>NC_135957.1:4341052-4665899 GCF_053455715.1 Rhinoraja longicauda
CTAGAGCTCTATCTAACCCTCTTTTAAATCCATCCAGTGAATTGCCCTCCACTGCCTTCTGTGGCAGAGAATTCCACAAATTCACAACTCTCTGGGTGAAAACGTTTTTTCTCATCTCAGTTTTAAATGGCCTCCCCTTTATTCTTAGACTGTGGCCCCTCTTTCTGGACTCCCCCAACATTGGGAACATTTTTCCTGCATCTAGCATGTCCAGTCCTTTTATAATTTTATATGTCTCTATAAGATCCCCTCTCATCCTTCTAAACTCCAGTGAATACAAACAAGCCCAGTCTTTCCAATATTTCCTCATAGCAATTATAGACCTATTAGTTTGACGTCTGTGGTGGGAAAATTAATGGAAAAGATACTTAGGGACAATATATATAATTATTTGGATAATCAAGGCCTGATTAGAAACAGTCAACATGGATTTGTGCCTGGAAGGTCATGTTTGACTAATCTTCTTGAATTTTTTGAAGAGGTTACCAGGGAAATTGATAAGGGCAAGGCTGTGGATGTTGTCTATATGGACTTCAGTAAGGCATTTGACAAGGTTCCACATGGAAGGTTGATTAAGAAGGTTAATTCGTTAGGTATTAATAGTGAGTTTGCAAGATGGATTCAACAATGGCTGAATGGGAGATACCAGAGGGTAACAGTTGACAATTGTATGTCAGGTTGGAGGCCAGTGTCTAGTGGAGTACCCCAAGGATCTGTGTTGGGTCCACTGTTGTTTGTCATTTACATTAATGATCTGGATGATGGTGTGGCAAATTGGATTAGTAAATATGCAGATGATACTAAGATAGGTGGAGTAGTTGATAGTGAGGTAGATTTTCAAAGTCTACAGAGAGACTTGGGCCTTTTGGAAGGGTGGGCTGAAAGATGGCAGATGGAGTTTAATGCTGATAAGTGTGAGGTGCTGCATTTTGGTAGGACAAATCAAAATAGGACGTACAGGGTAAATGGTAGGGAATTGAGGAATGCAGTGGAACAGAGGGATCTGGGAATAACTGTGCATTGTTCCCTGAAGGTGGAATCTCATGTGGATAGGGTGGTGAAGAAGGCGTTTGGTATGCTTGCCTTTATAAATCAGAGCATCGAGTATAGAAGTTGGGATGTAATGTTAAAATTGTACAGGGCATTGGTGAGGCCGAATCTGGAGTATGGTGTGCAGTTCTGGTCGCCAAATTATAGGAAGGATGTCGACAAAATGGAGAGGGTACAGAGGAGATTTACTAGAATGTTGCCTGGGTTTCAGCACTTAGGCTACAGAGAGAGGTTGAACAGGTTGGGTCTTTATTCTTTGGAGCGTAGAAGGTTGAGGGGGGACTTGATAGAGGTTTTTAAAATTTTGAGAGGGACGGACAGAGTTGACGTGGGTAGGCTTTTCCCTTTGAGAGTGGGGAAGATTCCAACAAGGGGACATAGCTTCAGAATTGAGGGACAAAGGTTTAGGGGTAACATGAGGGGGAACTTCTTTACTCAGAGGGTGGTGGCTGTATGGAATGGGCTTCCGGTGGAAGTGGTGGAGGCTGGCTCGATTTTATTATTTAAGAGTAAATTGGATAGGTATATGGATAAGAGGGGATTAGAGGGTTATGGTCTGAGTGCAGGTAGAGGAGACTAGGTCAGGGAGAATGGTCGGCGTGGACTGGTAGGGCCGGACAGGCCTGTTTCCATGCTGTAGTTGTTATATGTTATATGTTATATATGTTATATGTTATATCGCCATCCCGGGGATTAACCTGGTGAACCTACGCTGCACTGCCTCAATAGCGAGGATGTCCTTCCTCAAATTAGGAGACCAAAACTGCACATAATCCTCCAGGTGCGGTCTCACTAGGGCCCTGTACAACTGCAGAAGGACCTCTACTCCTATACTCAAGTCCTCTCATTATGAAGGCCAACATGCCATTAGCTTTCTTCACTGCCTGCTGTACCTGCATGTTTAACTTGCAGCAGAAGGAACAGCAGATACTCTGAAAATGGCACCAAAACTTGGCGACTCTTACATTTGGACTCAGTGGGCTGTTTCTGTACATTCTGTACTTGCCTGGGATTGTATTTATTTGTGGTCATAATTTACTGAACCGTATAAAAAAGAATGTCACTGTACCTTGCTAGGTGTGATAATAGAGAACTATTGAATTGTTGAGACCACACAATGCTCTGTAGGCGGCACGGTGGCGCAGCAGTAGAGTTGCTGCCTCACAGCGCCAGAGACCCGGGTTCCATCCTGACTACGGGCGCTGTCTGTACGGAGATTGTACGTTCTCCCTGTGACCTGCGTAGGTTTTCTCCGGGTGCTCCGGTTTCCTGCCACACTCCAAAGGCGTAGAGGTTTGTAGGTTAATTGGCCTCTGCAAAGTTTGTAAATTGTCCCTAGTGTGTGGGATAGTGTTAGTGTGCGGGATCGCTGGTCGGCCCGGACTAGGCTGCTCACAGGGCCTGCTTCCGCCCTGTATCGTTTCTAGGTTAACTGGCTTGTGTAAATGTTCCCTGGAGGGTATGATAGGACTGCAGTCGTGTTTGTTTGTTAGCACGGACATGTGGGCCAGAGGTCCTGTTTCCACGCTGTACGTCTAAACTAAACACAACGTGCTGAAGTACAGTAACTCTGAGAGTCAGGCAGCATCTGTGGAGAATGTGGATAGGCAAGGTTTCAGGTCGGGATACTTCTTCGGACTGATTGTAGAGGTGGGGGGTGGGTCAAAGCCGTGGAGGTGAAGGTTGTTTACAGGTGGGGCGGGAGTCTGTTGGCCAGAGGGCTGGACATGTAACGGAGGCATAGTGGAGGCTATTTTGGTGACACAATGAAAATGGGTGAAGCTTTTTCACTTTAAAAACCTTTTATGATTCAGGTCAGGAAGTGAAGGAATGTCGCTCCTGGCTGCAATCCAGCCCTTTTCCGGCTGCTTTCCTGTACTCTGTGATGGACACAAAATGCTGGAGTAACTCAGCGGGGCAGGCCGCATCTATGGAGGGAAGCAATGGGTGATGTTCTGAGACCTATATGACAACTGAGACAACCCCAAATTAGATCAATCTTTTAGATCGGCAGGCAGTGCAGGCATTAATGATTCCAGCGCCTCGATTTCCTGCACTCATTCGATGTTTTAAATAAAGATTTCTCAAAAGTTTAACAATACAATACAATATATCTTTATTGTCATTGTACAGGGGTACAACGAGATTGGGAATGCACTTCCCATACGATGCAATAAATCAATTAGCTAATCAGTATTAATTTAAACCACCCAATGAAACAAATTAGAACAGTTTTAAAACAGAATAAAGTGCAAGTAGATCTGTGCCGGTTTTCGAGGAGAGAATCGAAAGTTGCAAGAGAAAGACATCTATCTACTAAAACTCTTGTTTGTTTGTTTGTTTGTTTGTGAACTACAGCCAAAACGGTACACGATAGCGCGACAATTTTAGGCCCACCTTACTCACCGTCGTCCTTTTGGTGCTAATGGAAGAAGTTTCATTGAAATCGGTGTTATATTTTTTAAGTTATTCACATTTTCAAGTTTAAATCTATCTCCTAGGGAGGGAGGGGGAAGGGAGGGGGAAGGGAGGGAAGAAAAGGGGGGTTGAGGGGGATGGAGGGGGGGAGGGAGAGGGGAGGGTATGGGAGGGGAGGGGAGGGGAGCGGAGGGGGGGAGGGGGAGGAGGAGGAGGAGGAGGAAGAGAGGGTGCTGCACCATTGCAGGAGAGGTTTGGGCCTAACGGGTCCTCTTGGTCTAGTTTGGTGTTAAAGAGCCTGATTCTATGCAGTTCTCTGACCCTATAACATTACTAAGGCATAGGAATTCTGATATTCAATTAAATAATCGATGAAATGTCTCCTGTTTAAAATCTGTAGTCATGAGCAGAGTGTATTATAGTTAAAAAAAATCTCTGCAGTGAAGATGTTTTTTAAGATGTGAAGGGTAATGATGTCAGGATTTTAGTTTAGTTTAGGGATACAGCACGGAAACAGGCCCTTCGGCCCACTGGGTTTGTGCCGACCAGCGATCCCCGCACATTGACACTACCCGACACACTAGGGATTTTTTTCCATTTACCAAGCCAATTTAGCAACCGGTACGCTTTGGAGTGTGGGAGGAAGCCGAAGATCTCGGAGAAAACCCACGCAGGTCACGGGGAGAACGTACAAACTCCGTACAGACAGCACCCGTAGTCGGGATGGAACCCGGGTCTCCGGCGCTGTAAGGCAGCAACTCTACCGCTGCGCCACCGTGCTGATTTGGAAAATTCTTGACAAAGGGTGGAGATGAAGGGGGTTTCACCAGCTGCAACGTATCACCAAGGGGACCCTTGGTGCACCAGAGACCCTGCTTCGTTCCTGACTATGGGTGATGTCTGTAGGGGCAACACTGGCGCAGCGGTAGAGTTGCTGCCTCACAGCTCCAGGGACCCGGGTTTGATCCTGACCACGGGTGTTGTTTGTACGTTCTCCCTGTGACATGCAAGGGTTTTCTCCGGGTGCTCCGGTTTCCTCCCACACTCCAAAGACGAACAGGTTTGCAGGTAAATTGGCTTCTGTTAATTGTAAATTGTCCGTGGTGTGTGGAATTACTTTAGTCCTTGGAGATACAGCATGGAAACATCCCCTTCAGCCCACTGAGTCAGTGCCGACCAGCGAGCAAACCATAGATCACAATCAATGTCAATTGTTCATCGACACAGAGTGCTGGAGTAACTCAGCGGGTCAGGCAGCATCTCTGGAGAACATGGATGGGTGACGTTTCACAGAGTGCTGGAGTAACTCAGCGGGTCAGGCAGCATCTCTGGAGAACATGGATGGGTGACGTTTCACAGAGTGCTGGAGTAACTCAGCGGGTCAGGCAGCATCTCTGGAGAACATGGATGGGTGACGTTTCACAGAGTGCTGGAGTAACTCAGCGGGTCAGGCAGCATCTATGGAGGCAAAGGGCCGCTCGACGTCTTAGGTCTCTCGCAGTTCGTTCCAAATTCTCCCAGCAGTTCCCTTTTTTCTTTTTTACTCACGAATTTAGTTGTTATGAATATTTGTCAGTGGACACACCAAGACATGGAAGGTATCACAAAATGCTGGAGTAACTCAGCGGGTCAGGCAGCATCTCTGGAGAGAAGGAATGGGTGACATTTCGGGTTGAGACCTTTCTTTAGTCTGAAGAAGGGACTCGACCTGAAACATCACCCATTCCTTCTCTCCTGAGATGCTGCCTGACCTGCTGAGTTACTCCAGCTTTTTGTGATACCTTCGATTTGTACCAGCATCTTCAGTTATTTTCCTCCAAGACATGGAAGGTCATGTTTCGGGTCAAGACCCTTCCTCAGAGTGAATAATTCTTTGTGACTTGCATCATAGAAACATAGAAAATAGGTGCAGGAGGAGGCCATTTGGCCCTTCGAGCCAGCACCGCTATTCAATATGTTCATGGCTGATCATCCACAATCAGTAACCCGTGCCTGCCTTTTCCCCATATCCCTTGATTCCACTCACCCCTAGAGCTCTATCTAACTCTCTTTTAAATTCATCCAGTGAATTGGCCTCCACTGCCCTCTGTGGCAGAGAATTCCACAAATTCGCAACTCTCTGGGTGAAAAGGTTTTTCACATCTCTGTTTGAAGTGGCCTCCCCCTTATTCTAAGACTGTGGCCCCTGGTTCTGGACTCCCCCAACATTGGGAACATTTTTCCTGCATCTAGCTTGTCCAGTCCTTTTATAATTTTCTACGTTTCTTTCAGATCCCCTCTCTTCCTTCTAAACTCCAGTGAATACAAACCCAGACTTTCCAATCTTTCCTCATATGACAGTCGCTCCATCCCAGGGATTAACCTCGTGAACCTACGCTGTACTGCCTCAATAGCAAGGACGTCCTTTCTCAAATTAGGAATTATATCCTTGTATAAGGATGTATCAGGATTTGTCCCTCCCCATCCGCCTTTGTGAAATATTTCTTACATCAGTGGAAGCAGTTGGGATAAGAATCATTTTTTGTTTTAAAATTAATGTTAGTGTTCCCCATTTTTGTTTCCCCAGAATCAATAATGTCGTCCATTCTGATGCAGGTGCCTTTCACTGTTCGATACAAATCGCCGGGGTTTCGATTGAATCAGAGAAGATAATTCTTGAAATAGAAGGTATGTTTTATGACTTTACGTGTTCTTAAGTGATAGGAGCAGAATTAGGCCATTCGGCCCATCAAGTCTACTCCGCCATTCAATCATGGCTGAATTATCTCTCCCTCCTAACCCCATTCTGCTGCCTTCTCATAACCCCTGACACCCGTAATAATCAAGTATCTGTTCATCTCTGCCTTAAAAATACCCATTGACGGCCTCCACAACCGTCTGTGGCAATGTTGGAGCTGGCGGGTGCAATGTTCTCTGTGGATAAGGAGGTGGAAGGGAAAAATGAAGGAAATTGCTTGTTGTAAATTTTGAGTCATAGATCTGTTTCACTTCTTCCTTTTTCTCACGGGTTTTGTTATTTAAGTAAATAAAACTCAGCATCACGAGTTGGCAGAGGCAGAATGGTGAAACAGGGGATGGGGTGGGGTGGGGGGGGGTGGGGTGGGGTGGGGTGGGGTGGGGGGGGGTGGGGTGGGGGGGGGAGGGGGTAGCTAGAAGACACGGGGACCATTCGTAATCCAAGGATCACAGAGCAGAGAAAAGCACTAATAAGCCAATCGTGTCTGTGGTGATTCTTCATAGGTTCATACATTATAGGAGCAGAGTTAGCCCATTTGGCCCATTGTCTACTCTGCCATTCAATCATGGCTGATCTATCCCTCCCTCTCAACCCCATTCACCTGCCTTCTCCCCAGAACCCCTGACACCCGTACTAATCAGGAATCTATCTATCTCTGCCTTAAAGCTACCCATTGACCTTCTGTGACTCTCCGGAAAGGTCTTCTAATTTGTTTTAATCCCTTTCCATTGACATATTTAGTTTGTTTAATTAGATATACAAAATCATGAGAGGAATAGATCGGGTAGATGCATAGAGTCTCTTGCCCAGAGTAGGAGAATCGAGGACCAGAGGACATAGGTTCAAGGTGAAGGGGAAAAGATTTAATAGGAATCCGAAGGGTAACCTTTCCACACAGAGGGTGGTGGGTGTATGGAACAAGCTGCCAGAGGAGGTAGTTGAGGCTGGGACTATCCCATCGTTTAAGAAATAGTTGGACAGGTACATGGATAGGACAGGTTTTGTGGGATATGGACCAAACTCAGGCAAGTGGGACTAGTGTAGCTGGGACATTGTTGGCCTGTGTGGGCAAGTTGGGCCAAAGGGCCTGTTTCCACACTGTATCACTCTGTGACTCTATGAAGGGCCTGTTTCCACACTGTATCACTCTGTGACTCTATGAAGGGCCTGTTTCCACACTGTCACTCTATCATAGCCTTGAAATGTTATTTAAAAGCAGAAACTTGCTAATGCTGTTTTCTCTCTTGTCGTTCAATGGTCCTGCAGTCAATACCTTTGGTTAGAGCCATAGAGTTGTGTAGCAGAGAGTGCAGCCCTTGGGCCCAGCATGTCCGTGCCGACCTTTTTGTTCATCCACGTCTATTTGCTGATTTTGGGCTGAATCCGTCTGTGCCTTGCCGTTTCAAGTGCCTACCTAAATATCTCCTAGTCAACTTGAGTTGTCATATGTACAAATACAGTGCAGTACAGGTATAATAAAAAATATGCAGGAAGGAACTGTAAATGCTGGTTTGCACTGACGATAGACACAAAATGCTGGAATGACTCAGCGGGACAGGCACCATCTCTGGAGAGAAGGAATGGGCGACGTTTAGGATCTGAAGAAGGTCCTCGACCTCACCATTCATTCTCTCCAGAGATGCTGCCTGACCCGCTGAGTCGCTCCAGCATTTTGTATCTATCTACAAAGAAAAATCTTGCTGTCCGCAAAATCACATTTACTCACACATTTACACACACAAACACATTTTGTTACACACACAAACAAACAAACACACACAAACAAATTTTGCATATGTTGCACAGTCGCATAAATTGCACATTATGTTTAGTTTAGTTTAGAGATACAGCGCAGAAACAGGCCCTTCGGCCCACCGGGTCCGCGCCGACCAGCGATCCCCGCACACTAACACTATCCTACACCCACTAGGGACAGTTTTTACATTTGCCCAGCCAATTAACCTACAAACCTGCACGTCTTTGGAGTGTGTGAGGAAACCGAAGATCTTGGAGAAAACCCACACAGGTCACGGGGAGAACGTACAAACTGCGTACAGACGCCGCCCGTAGTCGGGATGGAACCCGGGTCTCCAACGCTGCATTCGCTGTAAGGCAGCAACTCTACCGCTGCGCCACCGTGTGTTACACATGCAATATGTTACACAATATCCAAGTTTGCACAAAATTTGAGATGAATATGCTGGGAATGGAAGGATCTGGATCATGTGTGGGAAGGTGAGGTTAGTTTATCTTGGCATCTTGTTTGGCACAGACATGGTGAAGGGTGTTCTCCTGGACTACTTTGTTCGATGTTCTCTGAAAGAACACTGTGTGCAAAACAAAAAAGACATTTGGTGCAACACATAATTGGGAAAATAAAACAAGTCCATGAGGTGGGCTGGTGGGTCTTGACCCGAAACGGCACCCATTCATAAGGTCAAAAGGAATAGGAGTGGAATTAGGCCATTCGGCCCATCAAGTCTACTCCGCCATTCAATCATTGCTGATCTATCTCTCCCTCCTAACCCCATTCTCCCGCCTTCTCCTCATAACCTCTGACACCCGCACTAATCAAGAATCTATCTATCTTTGCCTTTAAAAATATCCACTGACTTGGTCTCCACAGCCTTCTGTGGCAATGAATTCCACAGATTCACCACCCTCTGAAGAAATTTCTCCTCATCTCCTTCCTAAACGAACGTCCTTTAATTCTGAAGCTGTGTCCTCCAGTCCTAGACTCTCCCACTAGTGGAAACATCCTCTCCACATCCACTCTATCCAGGCCTTTCACCATTTTGTATGTTTTAATAAGGCCCCCCCTCATTCTAAACTCCAGCGAGTACAGGCCCAGTGCCGACAAACGCTCATCATATGTTAACCCACTCATTCCTGGGATCATTGTTGTAAACCTCCTCTGGACCCTCTCCAGAGCCAGCACATCCTTCCTTAGATATGGGGCCCACAATTGCTCACAATTCCTTCTCTCCAGATACTGCCTGTCCCGTAGCGTTACTCCAGCATTTTGTGTCTATTTTAGGTGGACTGGAATATTCAGTTGTCGAGGGAAGATTAGGGTTGTGCAGGTCAGGTCAAGAAACTGATAGGTGCAGGATAGTAGCTGATCCTGAACCTGGTGGTGTTGGACTTTGGGCTAGGGGAGTCTAGGGGTGCCAACTATCTCACTCCCAAATACGGGACAAGGTGACGTCACCGCCTCGTGCCCCACGTGAGCTCACCCAGCCATCGGCCACGTACTCGTGCTCCACCAATGCCGGTCGACCGGGCCGGGAGGCGGGTTGCTCTGCAACATTCGTTAGGCAAACGCATTCGGCTCCCCGAACATACTCCATTAGCCTACACTATCTGGGCCTACAGCCCCCCCCCCCCCCCCCCCGGGCCTACAGCGCCCCCCCACCCCCGGGCCTACAGCGCCCGACCCCCCCCCCCCCCCCCGGGCCTGCAGCGCCCCCCCGGGCCTACAGCGTTCGGGCAAACAGCGCTGTCCGGGTCTAATACGGGACAAGGGCGGTCCCGTACGGAACAAACCAATTTAGCCCAAAATACGAGATGTCCCGGCTAATACGGGACAGTTGGCAGCCCGAGCTGAGTCCATCACTCTCTGCAGCCTCATGTTCCTGTGCATTGGTTTTGCAGTACTAAGCCATGATGCAATCAGTCAGGATACTTACTGTCTGCGGTATTTAAATTCAAACAGCGTGGAAACAGGCCCTGCGACTCAACTTTGCCCACACCGACCTACACGTCCCATCTACACTAGTCCCTCCAGCCTGCGTTTGGCCCATATCCCTCCAAACCTGTTCTATCCATGTACCTGTCTAATTGTTTCTGAAACATTGTGACAGTTCCTGCCGCAACGACCTCCTCTGGCAGCTCGTTCCATACACCCACCACCCTCTGTGTGAAAAAGTTACCCCTCAGATTCCTATTAAATCTTTTCCCCTTCACCTTAAACCAATGTCCTCTGGTCCTCGATTCACCTACTCTAGGCAAGAGACTCTGTGCATCTACCCAATCTAATCCTCTCATGATTTTTTATACCTCTATAAGATATAATCTCCTGGAGGATATAATTTCCTCCACATCCTCCTGCGCTCCAAGGAAGAGTATCCCAGCCTCTCCCTATAGCTCAGACCCTCAAGTCCTCGCAACATCCTGTAAATCTCTGTACCCTTTCCAGCTTGACAATATCTTTCCTATAACATGGTGCCCAGAACTGAACACAATATTCTAAATGTGCTCTCACCAGCGTCTTATACAACTGCAACATGACCTCCCAACTTCTATAATCAATACTCTGACTGATGAAGGCCAATGTGGAGGTTTGTGATTCAGAGACATGCCCAATCTCTTTAAACTTCTAAGTAGAGGCACAGATGAGCTTCCTTCATGATCATGGCTTTGTTCTGAGCTGAGGACGGGACATCTGAGATGTTCAAAGGTAGACACAGAGTGCTGGAGTAACTCCGCGGGTCAGGCAGCATCTCTGGAGAACGTGGATGGGTGACGTTTCAGGTCAGGAAACTTCTTCAGACCATCTAAGATGAGATGTTAATGCACAAGAATTTAAAGCTGTCAGCTCTCACCACTTTTGTCCCATCAATAAAAAAGCAGTGTGGTCTCCTGGTTTCCTTTTACTGAAGTTCTTTGGTCTTATTGATGTTGATCAAGAGGTGGTCGTGGCCAGGAGGCGCCGTACGATGGCAGCCGCGCCAACAGTCTGTCTCGTCCTTTTGTTGTTTTTAGTCTGTTGTTAAATGTATGTTTTAGCGTATCGTTAGTTTTGTATTACGGGGGGGAGGGGGGGGAATTTTTAAATCTCTTTCCTCGATGGAGTTGCGACTGTTCCCTGTCGTATCTCCGTCCGCACTGCGGCCTAACATCGTGGAGCTGGCGGCCCCTTTGATGGGGATCAACTTCGAGAGCTCCAACCGTGGGAGCCTGCGGACTTGACATCGTGGAGCTCGCGGTCCCTTGGTTAGGGACCGACATCGGGAGCTCCAATCCGCAGGAGCTTCAATCGCTCCAATCGCGAGAACTGCGATCGCCCCGACTGCGGGTGGCTCGACTACCCCGATCGCGGAAGACAAGGGGGAAAGAAGATATCACGTTATTGTCTTCCATCACAGAGCGCTGTGGTATATGTTTATGTTCATTTTTATGTAGTTGTGTGTCTTGTTGCTCTTCTGGTCTGACTATCTGGCAAATCAAAATCCTCGTATGCTTTTACATACTTGGCTAATACATTAATTACAATACTACACAATCTAATGATTCATCTTTCTCCTGCACACTGACTCTGCAACATAGTTATCATGTCTGATTTTATCATGTTTGGCACAGATTCCAGATAACTAACTAACCTTCAAATCTGCAAAACCACTTCCTCATCATTTCATCAGCATATTTGTTTTATACTTTAGACTTCAGGGATATGGCGTGGAATCAGGTCCTTCGGCCCGCCAAGTCTACACTGACTGGCGTTCACTCCGTTCACTAGCACTTTATCCTTTAGACTTTGGAGATACAGTGCGGAAGCAGCCCCTTCGGCCCACCCTGTCCATGCCGACCAACGATAGCGCTATCCTTCACACTATGGATAATTTTTCCAAAGCCAATTAACCTACAAATCTCTATGCCTTTGGAGTGTGGGAGAAAACCTGAGATCCCGGAGAAAACCCACGCGATCACAGAGAGAACGTACAAACTCCGTACTCCGTAGGGCGGCACGGTGGCGCAGCGGTAGAGTTGCTGCCTTACAGCGAATGCAGCGCCGGAGACTCAGGTTCGATCCTGACTACGGGCGCCGTCTGTACAGAGTTTGTACGTTCTCCCCGTGACCTGCTTGGGTTTTCTCCAAGATCTTCGGTTTCCTCCCACACTCCAAAGACGTGCAGGTTTGTAGGTTAATTGACTGGGTAAATGTAAAAATTGTCCCTAGTGTGTGTAGGATAGTGTTAATGTGCGGGGATCGCTGGGCGGCGCGGACCCGGTGGGCCGAAGGGCCTGTTTCCGCACTGTATCTCTAAAATCTAAATCTAAAAAAAATCTAAAATCAAACAGCACCCGTTGTCAGGATCGAACCCTAGTTTCTGGCGCTGTGAGGCAGCAACTCTACCGCTGCACCCGTGTGTCCAGGAAAAGTCATGCAATAATTTAACCCTGCACTGAACGATGCCCAAACATTTCCTTGCATGGACTCTCTTGACGTGGATGAGATTAGCACGTTGGCATAAATTCTCTGAAGAAGTCAATAGTCTGCACGCCAATGGTGGAGGAGCACAGACCTGACCAGTAAAATCACAGGTACATGATGAATATTAATAATTCAGCTGGTATTTAGTTCAGTTTATTGTCACGTGTACCGAGGTGCAGTGAAAAGCTTTTGTTGGGTGCTAACCAGTCAGCGGAAAGACAATACATGATTACAATCGAGCCGTCCACAGTGTACAGATACACGATAAAGGGAAGTATAAGAAAATAACTGCAGATGCTGGTACAAATCGAAGGTATTTATTCACAAAATGCTGGAGTAACTCAGCAGGTCAGGCAGCATCTCAGGAGAGAAGGAATGGGTGACGTTTCGGGTCGAGACTCTTCTTCAGTCTGAAGAAGGGTCTCGACCCGAAACGTCACCCATTCCTTCTCTCCTGAGATGCTGCCTGACCTGCTGAGTTACTCCAGCATTTTGTGAATAAATACCCAAGATAAAGGGAATATTTTTTAATGGTAAAGTCGGATTAAAGATAGTCTGATTTTATTTTAAAGCTGCAACTTTCATTATAACAGCCCACAAGTTAGTGGATTGATTTATTGAATTTAGTGCAAAAGGACAATCTTCAGGAAGAACTCAGCTGGGCTTTATTACAAAGCCAAATTCTTCCTATATTTAACTGTCTTATTAACTAGCCGTGCTGCCCAGTATTGCTGAATGTCCCTGGCTGATGGCTGTCTAGTCCTGCATCATGGGTACATTTTGACCATTTTGTGGACGTGGCCATTTTAGTAGACCCCAAAGCACTTCAGTGCCAATAAAAGTACCCTTTTTGTTTTATTAATCAAAAATAAAATCAGCGCGTAGTCCCTCTCTAACACCACCCGGGCACGGACGTAACCCTGGAAAAGGGGCTGGCAGTCGGCTCGGGCAGAGCCCTCTTCCGCCTGGCGCCATGTCGAGGATGGCCAGCTTGGCCAGGCCCAGGAGCAACCCAACCAGGACATCCTCAGCCCCACCCTCTCCCCTACGCACAGGGTGTCAGCCCCTTTAGATAATGGAGCAGGGGCAAATAAAAGTACCCCTGCTGTAGTGTCAGCAGTGCGGCAACAGTTACCAAGGACCTTCTTAAATGCCTCCCGCCATTTGCTGCCTGTACGGAGTTTGTACGTTCTCCCTTGTGACCGCGTGGGTTTTCTCTGGGTGCTCCGGTTTTCTCCCACACTCTCCAAAGATTGTAGGTCAATTGAGCTCTGTAAATTGCCCCTAGTGTGTGGGACAGAACCAGTGTCGGGGTGATCATTGTTTGACTGCAGAAAGGATGGAGCCCGGGTCTCTGGCGCTGTAAGGCAGCAGCTCTAACACTGTACCACCATGCGTGACGTCCTCGATGTCTGAGATTTTTGACCGGATAATGCCGAGTATGTGTTTTCTGCTTTTTTTAACCGAATGATTGTGTTATTTCTGCAGGTTTGCCAAGTTTTATCCGTGAGCCTGAATCAAAGAACGTTTGGAGAAATGCCAGCTTTAATCTCACCTGTGAGGCCGTGGGACCCCCATACCCTGTGCACATATATTGGCTGCAGGATGGCGTTCCAATAAATACCATTGCTGACGATGCCTCTCCTTCTGTTCTGAAAGTCACAGGTAAGTTGCTGATAACTTCATAACGAGAGGAGTTGAGTACAGGAGCAAATAAGTCATTCTGCAGTTGTATAGGGCCCTGGTGAGACCACATCTGGAGTATTGTGTGCAGTTTTGGTCTCCTAATTTGAGGAAGGACATCCTTGCTATTGAGGCAGTGCAGCGTAGGTTCACGAGGTTAATCCCCGGGATGGCGGGACTGTCATATGAGGAAAGATTGGAAAGACTGGGCTTGTATTCACTGGAATTTAGAAGGATGAGTGGGGATCTTATAGAAATTATAAAAGCACTGGACAGGCTAGATGCAGGAAAAATGTTCCCAATGTTGGGGGAGTCCAGAACCAGGGGCCACAGTCTTAGAATAAAGGGGAGGCCATTTAAAACTGAGATAAGAAGAAACTTTTTCACCCAGAGAGTTGTGAATTTGTGGAATTCTCTGCCACAGAAGGCAGCGGAGGCCAGTTCACTGGATGAATTTAAAAGAGAGTTAGATAGAGCTCTAGGGGCTAGTGGAATCAAGGGATATGGGCAGGCACAGGTTACTGATTGTGGGTGATCAGCCATGATCACAATGAATGGCGGTGCTGGCTCAAAGGGCCAAATGGCCTCCTGCACCTATTTTCTATGTTTCTGTGTTTCTATATGTGATCGGAACAGAATTAGGCCATTCGGCCCATCACTACCACTCAATCATTGCTGATCTATCTCTCCATCCTAACCCCGTTCTCCTGCCTTATCTCCATAACCCGTGACACCAATACTAATCAAGAGTCTATCTATCTCTGCCTTAAATATATCCACTGACTTGGCCTCCACAGCCTTCTGCAGATTCGACAGATTCACCACCCTCTAACTAAAGAAATTCCTCCTTGTCTCCTTTCTAAAAGAACGTCCTTTAATTCTGAGGCTGTGAAACATCCTCTCCACATCCACTCTATCTAAGCCTTTCACTATTCTGTACATTTCAATGAGGTCCCCCCTCATTCTTCTAAACTCCAGCGAGTACAGGCCCAGTGCTGACAAACGCTCATCATATGTTAACCCACACATTCCTGGGATCATTGTTGTAAACCTCCTCTGGACCCTCTCCAGAGCCAGCACATCCTTCCTCAGATATGGGGCCTGGGCTGGATAGAGCTCTTAAGGATAGCGGAGTGAGGGGGTATGGGGAGAAGGCAGGAACGGGGTACTGATTGATAGTGATCAGCCATGATCGCATTGAATGGCGGTGCTGGCTCGAAGGGCTGAATGGCCTACTCCTGCACCTATTGTCTATTGTCTATTGTCTATTGTCTATAATTGCTCACAATATTCCAAATGCGGCCTGACCAGCGCCTTATACAGCCTCAACATTACATCCCTGTTTTTGTATACAAGCCCTCTCGAAATAAATGCTAGCATTGCGTTTGCTTTCTTTACTACAGCGGCCAAGTGCTCCCGCTCCACCAATGGCGGACGCCCGACCCAGGGGGCGGGTTGCTAGGCAACCTCCGTTAGGCGGTGCCTGGGTCTCCGGGCCTGCAGTATCCGGGCCTACACTGTCCGGGCCTACACTGTCCGGGCCGACACTGTCCGGGCCGACAGTGCCCGGGCCGACAGCGTCCGGGCCCAATATGGGATAAGGGCGATCCTGTACGGGACAATCCAATTTAGCCCAAAATACGGAATGTCCCGGCTAATACGTTGGCAACCCTACTAAAATGGGACTGCCATTTGAAGGAAGATCCTTGATGCTCTCAAGCACTTCCTATGCTTAGTTTTTCAGCATGGCGTTTTGTTTGCTAAGTTTATCAATGTCCAGGCACTTATGCAAACAAAAAGCTCTCTTCCACCCATCCCCCCCTCCCCCCCCCCCCCCACCCTATCTCACTTCCTCATTCTCAGCACAGAAGTACAATCTGTTGTGGATCACTTCCCATGCAGGCCAACCAAGGCAACCTCCGTACAGAGACAGTCAATGAGTACTGATTTGGGAAGGGCTACTGCTTTGGACCATGGAGTCTGATGGATCATACAGAGTGATACAGTGTGGAAACAAGCCCTTTGGCCCAACGCCACACCGGCCTACATTCCCATCTACACTAGTCCCACCTGTAGGGGTGCCAACTTTCTCACTCCCAAATAAGGGACAAAAGGTGATGTCACTGCCCCGCTCCCCACTAGACCTCACTCCCCACTTGATCATGTGACCTCACTCCCCACTTGACCTCACTCCCCGCTCCCCACTTGACCATGTGCTCCTGCTCCACCAATGGTGGCCGCCCGGGCTGGGAGGCAGGATTGCAACCTCCGTTAGGCGAACACACACGGCCCCGCTCCCCGAACACACTCCATTAGCCTACACTGTGTGAGCCTACAGCGGCCCCTGGGCCGACAGTGTCCGGGCCGACAGTGTCCGGGCCGACAGTGTCCGGGCCGACAGTGTCCGGGCCGACAGTGTCCGGGCCGACAGTGTTATGGCCAGACGACTGGGTCAGAGCATCTGTGAAACGGCAAGGCTTGTGGGGTGCTCCCGGTCAGCAGTGGTGAGTACCTACCGACAGTGGTCCGAGGAGGGACAAACCACAAACCGGCGACAGACAGGGTGTTGGGCGCCCAAGGCTCATCGATGCGCGAGGGAACGAAGGCTATCCCGTCTGGTCCGAACCGACAGAAGGTCGACTGTGGCACAAGTCACAGAAAATGTTAATGGTGGTCACGGGAGGAATGTGTCACAATACACAGTGCATCGCACCCTGCTGTGTATGGGGCTGCTTAGCCTCAGACCGGTCAGAGTGCCCATGATGACAGAATGTTTTGGCTCATCAGTGTATGTTAGGGTTGTGGCTCTGTTAGTCCTCGCTAGGGTTACTCATTGTTTTGAAAGAGATGCTTTCTTTGGCAACCATTTTCATTTGTGTTTAAAACTTGTACTGGTTTGTAACTGTTCTCTTTAATAAGCTTAGCCAGTTCTGGTGGTGCATTTATGGTAAACGGCTGAAGCCCCACTTACCAGGTTTAACATGTTAGTTAGTTAGTTAATTGTCACGTGCATCGAGGTACAGTGAAAAGCTTTCTTTGTTGCGTAGTATCCAGTCAGCGGAAAGACAATACATGATTACAGTCGAACCGTCCACAGTGTACAGATACAAAGGGAATAACGTTTAGTGCAAGATAAAGTTTGATTAAAGATAGTCCGAAGGTCTACAATGAGGTGGATGGGAGGTTAGGACCGCTCTCTAGTTGGTGAGAGGATGGTTCAGTTGCCTGATAACAGCCGGGAAGAAACTGTCCCTGAATCTGGAGGTGTGCGTTTTCACACTTCTGTACCTTTTGCCTGATGGGAGAGGGGAGAAGAGGGAGTGGCCGGGGTGAGACTGGTCCTTGATGATGCTGCTGGCCTTGCCGAGGCAGCGTGAGGTGTAGATGGAATCAGTGGAAGGGAGGTTGGTTTGTGTGACGGTCTGGGCTGCTGGCCTTGCCGAGGCAGCGTGAGGTGTAGATGGAGTCAGTGGAAGGGAGGTTGGTTTGTGTGATGGTCTGGGCTGTGTCCACAACTCTCTGTAAATGTGCAGTCTATTCCACTGTGTGAATTTCTAAAACATCTACGGTTTTTTCTAAAACATCTACTAGCCAAGTAGCAAAAGCAGTTCATTTGGCTTCATTGCTCTTCTTTGAATTCTACACTGTTTTTTTCTCCTTGAATGCTGTTTTAGCCTTTTCTCAAATCACTGTACTTTTATTAAAGTCAAGAGTGTTTTAATTGTCATATGTACCATTAATGACATTCCGTGTAGGAAAATAACTGCAGATGCTGGTACAAATCGAAGGTATACACAAAGTGCTGGAGTAACTCAGCGGATCAGGCAGCATCTGTGGAGAGAAGGAATGGGTGACGTTTCGGGTCAAGACTCTTCAGATCAGTCTGAAGAAGGGTGTCGACCCGAAACGTCACCCATTCCTTCTCTCCAGAGATGCTGCCTGACCCGCTGAGTTACTCCAGCATTTTGTGTCTACCATTAATGACATTCTTGTGCTCAGCAGTGTGACAGGTCTGTAAACACAATACATGCAGATAATATAGAACAAATGAAAAAATACAATAAATTCATAACCTTGGTATTGGTGCAAAAAAAAGCTGAAGGCCTTAATGCAAATAAAGACAGTTCTGAGAAGTTAATTTAAAAAAAGACTCAAAGTGCTGGCATAACTCAGCGGCTCAGGCAAACATGGATCAACACAAAGAAAGGTCCCGACCTGAAATGTCACCTATCCATGTTCTCTGACATTGTTACGTGACTGCTGATTTACTCCAGCACTCTGACTTTTTCTTTTTTGTAAACCAGCATCTGCAGTTGCTTGTTTCTACGGTACGTAGAGGTTGATAGTTGAGGTTGACGTTGTGTGGTGTTCAAGAGCCTGAGATTGTTGGGATGAAGCTATCCATGAACCTGCTGGTGTATGATTTCATGCTCCAGGGTTGAAGGGTGCAGGAAGGAACTGGTTTACACCGAAGATAGACACAAAATGCTGGAGTAACTCAGCGGGACAGGCAGAGAGAAGGAATGGGTGTGGTTTTGGGTCGAGACTGGGTCAGCAGTCAGTCTTGTCTCCAGTGTTGAAGAGCTGGGTGGCCAGTGCATCAGCAGTTGGGTGCTCTCTGCTTAGTATTTAGAAACATCCTTGTTCCCAACTCCTGCCCAAGCCTCTTTTCTCATCAGTCTTTACCTTGTGTTGGCGAGCCATTTGTACAAACAAGGAAGTGCAGATGCTGGTTTACAAAAAAACACACAAAGTGCTGGAGTATCTCGCGGGTCAGACAGCATCTCTGGAGAACATGGGTAGGTGATTTTTCAGATTGGGACCCTTCTTCAGACAGACGTTTTGGGTCGGGACCCTTCAGCTATTTCATCACTGTTTAAAAAGCAACATGGGTTCAAAAAAGATAGACACTGGAAGCTGGAGTAACTCAGCGGGTCAGACAGCATCTGTGGAGAAAAGGAATGGGTGACGTTTCGGGTCGAGACGTCACCTATTCCTTTTCTCCAGAGATGCTGTCTGACCCGCTGAGTTTTTTGTGTCTATCTTCGGTTTAAACCAGCATCTGCAGTTCCTTCCTACACATGAGTTAAAAAAAAGTCTATACCAAGCACAAATCAGTCAACCCACTGAAATCTCTGACATTTTATCTGATTTATTCCTTTATATCCAGTTGCTGTGTGGCCCCACACTTACAACATTGGCGCCTTTGTGTTGAAAGCAGTCTTCCAGTTCCACACTCCACCGTTACAAAGGTCATATTTCAACATTGCCAGTGTAGGTAGTGGGCTACCGATTACTGGCAGAGACTATGATGACAATGAATGTATTCATGCCCGCACAGTGCCCACCTCTTGGCATGTATTTAGTGCCATGTAAACACACGGCAATGAGGTACCGTTTCAACCCCATCAGTCATAGAGTGATACAGTGTGGAAACAGGCCCTTCATAGAGTCATAGAGTGATACAGTGTGGAAACAGGCCCTTCATAGAGTCATAGAGTGATACAGTGTGGAAACAGGCCCTTCATAGAGTCATAGAGTGATACAGTGTGGAAACAGACCCTTCATTGAGTCACAGAGTGAAACAGTGTGGAAACAGGCCCTTCATAGAGTCACAGAGTGATACAGTGTGGAAACAGACCCTTCGGCCCAACTTGCCCCCATCGGCCAACAATGTCCCAGCTACCCTTGTCCCACTTGCCTGCGCTTGGTCCATATCCCTCCAAACCTGTCCTATCCATGTACCTGTCCAACTGTTTCTTAAACGATGGGATAGTCCCAGCCTCAACTACCTCCTCTGGCAGCTTGTTCACACCACCCTCTGTGTGAAAAAGTTACTCCTCGGATTCCTATTAAATCTTTTCCCCTTCTCCTTGGACCTATGTCCTCTGGTCCTCGATTCCCCTACTCTGGGCAAGAGACTGTGCATCTACCCGATCTATTCCTCTCATGATTTTGGGAGGAGCCGGTTCCCTTGACAGTCCCCAAGTGAGAGTCGTGTATCGTGCAAGAAAAATCCAAGCGTTGGATGACACTTCAAGTGTGGTAAAATGAACTTGTTCCAGGCTGGCTTCATGCGGGCATGAGGTGTAAAGAGACTTGGGAGTGCTGGTGCAGGATTCACAAAAGGTTCATTTGCAAGTTGAATCGGTAGTAAGGAAGGCAGATGCAATGCTGGCATTTATTTCGAAAGAAGTAGTATTAAAAAAAAAGGGATGTAATGCTGAGGGTTTGTGAGCCGCTGGTCTGACCACATTTAGAGTATTGTGAGCAGTTTTGGGCACCGTATCTGAGGAAGGATGTGCTGGCTCTGGAGAGGGTCCAGAGGAGGTTTACAAGAACGATCCCAGGAATGAGTGGGTTAACATATGATGAGCGTTTGTCGGCACTGGGCCTGTACTCGCTGGAGTTT
Organism: Rhinoraja longicauda; assembly: GCF_053455715.1. Lineage (NCBI taxonomy): Eukaryota > Metazoa > Chordata > Chondrichthyes > Rajiformes > Arhynchobatidae > Rhinoraja > Rhinoraja longicauda. The sequence continues at coordinate 4,361,567 of NC_135957.1, forward strand.
AGAAGGATGAGGGGGGACCTCTTGGAAACATACAGAATAGTGAGCGGCCTGGATAGAGTGGATGTGGAGAGGATGTTTCCACTAGTGGGAGAGTCTAGGACCAGAGGGCACAGCCACAGAATAAAAGGATATACCTTTAGAATGGAGATGAGGAGGAAACTATTTAGCCACAGCCAGGTGAAACAGTGGAATTAATTGCCACCGATGGCTGTGGAGTATTGGGTATTTTGGGTACCCGTTATTGGGTATTTTTAAGGCGGAGATTGCCAGATTGTTGATTAGTACGGGTGTCAGAGATTACGGGAAGAAGGCAGGAGAATGGGGTGAGAGGGAAAGGTCGATCAGATATGATTGAATCGCGGAGTAAATTCGATGGACCTACTATTGAGGTAGTGGAGACCAATTCTCTGAATGCTATCAAGAGAGCTAGATAGAGCTCTTAAGGATAGCGGAGTCAGGGGGTATGGGGAGAAGGCAGGAACGGGGTACTGATTGAGAATGATCAGCCATGATCACAATGAATGGCGGTGCTGGCTCGAAGGGCCGAATGGCCTCCTCCTGCACCTATTGTCTATTGTCTATTGAATCCTGTCTCCCACCTTTTGCTTAGTTTAGTTTAGAGATACGGTGCGTAAACAGGCCCTTTGCCCTACCGAGTCCGCACCGACCAGCGATCCCCGCACACAGAAGGAGGAACTCAAACACGAAACATCACCTGTCCATGATCTCCAAAGATTCTGTCTGACCAGCCAAGTGACTCCAGTAATTGGTGTCCTTTTGTGCTGGAACTGTGAGATTCTTGGCTTCCATCATCTTAACTATTGTGTGGAGCCGAAGCTTTTGAGTCCTTGTGGCTTTGCTTTGATAGACAATAGGTGCAGGAGGAGGCCATTCGGCCCTTTGAGCCAACACCGCCATTCAATGTGATCATGGCTGATCATCCACAATCAGTACCCCGTTCCTGCCTTCTCCCCATATCCCTTGATTCCACTATCCTTAAGAGCTCTATCTAGCTCTCTCTTGAAAGCATCCAGTGAATTGGCCTCCACTGCCTTCTGAGGCAGAGAATTCCACAGATTCACAACTCTCTGGGTGAAAAAGTTTTTCCTCATCTCCATTCTAAATGGCCTACCCCTTATTCTTAAACTGTGGCCCCTGATTCTGGACTCCCCCAACATTGGGAACATGTTTCCTGCCTCTAGCGTGTCCAAACCCTTAATAATCTTATATGTTTCAATAAGCTCCCCTCTCATCCTTCTAAATGCCAGCGTATACAAGCCCAGTCGCTCCATTCTTTGGTTCTGATGGTTTGATTTTGACGGTTCTTGCACTTTTGCAGCGTATCTGGTTAAATCCCAACAATGTTGGTTGGCCCATGTGAATCGTGTAATACCTCGGTGAGCTTGGCATAGGTGGGCAAAACTGACCCGACGCGCGATCCGTTCACATCTACATGGTGCTTTGTTCTTGTTGATTCCTCAAACTGTCTCCTCATCCCAGTTTAGTTTAGACGTACAGCGTGGAAACAGGCACTTTGGTCCACTGTCCGCACTGACCAGCGATCAACTAGAACACTGTCACTATCCTACACACACTAGGGACAATTTACAGAAGCCAATTAACCTACAAACCTGCACGTCTTTGGAGTGTTGGAGGAAACCGGAGCGCCTGGAGAAAACCCACGCAGGTCACGGGGAGAACGGTGATGCAGCGGTAGAGTTGTTGCCTTACAGCGAATGCAGTGCCGGAGACCCGGGTTCCATCCCGACTACGGGTGCCGTCTGTACAGAGTTTGTACGTTCTCCCCGTGACCTGCGTGGGTTTTCTCCGAGATCTTCGGTTTCCTCCCACACTCCAAAGACGTGCAGGTTTGTAGGTTAGTTGGCTTGGTAAATGTAAATATTGTCCCTAGTGGGTGTAGGATGGTGTTAGTGTGCGGGAATCGCTGGTCGGCGCGGACCCGGTGGGCCGAAAGGGCCTGTTTCCGCGCTGTATCTCTAAACTAAACGTATAAACTCTGTACAAACAGCACCATTAGTCAGGATGGAACCCGGGTCTCTGGCGCTGTGAGGCAGCGATTCTACCGCTGAATCACCGTGCCGCATGCCTGGCTCATCTTATCCTCTTTGCTGGCACGAGTCTCTGAAGAAGGGACCCGGCCCAAACATCGCCTCTCCATTCCACTCCCTCCCCAGGTGCTGCCTGATCCGCTGAGTCCCACCAGCACTCTGTTTTACTGAAAGATTTAATGGCCAGAAATTAAACCACCTTTAAAACATGTCACTCTTCCATACAACACCAAATCTCATCTCAAAATTGCTTTGGAAAATAACATCTGTAAAGGACAAGACTTAAATAATTAGTAGTTTGAAGTTTTGACGTGATCTTTGACAAATCTGTCAGGACTTGGCATGAGTTCTATTGAACTATTCACCCACATGAGAAAGTAACATATGAACTGAAACTTGTTTGTTTTTAATCTGCGGGCAGCTCATAATTACGCTCACTGTAATGGATTCACTGTAAAAAAAATTAACATTTCCTTTGTGTGTTGCTGCAGCTATCATGGCAACAACAAATCCCTGCTCCCATCTTGCTTTCACTAGAAGTAGACTTGTACCATATCCCAACTACTACAAATTATCGCAGACAACAAATTATCCTCCAACATTTCCGTCACCTCCAACGGGATCCCACTACTGGCCACATCTTCCCATCTCCACCCCTTTCTGCTTTCCGCAGAGACCGTTCCCTCCGTAACTCCCTGGTCCACTCGTCCCTTCCTACCCAAACCACCCTCTCACCAGGTACTTTCCCCTGTAACCGCAGGAGATGCAACACCTGCCCCTTTACCTCCCCCCTCGACTCCATCCAAGGACCCAAACAATCTTTCCAGGTGAGGCAGAGGTTCACCTGTACCTCCTCCAACCTCATCTATTGTATCCGCTGTTCCTGTTGTCAACTTCTCTACATCGGCGAGACCAAGCGCAGGCTCGGCGATCGTTTCGCTCAACACCTTCACTCAGTCCGCCTTAACCAACCTGATCTCCCGGTGGCTCAGCACTTCAACCTCCCCTCCCACACCCAAGCTGACCTTTCTGTCCTGGGCCTCCTCCATTGTCAGATTGAGGCCCAGCGCAAATTGGAGGAACAGCACCTCATATTTCACTTGGGTAGTTTACATCCCAGCGGTATGAACATACTCGAACTTCTGATAGCCCTTGTTTTCTCTCTCCATCCCCTCCCCCTTCCCAGTTCTCCCACTAGTCTTCCTGTTTCTGACTACATCCTATCTTTGTCCCACCCCCTCCCCTGACATCAGTCTGAAGAAGGGCCTCGACCCGAAACGTCGCCCATTCCTTCTCTCCTGAGATGCTGCCTGACCCACTGAGTTACTCCAGCATTTTGTGTCTACCTTCTAACTACTATAAAATTGGCTCTGCCATTAAAGAGAGCGGGGTGCTGGAGGGGTGCTTGTGTGTAGAAGGGTCCTGACCCGAAAAGTCACCTGTCCGTATCCCCCGGAGATGCTGCCTGACCCGCTGGGTTACTCCAGCACTTTGTGTTTGGTTTAGTTTATGGTCACGTGTACCGAGGTACAGTGAAAAGCTTTTTTGTTGCGTGCTATGCTTGTCAGCGGAAAGACTATATGTGATTACAATCGAGCCATCCACAGTGTACAGATACAGGATAAAGGGAATGACTTTTCGTGCAAGATAAAGTCCAGTACTGTCGGATTAAAGGTAGTCGGAGGGTCTCCAATGAGGTGGATGCGAGGTCAGTTGATGAGAGGATGGTTCAGTTGGCTTATAACACTGGGAAAAACCTGTACTTGAATCTGGAGGTGTGCGTTTTCATATTTCTGTACCTCTTGCCCAATAGGAGAGGGGAGAAGAGGGAGTGACTGGGGTGAGACTGGTCCTTGATTATGCTGCTGGCCTTGCCGAGGCAGCGTGAGGTGTAGATGGAGTCAGTGGAAGGGAGGTTGGTTGGTGTGATGGTCTGGGCTGCATCCACAATTCTCTGCAGTTTTTTGCGGTCTTGGATGGAGCTGTTCCCAAACCAAGCTGTGATGCATCCCGATAAAATGCTTTCTCCAGCACATCTGTTGTAAATCAGCATCTGCAGATCCTTGTGTCTCTGTTCTGACCTCAGGTCAGTGATCAGTGGTGTTGTGACAGGATCCATTTGCAGTTGATCCCAAAAGGGTTGGATAACAGGAGCTTTCAGCCTGCACTGTCTTTGCCCTCTAACTAACTTCCGATAGGTTGAATTTGCCACCATGCAGCGCGCTTGTGAAAGACATCGACCGTGACATTTCCTTTCAACTATTGAATCTCTTGTCCGATTTCTAAAGTGGAAAGCTCAATGACACGGAAATCTTCCGGCTGCAGTTTAGAAGGAAGTTCCTTTAGCTGAAAGTGGTGAATCTGCAGAACATTTTTAAGGCGGAGATTGACAGAGTCTTGATTAGTAAGGGTATCAAAGGTTACGGGGGGAAGGCAGGAGAATGTGGTTGAGAGGGAGAGATGGAATGGCGGAGTAGACATGATGGCCAAATTCTGCCCCTATGTTTTACGAACTTATGAAAGATTAAGGCACATTGTATCTATGGAGATTCAGAATTGGTTTGGCCATTCAACACAGGGGTGTGGTGGAGGGCTGCTCGTCAGAAGAAGGGTCCCAACCCAAAACTTCATGCCTGACCCGGTGAGTTACTCCAGCACTGTGTGAAACGTCACCCATCCATGTTCTCCAGAGATGCTGCCTGACCCGCTGAGTTACTCCAGCACTCTGTGAAACGTCACCCATCCATGTTCTCCAGAGATGCTGCCTGACCCGCTGAGTTACTCCAGCACTGTGTGAAACGTCACCCATCCATGTTCTCCAGAGATGCTGTCAACCGGGTCCGTGCAGACCAGCGATCCCCGCACACTAACACCATCCTACACCCACTAGGGACAATTTTTACATTTACCAAGCCAATTAACCAACAAACCTGTACGTCTTTGGAGTGTGGGAGGAAACCGAAGATCTCGAAGAAAACCCACGCAGGTCATGGGGAGAACGTACAAACTCCGTACAGACAGCACCCGCAGTCGGGATGGAACCCGGGTCTCCGGTGCTGCATTCGCTGTAAGGCGGCAACTCTACCGCTGCGCCACCGCGCCGCCCTTGATGGGCCGAATGGCCTAATTCTGCTCCTATCACTTATGAACTTACGAAACACGAGCACACTGAAATCCTCGGGCCTGCAAGTGAAGGCCTCAGCCTCGAGTGGAACTGTGGACTCTGCACCCACAGCTTGCTATGTAGAGAATCCCAAGAATTCGCAACAGCAGGAGAAAAAAGTGATGTGAGCTCAGCTGCAACAGGTTAGCCTCTGGCACAAAGGCCACGCCTGCTTCGCAGAAAAAACAACCTGATTTACTTTACTTTACTTTAGTTTAGTTTAGAGATACAGCGCGGAAACAGGCCCTTTGGCCCACCGGGTCTGTGCCGACCAGCGATCCCCGCACACTAACACTATCCTACACACACTAGGAACAATTTTTACATTTACCAAACCAAAAGGTCCTTCCATCCCGCTGCTATGAGACTGCACAACCAGCGCTACTCCCAGCAGACCAGTCAACAGACCAGTCAACAAACCAGTTAACAGGAACAGTAAAAAAAACGCAGTAAATGAGACAATTATCCTTATCTTTATTTTTATTTATAACTAGCAAAGAGGGCCCGTTGGGCCCGTCCCCACACCCCCCATTCTCTCCTCCCCCAGCCCCACTCTTACTCTCCAAGTGTGCCACACCCCCCATTCTCACCTCCCCCAACCCCAATCTTACTCTCCCCACACCCCCCCTTTCCCCACGACCTCCCCTTTTCCCAGTACCCCTATTTCCCCCACCAACAAGCCCCCTCCGGACGACCCCTGTTGTCCCCCTCCCCAGTCCCCATTCTCAGACCCCGCCACCATTCTCTCTCCCCCAGACACACTCTTACTCTCCCCCACCCCCCCTTTCGCCAGCACACCCCTTTCCCCATCTCTCTCTTGCCCCCAGCACCAACAGGTCCGGGGGGGGGGGGGAGCGCATCAGTGAAAGGTCGGGGGGGGAGGGGGGAGCGCATTAGTGAAAGGTCCGGGGGTGGGGAGAGAGCATCAGTGAAAGATCCGGGGGGGGGGGGGATAGCGGGGAGAGGATCTCCCGGGTGTGGGAGAGAGGAGAGAAGCAAGGGGAGAGAGGGGCACAGACGCACAGCAGCGCCACGCTGAAAGCCTTCAATAAATCAGTAGGAGGGGGGTGCATGGGCATTTTGACGTCACACGCTGAAGGCCATGGAAAAGACGGCTGGAATTATTTTTTTTAAACTAAACCCTCTGTAACTTAAAAAATATACGACCGAATCAAATAAAAATATCATTTTCCAGCAGCGTTCAGCGTGGTGATTAAGGCGGTGCAAACATCGTGGCGCTACGGTTCACCGTTTTTGCCGAAAATCAGCCGAAAAAATGAGAGATTTAAAAAAAGACTTTTAAACCTCTGTAACTTAAAAAATATACGACCGAATTAAATAACAATATCATTTTCAGCAAGCGTCCAGCGGTGTGATTAAGGCGGTGCAAAAATCGTGGCGCTACGCCTCACCGTTTTGCAGAAATCAGCCGAAATCACTGTTACAAATATACATACAAGTCAGAGTTTTAGTAAGATTAGATGAATGATCTCTTGCTGTCTACTTTGCTGCTGTAACACTACAAGGGCCTGTTTCCGAAGGGCCTGTTTCCGCGCTGTATCTCTAAACTAAACTAAAGTGTACTCCGCCATTCAATCATGGCTGATCTAACCCCTAACCCCATTCTCACGCCTTCTCCCCCTAATCCCTGACACCTGTACTAATCAAGAATCTATCTATCTCTGCCTTAAAAATATCCATTAATGTGGCCTCCACAGCCGTCTGTTACGGGCACGTTTTTACTCCCTTCATCCTGTATCTGTACGCTGTGGACGGCTCGATTGTAATCATGTATTGTCTTTCCGCTGACTGGTTAGCTTTTCACTATACCTCGGTACACGTGACAATAAACTAATCTCAAACTTACTTGAAAGAATTTCAAGAGTCGTGAAAGAGTTCAATAATTGTATGCAGCAGGAACCACAAATAATTCTTGCTGCAACTTTACAAGTGCAGTCACACAACATCACTCAATGAATATACAATAATCAATATTGCAATAAATTATCAGTAATACAGGCACTCCAAGACATTGTGTAAGGGAACCCTTATGTAAGTCAGATTTTACATGGGTAGTCACAAAGTGCTGGAGTAACTCAGGGGGACAGGCAGCATCTCTGGAGAGAAGGAATGGGTGACGTTTTGGGTTGAGACCCTTCTTCAGAATCGCCATGCCCGAAATAGCTCAGAGTCTGAAGAAGGCTCACGACCTGAAACGTCGCCTACCCGTGTTTATTTTATTTATTTATTTTTAAAAAAAATTTTTCTCAACGTTTAAAAAAAAAATAGAGCAAGTTATGTCTTTTTTCATTAACCAGGGTCTGCAGATCCTAAGTTTAGTTTAGTTATGGTTTAGTTTAGAGATACAGCGTTGAAACAGGCCCTTCGGCCCATCGAGTCCACACTGACCAGCGATCCCTGCAAACTAACACTATCCTATGCACAAAATGCTGGAGTAACTCAGCAGGTCAGGCAGCATCTCGGGAGAGAAGGAATGGGTGACGTTTCGGTACCCGAAACGTCACCCATTCCTTCTCTCCCGAGATGCTGCCTGACCTGCTGAGTTACTCCAGCATTTTGTGAATAAACCGATTTGTACCAGCATCTGCAGTTATTTTCTTATACTATCCTATGCACTAATGACAATTTACAGAAGCCAATTAACCTACAAACCTTCACGTCTTTGGAGTGCGGTAGAAAACCAGAGCAGGCAGATAAAACCCACGTGTAAGAATGGGCAGACTGCATCTGTAGTCAGGATCAAACCCTTGTCTCTGGGGCTATAAGGCAGCAACTCGACCGCTGCGCCACCGTGCCGTGTTATCCAGAGATGCTGCCTGGTCCATTGAGTTTAGGATTTCCAACTTCCTTGCTCCCATGTAAGAGACATCCAGAAAAGGGACACTGACGTCACCGCCCCGCCCCCCCACGTGAACTCACCCAGCCAGCGGCCACCTGCTCCCGCAGCCGGGTTGCTACGCAACCTCTGTTAGGCGGCGCCCTGGCTACAGTGTCCGGGCCTACAGTTGTCCGGGCCTACAGCGGCCCCCGGGCCTACAGTGTCCGGGCCTACAGCAGCCCCCAGGCCTACAGTGTCCGGGCCTACAGTGTCCAGGCCTACAGCGGCCCCTGGGCCAACAGTGTCCAGGCCTACAGCGTTCCCCGGGCCTACAGTGTCCGGGCCTACAGCAGCCCCCAGGCCTACAGTGTCCGGGCCTACAGTGTCCGGGCCTACAGTGTCCGGGCCTACAGCGGCCCTTGGGCCAACAGTATCCAGGCCTACAGCGTTCCCCGGGCCTACAGTGTCCGGGCCTACAGCAGCCCCCAGGCCTACAGTGTCCGGGCCTACAGTGTCCGGGCCTACAGCGGCCCCATGGCCAACAGTGTCGTGGACTACAGCGTTCCCCGGGCCTACAGTGTCCGGGCCAACAGTGTCCAGGCCTACAGTGTCCAGGCCTACAGCGTTCCCCGGGCCTAATACGGGACAAGGGCGGTCCCGTACGGGACAAACCAATTTAGCCCAATACAGGGGATGTCCCAGCAACCCTGCACTGAGTCGTCGCCGATCATCGGTCGCCCGTTCACACCAGTGAATGAATAAATGAACAGGCTTAAAGTCTGTGTTCTCATTACAGCATAACTCCTGTAGTTTCTCGGAAGTTCTATGCAATCTTTTCTTGAGAAGACACATTTTTGTTTCACTTAGAAAAGTCTGCTGGCAGAGTTGGGCAATTTGTGTGGGATTTACCCGTTGCAAAATGACACCTGGTCACCGTTTTGTTGCCGGTGCTGTCACCAGTGTTATTTAAAGCTGATGTTTTTATTTTCAAGGAGTTTCCACTAGCTTCACTGGGTCAATCAGCGGGTTAGCAGAGCAGAAACTTGGTCAACAGGAGCAGGCCACATGGCCCTTTGAGCCTGTGCTATCCATGATTCAATATGATCATGGTTGATCACCCACGTTCAGTAAATAGACACAAAATACTGGAGTAACTCAGCGGGTCAGGCAGCATCTCTGGAGAGAAGGAATGGGTGATGTTTCGGGTTGAGACCCTTCTTCTGGCTGAGAGTGAGGGGAGAGGGAGATACAAAGATATAGAAGAGTGAGGTGTGAGAACGAGAGATCAAAGGGGATGGGGATCCAGGAAAATGTGGAATAGATCATTGTTGGCAAGGAGAAGATGACAACAAACCTCTTTGTAGTTCCTTCTCTCCAGAGATGCTGCCCGTCCCGCTGAGTTACTCCAGCATTTTGTGTCCAACTTTGGTGTAAACCAGCATCTGCAGTTCCTTCTCACACACACATGCAGTGTAGTAACCTGTTCCAGCTAGTGGTTGGCATGGTCTTGGTGGGTTGAAGGGCCAAGAAGCTGGAGTAACTCAGTGGGACAGGCAGCATCTCTGGAGAGAAGGAATGGGTGACTTTTTGGGTCGAGACCCTTCTTCAGACCTGTTTTGCGTGCTGTATGTCTGAAACTAAAACCTTTCCTCTTATTCCTTGCTTGCTGTATGTAACCCCTCTCCCTAAAAAAGCCTAACTTCCAATTTGATATATTGAAGCAAGAAGTCTAATTCTTACTAATAAACAATCTTTTTATTTGTGGGTAATTGTTCTGTCTAGCCCTGAGTTAAGGACCTGTCCCAGTTACGCGATGTTTAAGGCGACTGCCGGCGACTGTCAAAGTCGTAGCAGATCGCCAACATTTTCTTTTACCCGACGACAATGACCGCGACAGTGACCACAATGACCACGACAGTGACCGCGACAGTGACCGCGACAGTGACCATGACAATGACCGCGACAGTGACCGCAACAGTGACCGCGACAGTGACCACGACAGTGACCGCGACAGTGACCGTGACAATGACCGCGACAGTGACCGCGACAGTGACCACGACAATGACCGCGACAGTGACCGCGACAATGACCGCGACAGTGACCGTGACAATGACCACGACAATGACCGTGACAGTGACCACGACAGTGACCGCGACAGTGACCGTGACAGTGACCGCGACAATGACCGCGACAATGACCACGACAATGACCGTGACAGTGACCGCGACAATGACCGCGACAGTGACCGTGACAGTGACCGCGACAATGACCACGACAGTGACCACAATGACCACGACAGTGACCGCGACAGTGACCACGACAGTGACCGCGACAGTGACCACAATGACCACGACAGTGACCACAATGACCACGACAGTGACCGCGACAGTGACCACGACAGTGACCGCGACAGTGACCACGACAGTGACCACAATGAGCACGACAGTGACCGCGACAATGACCACGACAGTGACCACGACAGTGACTGCGACAGTGACCACAATGACCGCGACAGTGACCGCGACAATGACCACGACAGTGACCACGACAGTGACCACAATGACTACGACAGTGACCGCGACAATGACCACGACAGTGACCACGACAGTGACCGCGACAGTGACCACAATGACCACGACAGTGACCGCGACAGTGACCATGACAGTGACCACGACAGTGACCACGACAGTGACCACGACAATGCCGAGTCAGGTCGATACAAGTGACTTTTTTTGTGAAACTAGCACCTGGCTAAGAGATTACACCGTCTTCGGAAACATCGCAAAACTCCCAAGCTCATCTGACCGTCAAACTGTCACCTCCAATCTACACGTCAACTGTCCTGATGGTAAATAAATTGGTTGAACAAAACTATCTTCTGGTATCTTCAAATGCCTTTTCTTAATTTAACATTACGTGCTTCTAAATGCATCTGCGACAACCTAGCAAACCTGGGGACAGCGTGAGACAGCGCCCGCAATAAGCAACGATACCTGGCCACAAGCCAGCTGTCACCCAGAAATTTCTATCTGGAAAATGTATCCTAAGTGCAAATCCCCTATGTGGGACAGGCCCTTTAGAGTGGCACAGGTTCCCACAGTATTGGACTCAAAACGTGCATCATTACTCTGCTTATTTGTTTAACGTTTAATGCAAACGTCTAATTATCCCGCACCTCTTGAAATTTGTCTTCCTCTTCAGGGGTCGGTAAACGGACAAGATATAGCTGTGAAGCTCGCAATGCGAAAGGAGTCACAGTGTCAAGGAAAGCCCAGGTTAACATCAAAGGTACGTGGTACTGACAACCACTCACCCCATTGTGATCACCCCACCATTCAACTGCACCGTTACGTTCAAGCAGCAGTTTTGGATCGGCGAGACCAAACGTAGACTGGGCGATCGTTTCGCTGAACACCTTCGCTCAGTCCGCCTGGACCTACCTGGCCAAACACTTTCATTCCCGTCCCATTCCCACACTGGCCTTTCTGTCCTGGGCCTCCTCCATTGACAGAGTGAGGCCCAGCGCAAATTTGGAGGAACAGCACCTCATATTTCGTTTGGGCAGCTTACAGCTGAATGAGCAGGGGTATGAATATTGATTTATCTAACTTCAAGTAACCCCTTCCATCCCCCTCTCTCTCCATCCCTCCCCCACCCAAGTCGTACCAGCTTCAAAGTCGTCTTGTTGAGTCTCATTGTCTGTAACTCGTTCTCACCCAACACACAGCTAACAACGACCTGTTTCCTTGATCATCGTCACATTTTTGCATATCTTTCATTCATTAGGTTAGGTTAAAGATACAGCGCGGAAACAGGCCCTTTCGGCCCACCGGGTCCACACTGACCAGCGATCCCCGCACATTAACACTATCCTACACACACTATGGACATTTTTTACATTTATCAAGCCAATTAACCTACAAACCTGCACGTCTTTGGAGTGTGGGAGGAAACCGAAGATCTCGGAGAAAACCCACGCAGGTCACGGGGAGAACGTACAAACTCCGTACAGACAGCGCCCGTAGTCGGGATGGAACCCGGGTCTCCGGCGCTACATTCGCTGTAAGGCAGCAACTCTACCGCTGCGCCACCGTGCCGCCCCATTAGTTTTTCATCTCTCTACATCACCGTCTATATCTCTCGTTTCCTTTTCCCCTGACTCTCAGTCTGAAGAAGGGTCTCGACCCGAAACGTCACCTATTCCTTCTCTCCAGAGATGCTGCCTGACCCGCTGAGTTACTGCAGCTTTTCGTGTCTCTCTCCAATTCTACTCATGCAAGTTGTCCTTGAGTGTGCCAGTAGCCCTCTCCTCCTTTCTGAGGAAGCTTTCCCCACAGAGCAAGATGGACTCCCTGAGTATTTCACACGGATGCATACCTTGAATAGGCTTTAGAGACACAGCGTGGAAACAGGCCCTTCATCCCAACGAGTCCACGTCGACCATCAATCGCCCATTCACACTATTTCTATGTTATCCCATACCCTACGCACTAGGGGCGATTTACAGAAGCCAATTAACCTGCAAATCTGCACATTCTTTGGAATGTGGGAAGAAACCAGAGCACTCGGAGAAAACGCACGCTGTCACAGGGAAAACGTACAAACTCCGTACGGACAGCACCCGTGGTCATCGATCCTGGGTTTCTGGCGCCAATGTGACCCCTCATATTCATGTGCCCACAATCAAATATTATTGGCAAATAAGGTTGCCAACTGTCCCATATTAGGTGGGACATCCCGTATTTTGGGCTAAATTGGTTTTTAGATTTAGATTTAGAAATACAGTGCGGAAACAGGCCCTTCGGCCCACTGAGTCCACGCCGCCCAGCGATCCCCGCACACTAACACTATCCAACACACACTAGGGACTTTTTTTTACATTTACCCTGCCGATTAACCTACAAACCTGCACGTCTTTGGAGTGTGGGAGGAAACCGAAGATCTCGGAGAAAACCCGCGCAGGTCACGGGGAGAACGTACAAACTCCGTACAGACAGCACCCCTAGTCAGGATCGAACCTGAGTCTCCGGGGCTGCATTCGCTGTAAGGCAGCAACTCTACCGCTGCGCCACCGTGCCGCCCGTATGGGACAGCCCTGGTCCCTTATTAGGCCGGCGGGCCACTGTAGGCCGAGACACTGTAGGCCCGGGGATCGCTGTAAGCCGGGACACTGTAGGCCCGGGGATCGCTACAGGCCGGAACACTGTAGGCCTGGGGATCACAGTAGGCCGGGACACTAGGCCCAGGGATCGCTGTAGGCTAACGGAGTGTGTTCGGGGAGCGGGGCCGAGTGTGTTCGCCTAAGGGAGGTTGCTTAGCAACCCACCTCCTGGCCTGGTTGCCGTTGGTGGAGCGGGAGCACGTGACCGCTGGCTGCATGAGGTCACATGGGGCGCGAGGGCGGTGACGTCACCTTGTCCCGTATTTGGAAGCGAGATAGTTGGCAACAATACTGGCAAATGAAATTCCCAATGCAGGTTTGCAGTGAGTGCAGATCGATTTAGAGTTTAATCGAGCATAGAATAGGCCTTTGGGACCACAATGCCTGTGCCGAACATGATGCCATGACCAACTCTCATCTACTTGCGCATAGTCTACATCCCTCTATTCCCTGCGCACCCATGTGCCTCTTAGATGTCACTGCAGTACCTGCCTCCACCACCACCCCTGGCAGCACCATCTGGGCACTCATCACCTTCTCTGTAAACAAAGAAAGTCCCCCCGCACATCTCCCTTAAACTTTGGCCCTCTTGCCTGAACGCTCTGCCCTCGAGTATTTGACTTTTCCATCCTGGGATGTGTTTGTAACCGACTTATAATAAATCAGGAAGCATACACTTTTTAGTTTAGTTTAAGAGATACGGCATGGAAACAGGCCCTTCGGCCCAACTTGCCCATGCAGGCCAGGATGCCCCATCTACATTGGTCCCATCTGCCCACGTTTGGCCCATATATCTCGCACCGACCAGCGATCCCCACGCATCTACACTACCCGACACAATGAGGATAATTTACAATCATACCAAGCCAATTAACCTACAAAGCTGCACGTCTTTGGAGTGTGGGAGGAAACCGGAGCACCCGGAGAAATCCCACGCAGGTCACGGGGAGAATGTGCAAACTCGGTACAGGCGGCACCCTTAGTCGGGATGGAACCCGGGTCTTCGGCGCTGTGAGGCAGCAACTCTACCGCCGTGCCGGTTCATAACTGGAAGGGGTTTCACATACGGCTCAGACTGACTTTGTTGTCCTTTTTGTCCTGATTCAGAGGCCCCACATCCACCGGTTGAGCTGTGGGTTCAGAACCAGACTGCTCACGTGGTTGTTGTCTCCTGGCAGCCTTCCTTCGATGGATACTCCTCTCTCAACGTCTGCCGAATCCAGGTGAGCTCCCCTTGTCCAAAAACACGGCCCTTCCTTTGCTCCATCTCATCATTAGTTGATATCCGGCCTGCAATGGTGGCATCGTCTGTAAATGTGAGTATCGGATTAGATCTGTACGTGACTGCAGGCGTGGGTGTACAAGGACTAGACAAGGAGGCTGAGAACACATCGTTGCTGAGCACCAGTGTTGAGGGTTATCACAGAGGATGATTTGTCCCCTATCCTCACTGATTAGGGTCTGTTAGTCAGGCAGTCAGGGATCCAGTTGCAGAGATGAGTGCTGACCCCAAGTCCCGCTAGTTTGGTGATAAACTTGGATGGGATAATGGTGTTAAAGGCAGGGCTGCAGACTGTGGATGGGAGGCTGATGTAGGTGTCTCTCTTATCCAGGTGTTCTGGGATCAGCGTAGGAGTGTAGAGTCAGACCAACTATTCATCCAGAAGACAGACACAAACTCAACAGGTCAGGCAGCATCTCTGGAGAGAAGGAATGGGTGACGTTTCAGGTCAAACTCCTTCTTCAGACTGAGTCAGGGGAGAGAGAGGGAAAACGAGAGATTTCAACGGTGATGTAGAACAAATTAGACCAAGTGGACCTGTTGTGCCCAAACCTCTCCTGCATTGGTGCAGTACCCTCTCCTCCCCCTTACCCCCTTACCCCCCTCCCCTCCTCCATCCCTCCCTCCCTCCCTCCCCCACCTTCTCCTCCCCTCCCTCCCCCTCCTTCACCTCCCCTCTCTCCACACCCCTCCCCCTCCCTCCCTCCCTCCCTGCCCCTTCTTCCCTCCTCCTCCCTTCCCTCCACACCCCTCCCCCCTCCCTCCACACCCCTCCCCCCTCCCTCCACACCCCTCCCCCCTCCCTCCACACCCCTCCCCCTCCCTCCACACCCCTCCCCCCTCCCTCCACACCCCTCCCCCCTCCCTCCACACCCCTCCCCCTCCCTCCCTCCCTCCCTGCCCCTTCTTCCCTCCTCCTCCCCTCCCTCCACACCCCTCCCCCCCTCCCTCCACACCCCTCCCCCCTCCCTCCACACCCCTCCCCCCTCCCTCCACACCCCTCCCCCCTCCCTCCACACCCCTCCCCCTCCCTCCCTAGGAGATAGATTTAAACTTTAAAATGTGAATAACTTTAAAAATATAACCGATTTCAACATTAAATGTGAAAAATATAACCGATTTCAATGAAAATATAACACCGATTTCAATGAAACTTCTTCCATTAGCACCAAAGGGACGACGGTGAGTAAGGTGGGCCTAAAATTGTCGCGCTATCGTGTACTGTTTTGGCTGTAGTTCAGGAACAAACAAACAAACAAACAAGAGTTTTAGTGTATAGAAGATGAATGAAAGATATGCAGAAAAAGTAACAATGATCAAGGAAAGGTGGAGCCCACAATGGTCCATTGTTGGCTGTGGGCTAGGTGATAAGCAGTTAGGCGGACAATGAAACTAAACAGGACAACAGTGAAACCAGTACCACAAGCAGGGTGGGGAAGGGATGGAGAGAGAGTGGATAAGAGGGGACTAGGAGTCAGAGAAGGAAGGCTATTTGTGAGATTGTGAAATTCTCTGCCACAGGCAGTGGAGGCCAATTCACTGGATGTTTTCAAGAGAGAGTTGGATTTAGCTCTTATGGTTAACGGAATCAAGGGATATGGGGAGAAGGCAGGCACGGGTTACTGATTGTGGATGATCAGTCATGATGACAATGAATGGCGGTGCTGGCTCGAAGGGCCAAATGGCCTCCTCCTGCACCTATTTTCTATGTTTATCAATGTTCATACCGCTGGGGTGTAAGCTGCCCAAGCAAAATATGAGGTGCTGTTCCTCCATTTTGCGCTGGGCCTCACTCTGACAGTGAAGGAGGCCCAGGACAGAAAGGTCAGTGTGGGAATGGGAGGGGGAGTTAAAGTGTTTGGCAACCGGGAGATTACTCTGCTGTGCCAGACCAACTATTCTTCCAGAAGCCGCATTCCAGGTTGCTGGAATTTGGCACGTTTCCTGTCTGAGTCCTGGAGGCTGCGGTTTGCTGGGTGTGATACGAACAGCCTTTACGCATAAGTAACTTGAGCAACGACAGATTATTGATCAGTGCAACAGGTTGAAGGCTCCAAATGTCTGTCATTTTAACAGACTGTTTATGTTGTTGTCAGATGTGTTTGATCTGATGAGGCTTTGAACAGATTTAACGGTTATGACAAAGGGTTACTCAATAACTGTGTGTAGTTATTGTTTAAAATTCCTGGCCTTTTGTAAAATGAACTGTTTGGTCGGCACAGTGGCACAGCTGGTAGAGCTGCTGCCTCACCAACTTTACAGATGCAGCCCGTCTTTAGAGAAGCAGGCCCTTCGGCCCACCGAATCTGCACCGACCAGCGATCTCCCCGTACACCAATGCTATCCGACACACTCGGGACAATTTACAATTGTACCAAAGCCAATTAACCGACTGACCTGTCTGACTTTGGGATGTGGGAGGAAACCGGAGCGCCCGGAGAAAGCCCACATAGGTCACGGGGAGAACGTACAAATTCTGCGCAGTCAGGATCGGACACAGGTCTCTAGCGCTGTGAGACGACAACTCTACCGCTGCACTTTCTTCCTTGACCGCCTGGGTTTCCTCCAGGGTGCTCCGGTTTCCCCTCGCATCCCAATAATGTGCGGGTTTGCAGGTTAATTGGGCCTCTGTAAATTGCCCCTGGTATGTCGGGAGTGGATGAGAAAGTGGGATAACATAGGACCAGTGTGAATGGCTGATCGATGGTCGGTGTTGACTCAGTGGGCCGAAGGGCCTTTTTTCCAGGCTGTCTCGCTAAAACTAAACTGTCAGTAGCACAGTGGTGCAGCGGTAGAGTTGCTGCCTTACAGCGAATGCAGCGCCGGAGACCGGGGTTCCATCCCGACTACGGGTGCTGTCTGTACGGAGTTTGTACGTTCTCCCCGTGACCTGCGTGGGTTTTCTCCGAGATCTTCGGTTTCCTCCCACACTCCAAAGACGTACAGGTTTGTAGGTTAATTGGCTTGGTAAATGTAAAAATTGTCCCTAGTGTGTGTAGGATAGTGTTAATGTGCGGGGATCGCTGGTCGGCGCGGACCCGGTGGGCCGAAGGGCCTGTTTCCGCACTGTATCTGTAAACATCTGAATGATCACGACAAGTTTATTTCTGTTTTCCTGCGCTGATGTTAACACTGCACTCCACAACCAGGTCACAGAAGGTGAAGACAGTGTGACTGTCCACCATACTGTCGTTCCACCACACCAGTTCAGGATCCTTCAGCTACAACCCCTGACCACCTACGCCCTCCGCGTTGCCTGCAAGAATGAAGTTGGATGGTCTATCTACTCCTCCACAATCCAGGCGAAGACTACAGAAGGAGGTAGGATTTTTATTTTGCCATGCATTGAACTCATAAGCAACTGAAGAAACATGACAGATCTGCCAAAGATAGACACAAAATGCTGGAGTAACTGGAGACAGGCAGCGTCTCTGGAGAGAAGGAATGGGTGACGTTTCGGGTCTGAAGAAGGGTATCGAACCGAAACGTCACCCATTCCTTCTACCTTTGGTTTAAACCATTATCTGCAGTTCCCTCTTGCACATGACTTTAAAACTGAGGTGAGAAAAAACTTTTTCACCCAGAGAGTTGTGAATTTGTGGAATTCTCTGCCACAGAGGGCAGTGGAGGCACTGGTTGAATTTAAAAGAGAGTTAGATAGAGCTCTCGGGGCTAGTGGAACAAGGGATATGGGGAGAAGGCAGGCACGGGTTATTGATTGTGGATGATCAGCCATGATCACAATGAATGGCGGTGCTGGCTCGAAGGGCCAAATGGCCTCCTACTGCACCTGTTTTCTATGTTTCTATGACTGATCTACCAGGTGGCATGAATGTTAATCCTTCATTTTGATATTTTTGGCATCTCATACAAATATATTTTTACTCTTAGTTTACAAGCATCCTCCCCTTCCGGTAAATTGGATATTAATGTTTAGTGAGACAGCATGGAAAAAGGCCACTCGGCCCACCGAGTCCATGCCGACCATCGATCACCGGTACGCTAGTTATATGTTATCCCAATTTCACATTCTACACTCAAGGGACACCAATTAACCGATAAACCTGCACGTCTTTGGAGTGTGGGAGGAAACCAGAGCACCCAGAGTAAACCCACGTGGTCACAGGGAGAACGGACAAACTCCACGCAGACACAACCCGGATCTCTGGCGCTGTTTTGCCATAACAGTTTTAATTACAAAATGGCTGGAATACAAAAAATAACTACATGTACTGTTTAGACTTTAAAGATGCAGCATGGAGACAGTCTCTTCAGCCCACCGAGTCTACGCCGACCAGTGCTCACCTCGTACACCAGCACTATCCTACACCTGAGGACCATTTACAATTTACAGAAGCCAATTAACCGACAAACCCTCATGTCTTTGGAGTGTGGGAGGAGACCGGAGCACTCGGAGAAAACCCACGCAGTCACGTGGAGAACGTACAAACTCCGTACAGACCGCACCCGTAGTCAGGATGGAACCCGGGGTCTCTCACGCTGTGAGGCAGCAACTCTACCGCTGCGCCACATTGCTGTAATTTATGGCATGAATGTTATTGTTGGATGAAACATGCACTTTCTACAAACCCCCAAGAGGGGTTTTTCTCAGGGAAGAGGGGCTGGGGAGAGGGTAGTAGGGGTGGGGGGGACATGGACCGTTGTGATTTGCTGCTGAACACCACTGGAGCAAGTATGTCTTGGACAGGTTGTGTGAGTGGGCGGATGCATGGCAGATGCAGTTTAATGTGAATAAGTGTGAGGTTATACACTTTGGTGGTAAGAATAGGAAGGCAGAGTATTATCTGAATGGTGTCAAGTTAGGAAAAGGGGACGTACGAGATCTGGGTGTCCTAGTGCATCAGTCACTGAAAGAAAGCATGCAGGTACAGCAGGCAGTGAAGAAAGCCAATGGAATGTTGGCCTTCATAACAAGAGGAGTTGAGTATAGGAGCAAAGAGGTCCTTCTGCAGTTGTATAGGGCCCTAGTGAGACCGCACCTGGAGTACTGTGCAGTTTTGGTGTCCAAATTTGAGGAAGGATATTCTTGCTATTAAGGGCGTGCAGCGTAAGTTTACTAGGTTAATTCCCGGAATGGCGGGACTGTCATATGTTGAAAGACTGGAGCGACTAGGCTTGTATACACTGGAATTTAGAAGGATGAGAGGAGATCTTATCGAAACGTATAAGATTATTAAGGGGTTGGACACGTTAGAGGCAGGAAACATGTTCCCAATGTTGGGGGAGTCCAGAACAAGGGGCCACAGTTTAAGAATAAGGGGTAGGCCATTTAGAACTGAGATGAGGAAAAACTTTTTCAGTCAGAGAGTTGTGAATCTGTGGAATTCTCTGCCTCAGAAGGCAGTGGAGGCCAATTCTCTGAATGAATTCAAGAGAGAGCTAGATAGAGCTCTTAAGGATAGCGGAGTCAGGGGGTATGGGGAGAAGGCAGGAACGGGGTACTGATTGAGAATGATCAGCCATGATCACATTGAATGGTGGTGCTGGCTCGAAGGGCCAAATGGCCTCCTCCTGCACCTATTGTCTTCAATGAAATTAGGTATGTGCAGTTTTAAATGAAACTCTCCATAACTTAGTCATACATTTTATGACCTTTGTTCTTTTATTCAATACCAAGAGAATTCGGATGTGTACGGAAAAACCAAAATAGAAAAACCAAGTATCTCTGTTCAATAAGCTTTCTATAAATAGCAGAAGATACTCATGTTAGGCCTGATGTTGTACATGTAGTCCAAGAACTACAGACTGTTGGAAATAATAGTCGTTTCTCACACGCGAATGTAGCGCAACGCGCATACGCATTTGACGTGCATACTTTTTTTTTGCTGAAAAGTTGCATTACGCGCCATATTATGAATTTGATGTAAAATTCTGAATTTTGGACATCAAAATTCTGAATTTGTAAAATCAAATGTTGGGAGGTTCCCACTCGGTAATTTAATGTCATGTGTGTGCTATATTACATACGTGCTAAGCAATAACTGGTCACTTTAATTTCATTATTATTATAAGGCATATGACACTTTCAATGTCTTGTAACTGTATCTTTGGCTGGTGGCAGTCCAATTACCCTCCGGGATAAATAAAGCTGTATCATAGAAGGATGAGAGGGGATCTTATTGAGACATATAAGATTATTAAGGGATTGGACACGCTAGAGGCAGGAAACATGTTCCCAATGTTGGGGAAGTCCAGAACCAGGGGCCACAGTTTAAGAATAAGGGGTAGGCCATTTAGAACGGAGATGAGGAGAAACTTTTTCACCCTGAGAGTTGCACGTCTGTGGAATTCTCTGCCTCAGAAAGCAATGGAGGCCAATTCACTGGATGCTTTCAAGAAAGAGCTCTAATTTCTCTCTCTTTCAAGAGAGAGCTTCATAGAGCTCTAAATGATAGCAGAGTCAGGGGATATGGGGAGAAGGCAGGAACGGGGTACTGATTGTGGATGATCAGCCATGATCACAGTGAATGGCGGTGTTGGTTTGAAGGGCCGAATGGCCTCCTCCTGTACCTATTGTCTATTGTCTATATTGTATCAGCAAGACTGGCGTTTTCAATCGCCATCCCTGAACTCTACCATTTAGAGGGACACGGCTTGTGGGAACAACATGTTAGAAATCTTACGCACTGGACAGCAATTGGCCTCTGATGAATAATCTAGCAGTTGGATGCATATCAAATCAAACCCACCTCGATAAATATTCCAGTCAAAAAGAGGGGAGTGTCGGGGAAAGTTCCTGGAAATACACAGCAGCTCGCTTTGATTGTGAAAGGAGAACAGGCATAGTTTTATAAGATGCATTTCCAACATTTTCTGTTATACTTAGTTTAGAGATACAGTGCGGAAAGAAGCCCTTTGGCTCACCGAGTCAGCACTGACCAGCGAACCACGTACACCAGGACTATCCTACACACTAGGGACAATTTACAATTTTCACCAAAGCCAATTAACCTACAAACCTGCACGCCATTGGAGTGTGGGAGGAAACCGGAGCACCCGGAGAAAACCCACGGGGAGAACGTACAAGCTCCGTACAGACAGCACTCGTAGTCAGGATGGAACCCGGGTCTCTGGTGCTGTGAGGCAACAACTCTACCGCTGTGCCACCTCTTTTAATTTTATATTTCCATACAAATCACACCGTTCTGAATTTGGAATTTGCTGGTTTCTTGCGATGTTACGAATTTAAAAACTGAGAGCTTTCGATGTCGTACACACATGCCTGGAATGATTCAGAAAGTAAAAAACAATCTTCTACGGAAACAGCCAAAGACTTCAAAGCTCGTCTCAGTGGCGCAGCGGTAGAGTTGCTGCCTCACAGCGCCGGAGACCCAGGTTCCATCCTGACTACGGGTGCTGTCTGTACGGACTTTGTACATTCTCCCTGTAACCATGTGGGTTTTCTCCGGGTGCTCCGGTTTCTTCCCACACTCCAAAGATGTACAGTTTTGTAGGTTAATTGGCTTGGTATAATTGTAAATTGTCCCTTGTGTGTGTAGGATAGTGTTAGTGTGTGGGGATCACTGGTCGGCGCGGATACGGTGGACAGAAGGTCCTGTTTCTGCGCTGTATCTCTAAACTAAACAAAAATCTAAAACCTATGCCGCTCAAATTTCAATTAAAGACAGAAAATGCAGGAAACACTGCAGTCCCGGCTGCATCTATGATATTGTCTGCTCTCCCTTTAGATGCAAATAGAAGTGCTTCACATTTCCAGTAACTTTTTTTGTCCATCGTTATCCAAGTGCCCTTCCAGGAATGCTGACTGAAGTCCCTTTGATTTTATCCAGCTGCTAAATTATTTGTCAGAAACCGGTTGCCTTCCAGAGAGCGTAGGGTTTTTAATATTCCAGTGGTGTGGAGACTTGAGTGCTGGCTGCAGCTGTTCAACCCGGGACACCATTGAAACTGTCCAAGCAGTGAAAGGCCTGGGTAGAGTGGATGTGGAGAGAATGTCGGGTTGCCAACTGTCCCACATTAGCCGGGACATCCTGTATATTGGTTTGTCCCATACCGGACTGCCCTTGTCCCATATTAGGCCCGGGGAATGCTGTAGGCCCGGACACTGTAGGCCCGGACACTGTAGGCCCGGCCACTGTAGGCCCGGCCACTGTAGGCCCGGCCACTGTAGGCCCGGACACTGTAGGCCCGGACACTGTAGGCCCGGACACTGTAGGCCCGGACACTGTAAGCCCGGACACTGTAGGCCCGGACACTGTAGGCCCGGACACTGTAGGCCCGGCCACTGTAGGCCCGGCCACTGTAGGCCCGGCCAGTGTAGGCACGGGCGCCGCCTAACGGAGGTTGCATAGCAACCCGCCTCCCGGCCCGGGCGGCCACCATTGCTGGAGCAGGAGCATGTGGCCGCTGGCTGGGTGAGGTCACGTGAGGCGCTGGGTGGTGATGTCACCTTTTATTCCTTATTTGTGAGTGAGAAAGTTGGCACCCCTAAGGTGATGTTTCAACAAGTGGGAGTCTAGGACCAGAGGTCATAGCCTCAGTATCAAAGTATATAACTTCAGAAAAGAGATGAGGAGGAATTTCTTTAGTCAAAGGGTGGTGAATCTGTGAAATTCATTGCCTCAGAAGGCTGTCCAAGAATAACGTGCCGGAAACAGAAGGTTGTGGAGCCTGTCAATTGATATTTTTAAGGCAGAGATAGATAGATTCTTGATTAGTACGGGTGTTAGGGGTTATGGGAAGAAAGCCGGAGAATGGGGTTAGGAGGGAGAGGTTGATCAGCCATGATTGAATGGCGGAGTAGACTAGATAGGCCGAATGGCCGAATTCCTCTCCTATCACTTATGAACATGATGGCAATGATCTTAAACAAAGCAATACGCTCATTTAATATCAAGACAGCAAGTGCTGGCAGATCTCAGTGTGTCTGTCAGCATCCCGAGGGAATGGTCAGACAACGTTGTGGGTCAGGAACCTTATTCAGACTGATTGGGAAAGAGGGAGGAAGCTGGAAAACAGAGGTGGGATGGGTACAATACCCTCACAGCTCAAGAGACCTGGGATGATCCTGAGCTCGGGTGCTGTCTGTGTGTGGAGTTTGCATGTTCTCCCGGTGGCTGCATGCGTTTCCTCTTGGTGCTCCGCTTTCTTCCCACATCCCAATGACGTGCGGGTTTGTAGGTTAATTCGGCCTCTGTAAATTGCCCCTCGTGTGTAGGGAGTGGATGGGAAAGTGAGATAATATAGAAGCAGTGGGAACCAGTGATTTTTTAGATTTAGAGATACAGCACAGAAACAGGCCCTTCGGCCCACCGGGTCCGCGCCGCCCAGCGATCCCCGCACATTAACACTATCCTACACCCACTAGGGACAATTTTTTTTTACATTTGCCCAGCCAATTAACCTACATACCTGCACGTCTTTGGAGTGTGGGAGGAAACCGAAGATCTCGGAGAAAACCCACGCAGGTCACGGGGAGAACGTACAAACTCCATACAGACGGCGCCCTTAGTCAGGATGGAACCTGAGTCTCCGGCGCTGCATTCGCTGTAAGGCAGCAACTCTACCGCTGCGCCACCGTGCCGCCCGTAAAGGGCGAGGGTGCATGGATTCAGTGGGCTGGAGGGCCTATCTCTAAAATTTAAATGAGCTTTAAAGCATTTTGAGAGGATTTTGCTATCATGAAAACTGAAGTATAAAATTCTAGTCTTACAGTACCCTCCATAATATTTGGGACAAAGACCCATGGTTTATTTGCCTCTGCAGTCCACAATTTGAGATTTGTAATATAAAAAATCATGTGGTTAAAGTGCACATTGTCAGATTTTAATAAAGGGTATTTTTGTACAGAGAAGACACCCAGCAACTGGTGATGTCCATGAATCGCAGACTTCAAGCAGTCATTGCATGCAAAGGATATGCAACAAAATACTAAACATAACTACTTTCATTTACATGGCATTGCTGTGTCCCAAACATTATGGTGCCTTGAAATGGGGGGACTATGTATAAACACTGCTGTAATTTCCTATTTTACTTTTTTAAAGTTGGTGATACTGCCCTTGGTGTAAGTGTGTCACGGTGGTGAAGCATCTGGATGAAATTAGTTAATATACAATTTGAGAATCTTCATGGAAACACACTACTGACACTAGCAGAGCCAGCACTAATTGCCTTTTTTTGTTTTGACCTGACCTCAGTAAATTGTTGTTGAACAATACACAAGTTGTTGAAATTTGTTGGAATATTCAAACTGAAAAACTATTCTAAGTTCAGTTCAGTTTAGTTTATTGTCACAGTGAAAAGCTTTTGTTGCATAGAAACATAGAAAATAGGTGCAGGAGTAGGCCATTCGGCCCTTCGAGCCTGCACCGCCATTCAATATGATCATGGCTGATCATCCAGCTCAGTAACCTGTACCTACCTTCTCTCCATACCCCCTGATCCCTTTAGCCACAAGGGCCACATCTAACTCCCTCTTAAATATAGCCAATGAACTGGCCTCAACTACCTTCTGTGGCAGAGAATTCCACAGATTCACCACTCTGTGTGAAAAAAAACGTTCTCATCTCGGTACTAAAAGACTTCCCCCTTATCCTTAAACTGTGACCCCTTGTTCTGGACTTCCCCAACATCAGGAACAATCTTCCTGCATCTAGCCTGTCCAACCCCTTAAGAATTTTGTAAGTTTCTATAAGTTCCCCCCTCAATCTTCTAAATTCCAGCGAGTACAAGCCGAGTCTATCCAGTCTTTCTTCATATGAAAGTCCTGCCATCCCAGGAATCAATCTGGTGAACCTTCTCTGTACTCCCTCTATGGCAAGAATGTCTTTCCTCAGATTAGGAGACCAAAACTGTATGCAATACTCCAGGTGTGGTCTCACCAATGCCCTGTACAACTGCAGCAGAACCTCCCTGCTCCTATACTCAAATCCCCTCGCTATGAATGCCAACATACCATTCGCTTTCTTCACTGCCTGCTGCACCTGCATGCCTACTTTCAATGACTGGTGTACCACGACACCCAGGTCTCGTTACATCTCCCCTTTTCCTAATCGGCCACCATTCAGTTAATCTGCGCGCTATCCAGTCAGCAGAAAGACAATACATGATCACAATCGATCCATTTACAGTGTGCAGATACATGATAAGGGGATAACGTTCAGTGCAAGGTAAAGCCAGCAAAGTCCGATCAAGGATAGTCCGAAGGTCACCAAAGAGGTAGTTAGTAGTTCAGCACTGCTCTCTGGTTGTGGTGGGATGGTTCAGTTGCCTGATAACAGCTGGGAAGAAACTGTCTCTGAATCTAGAGGTGTGCGTTTTCTATACCTTTCATAGACACAAAAAGCTGGAGTAACTCAGTGTGACAGGCAGCATCTGTAGAGAGAAGGATTGGGTGACGTTTCGGGTCGAGACCCTTCTTCAGATACCTTCTATACCTTTTGCCTGATGGGAGGAGAGGTAGTGGTCAGTGTGCGACTCGTCCTTAATTATGCTGCTGGCCTTGCCGAGGCAGCGTGAGTGAGGTAGAGGTTCATTTTCGGGAAAAGCTGAAATTTTGAAAGTGAGTCTCACTTTCTGTTTGCACTTTATATCTCCGCAACTGAAAGTGAAGAATATTGTTTTGCAATCCTTTGCGATCGCATATTTTTTTGCTAATTCACAATTTTCCTCTGACTTCAGAGAAGTTCGTTTTCACTTTTAGGACGATGAATGAGATCTATTTTAATGCTGAAATGAAATCTCTTCCATTTATCTCAACAATTTTCTCTTCTGAAGAAGGGTCCCGACCCGAAACGTCACCTATTCCTTCTCTCCCAAGATGCTGCCTGACCCGCTGAGTTACTCCAGCTTTTTGTGTCTATCTTCCGATTAAACCAGCATCTGCAGTTCCTTCGTAAACAATTTTCTCTCCTGCCTTTGTTAACTGTAGAATTAGCTTCACCTCTGTCTGTTATAAATATATCAGGCCATTTTCTGACCTCAAGTGCCTTTAGTTTAGCTGGTCGGCGTGGACTCGCTGGGCTGAAGGGTCTGTTTCCACACTGTATCTCCAAAACCGAAACTAAACTAAAATAACTGTTCTGACACTGGGGAACTCCACTGAACTCTAAACTGCAAAAAACAAGCTTTCGCTATTACTAGAATGGAGAAACAATGAACTGCAGACGCTGGTTTATAAAAGAAGGACACAGAGTGCTGGAGTAACTCAGCAGGTCAGGCAGCATCTCTGGAGAACATGGATAGGTGACGTTTTGGTTTGGGACTATTTTTAACGGTGTCCTTTCACTATGAATATTTCCTATTATTTCATTGGTTTCGGTCTTTCTCACGCCATTATATGGCACTAAATCAAATGCCTTTTGGGCAACCATGTGCACCGATCAGCCAAAACATTATGACCTGATGAGCCAAAACATTATGCCCACCTGCCTAATATGCTGTTGGTCCTCCGTGTGCAGCCCCATACGCAGCAGGGTGCGATGCACTGTGTATTGTGACACATTCCTCCCGTGACCACCATTAACATTTTCTGTGACTTGTGCCACAGTCGACCTTCTGTCGGTTCGAACCAGACGGGATAGCCTTCGTTGTCCTCGCGCATCGATGAGCCTTGGGCGCCCAACACCCTGTCTGTCGCCGGTTTGTGGTTTGTCCCTCCTCGGACCACTGTCGGTAGGTACTCACCACTGCTGACCGGGAGCACCCCACAAGCCTTGCCGTTTCACAGATGCTCTGACCCAGTCGTCTGGCCATAACCATTTGGCCCTTGTCAAAGTCGCTCAGGTCTTTACTCCTGCCCATTTCTCCTGCATCCAACACATCAACTTCATTTTGTGAATAAACTTCAAGAACTGACTGTTCATTTGCTGCCTAATATATCCCACCCCTTGACAGGTGCCATTGGAACAAGATAATCAACGTTATTCACTTCTCCTGTCAATGGTCATAATGTTTTGGCTGATTGGTGCATAACACATCTGCAATCCTCTCCCTTCATCAACAATTCCTTGTGTTACACACATTTTCTCGATAAGAAATCCGTTCTGTCTTTCTGTGATGAATCCATGCAGGTCCAAATGGCTGCTAATCCTGTCACTGAGTATTGTTTGCAGAACGTTACCGACCATTTTGTTTGCCTCGAAGGAAGCTGTAAGAGTTGTTGCCTCACAGCGCCAGAGACCCGGGTTCAACCCTGACCTCGGGCGCTGTCTGTGTGGAGTTTGCACCTTCTCCCTGTTATCACGCGGGTAACATTGTAAGTTGTCTAGAGTGTAGGATAGTGCTGGTGTACGAGATCCTCTGTCCTCCAACTAAACCATACATTCCAGCAGTCCACAACAGTTGTTTCTAATGCTGGGTTGACGTAGGATCCATGAAAGGTAATTTAGCCCAGCAAACATGTACTCAGAGTGATACAGTGTGGAAACAGACCCTTCAGCCCAGCTCGCCCACACCGGCCAACAATGTCCCAGCTACACTAGTCCTACTTGCCTGCGTTTGGTCCATATCCCTCCAAACCTGTCCTATCCATTATCCCCAGGTAGACACAAAATGCTGGAGTAACTCAGTGGGTCAGGCAGCATCTCAGGAGAGAAGGAATGGGTGACGTTTCGGGTCGAGAACCTTCTTCAGATTGGAGAAGTTTTGGGTCTGAAGAAGGGTCTTGACCTGAAACATCACCCATTCCTTCTCTCCCGAGATGCTGCCTGACCCACTGAGTTACTCCAGCATTTTATGTCTACTTTCGATTTAAACCAGCGTCTGCAGTTTTTTTTCCTAGCCATGTATGTACCTGTCTAACTGTTTCTTAAACGTTGTGGTAGTACCTGGCTCAACTAACTGACCAACAGGCCACAATCAGTGAGGGTAGGTGCCAAATCATCCTCTATGATAATCCTCAACACTGGTGCTCCACAGGGATGTGTTCTCAGCCCCTGTCTTAACTCTTTATACACCCACGACTGTGTAGCCATGTACAAATCCAAACCAATTTTAACATTTGTGGACCACACCACCATTGTGGACCGGATGTCAAATAATTTAGTTTAGTTTAGAGATACTGCGCAGAAACAGGCCCTTCGGCCCACCGAGTCTATGCCGACCAACAATCCCCCCACATTAACACTATCCTACACACACTAGGGACAATTTACACTTACACCAAGTCAATTAACCTACAAACCTGCACGTATTTGGAGTGTGGGGGGAAACCGAAGATCTCGGAGAAAACCCACGCAGGTCATGGGGAGAACGTACAAACTCCGTACAGACGACGCCCATAGTCGGGATGGAACCCGGGTCTTCAATCAGCAAGCGCTGTGATGCAGCAACTCTACCGCTGCGCCACCATGGCCGCCATGTGACGAGACGGAGTACAGGAAAGAGAATAAGTGCCTCGTAACCTGGTGTCAAAACAATAACCTTCCTCTCAATGACAGCAAGACAAAAGTGAAAAGCTTTTGTTGCTTGCTAACTAGTCAACGGAAAGACAATACATGCTTACAATTGGGAAGTCCACAGTGTACAGATACTGGATGAAGGGAATAACATTTAGTGCAAGATAAAGTCCAACAAAGTCCGATCAAGAATAGTCCGAGGGTCTCCAATGAGGTAGATAGTAGTTCAGCACTGCTCTCTGGTTGTGGTAGGATGATTCAGTTGCCTGATAACAGCTGGGATGAAACTGCCCCTGAATCTGGAGGTGTGTGTTTTCACACTTCTGTACCACTTGCCTGATGGGAGAGGGGAGAAGAGGGAGTGACCGGGGTGAGACTGGTCCTTGATGATGCTGCTGGCCTTGCCGAGGCAGCGTGAGGTGTAGATGGAGTCAATGGATGAGAGAATGGAATCAATGGAAGCATGGAGTTGCTTGTGCCTACAGAGAGACTGGTGGGTGCCTGGAACCCACTGCCGGGGGTGGTGGTGGTGGAGGCAGATGCAGTTGTGGTGTTGAAGAGGCTTTTGCCTGGATACATGGATATGGAGGGATATGGATCATTCATTCTGAAGAAGGGTCTCGACCTGAAACGCCACCCATTCCTCCTCTCCTGAGATGCTGCCTGTCCCGCTGAGTTACTCCAGCATTTTGTGTCTTCATTGGTACAGAGATTAGTTTCACTTGGCATCAGGTTTGAAATGGACATTGTGGGCTGAAGGATCTGTTCCTACAGTGCCCTCCATGATGTTTGGGACAAAGACCCATCATTTATTTATTTGCCTTTGTACTCCACCATTTGAGATTTGTAATAGAAAAAAAACACATGCGGTTAAAGTGCACATTGTCAGATTTTAATAAAGGCCATTTTTATACATTTTGGTTTCACCATGTAGAAATTACAGCTGTGTTTATACACAGTCCTCCCATTTCAGGGCACCATAATGTTTGGGACATAGCAATGTCATGTAACTGAAAGTAGTCATTTTGTTGCATATCCTTTGCATGCAATGACTGCTTGAAGTCTGCTATTATTATTATACAATAGGTGCAGGAGGAGACCATTCGGCCCTTCGAGCCAGCACTGCCATTCAATGTGATCATGGCTGATCATCCACAATCAGTACCCCGTTCCTGCCTTCTCCCCATACCCCCTGACTCCACTATCCTTAAGAGCTCTATCTAGCTCTCTCTTGAATGCATTCAGAGAATTAGCCTCCACTGCCCTCTGAGGCAGAGAGTTCCACAGATTTACAACTCTCTGACTGAAAAAGTTTTTCCTCATCTCAGTTCTAAATGGCCTACTCCTTATTCTAAAACTGTGGCCCCTGGTTCTGGACTCCCCCAACATTGGGAACATGTTTCCTGCCTCTAACGTGTCCAACCCCTTAATAATCTTATATATTCTATGTAGCGTAAACGCTGACATTTGAAGAGGTGGATTACTGACGCGACACTTTATTTTTGCAGTGCCCACAGCCCCTCCTGGTAATGTGAGCGTGTGCGAGAACAGCACCTCATTAACTGTGGAATGGGTGGCACCTCCGGATGAGGAAGTGCATGGTGTCCTGCTGGGTTACGTGCTGACCTACGACTGGGACGGCAGCCAATCCCCGGTAAGTACACGTCAAGCGATTTCAAGTCAAGAAAAAACATGCACGTGTTGTGCCAGCTTGTATTATAAATAATGTTGCCAACTGTCCCGTATTAGCCGGGACATCCCAGAATTTTGGGCTAAAACCGCCCTTGTCCCGTATTAGGCCCGGGGGGCACTGTAGGCCCGGACACTGTAGATGGAACCCGGGTCTCTGGGCACTGCAAGTACTGAAAGGCAGCAACTCTACCGCTGCGCCCAAGCTAATTTCAGTCAGGGCTTTTGCTGAAACTAGATGCAGGAGATAGTTGTCTTATCAGCATTGCAACAATATACAGTATTTTGTTGGTTTTTCAGATTCGGGCTTCAAAACAACCTCTTCAATCCTGACTACGGGCGCTGTCTGTACGGAGTTTGTACGTTCTCCCCCTGACCTGCGTGGGTTTTCTCCGAGATCTTTGGTTTCCAAAGACGTACAGCTTTGTAGGTTAATTGGCTTGGAGTAAATTGTCCCCAGTGTGTGTTGGATGGTGTTAATGTGTGTTGGATGGTGTTAATGTGTGGGGATGGCGTTAATGTGTGTTGGATGGCGTTAATGTCAGCGTGGACTCGGTGGGGGGAAGGGCCTGTTTCCGCGCTGTATCTCTAAACTCAGGGCCTGATACTCTGCATCCCAGGGTTCTCAAGGAGGTGGCTCTAGAAAACGTGGACGCATTGGTGATCATTTTCCAATGTTCTACAGATTCTGGATCAGTTACTGTGGATTGGAGGGTGGCTAATGTTATCCCACTTTTTAAGAAAGGAGGGAGAGAGAAAGCAGGGAATTATAGTGGCGGCGCCTATCGGCAGCGGCTCGCTAGCAGTCTGTTCGTCTTTTTTCCTTTTTTTTTGTTGTGTGTCGGTGTTGGGATGGTTTTTGTATTTTTTTTTTGGTTGTGTATGTGTGGGAGGGGGTGGTGGTGTGGGTGGGTGTGTGGGAGGGGGTGGTGGTGTGGGTGGGTGGGTGGTGGGGGGTGGGGGAAACTTTTCTCTTCCTCACGGCGCGGGGTGCGGCTCGGCTGCGGGGCCTAACATCGCCCGGTGCTGCTCGGCCGCTGGACTTTACATCGCCCGGTGCGGCTTGGCCGCTGGACTTAACAGTGCCCGGTGTGGCTCGGCCGCGGGACTTTACATCGCCCGGTGCGGCTCGGCCGCGGGATTTTTCATCGCTGGTGCGGCTCGGCCGCGGGACTTTACATCGCCCGGTGCAGCTCGGCCGCGGGACTTTTCATCGCTGGTGCGGCTTGGCCGCGGGACTTAACATCGCCCGGTGCGGCTCGGCCGCGGGACTTAGCTGCGCAAGGCTCGGTCGCGGGCCTTCCATCGCCCGGCTCGGCCGCGTGACGTTTCAGCGCCCGGTGCGACTCGGCCGCGGGAACTTCCATCCCCTTGCGGGGACTGTGCGGGTCGGTCGGGGACGAGCTGTCTGTCCGTGGGCGTGGGGAAGAGAGTGGAAGTTTTGTTGCCTCCATCAGTGAGGGGGTGTTTGGAGTCACTGTGATGGACGTTTGTGTTGGGGTCATGTGTCTTGTGTTCTTTTTTTCTATGACTGCTATGTAGTTTCGTTCGGTACTTTGGTACCGAATGACAAATAAAGCTCTGTTATACTGTTATAGACCAGTTAGCCTAGCATCAGTGGTGGGGAAGATGCTGGAGTCAATTATTAAAGATGTCATAGAGGAACATTTGGATAGCAGGAATCCATCCAGATCAGCATGGATTTATGAAAGGGAAATCCTGCTTGACTAATCTTCTGGAATTTTTTGAGGATGTGACAAGTAAAATGGATGAAGGGGAGCCAGTGGATGTAGTGTATCTAGACTTTCAGAAAGCCTTTGATAAGGTCCCACACAGGAGATTGGTGAGCAAAATTAGAACACATGGTATTGGGGGTAGGGTGTTGATATGGATAGAGAACTGGTTGGCAGACAGGAAGCAAAGAGTAGGAGTAAACGAGTCCTTTTCAGAATGGCAGGCAGTGGCGAGTGGAGTGCCGCAAGGCTCAGTGCTGGGACCACAGCTATTCACAATATATATTAATGATTTAGATGAAGGAATTAAAAGTAACATTAGCAAATTTGCAGATGACACAAAGCTGGGTGGTAGTGTGAACTGTGAGGAGGATGCTATGAGGTTGCAGGGTGACTTGGACAGGTTGTGTGAGTGGGCAGATGCATGGCAGATGCAGTTTGATGTGGATAAGTGTGAGGTTATCCACTTTGGTAGCAAGAACAAGAAGCCAGATTATTATCTGAATAGTGTCAGATTAGGAAAAGGGGAAGTGCAACGTGACCTGGATGTCCTTGTACATCAGTCACTGAAAGTAAGCATGCAGGTACAGCAGGCAGTGAAGAAAGCTAATGGCATGTTGGCCTTCATAACGAGAGGATTTGAGTACAGGAGCAAAGAGGTCCTTCTGCAGTTGTACAGGGTCCTGGTGAGACTGCACCTGGAGTACTGTGTGCAGTTTTGTTCTCCTAATTTGAGGAAGAACATTCTTGCTATTGAGGGCGTGCAGTGTAGGTTCACGAGGTTAATTCCCGGGATGGCGGGACAGTCATATAATGAAAGAATGGAGTGACTGGGCTTGTATTCACTGGAATTTAGAAGGATGAGAGGGGATCTTATAGAAACATATAAAATTATTAAGGGATTGGACATGCTAGATGCAGGAAACATGTTCCCAATGTTGGGGGAGTCCAGAACCAGGGGCCACAGTTTACGAATACGAATATTTAGAACTGAGATGAGGAAAAACTTTTTCACCCAGAATTTGTGGAATTCTCTGCCACAAAAGGCAGTGGATTCCGACTCACTGGATACATTCAGAAGAGAGATAGATTCCGTGGCGCAGCGTTAGAGTTGCTGCCTTGCAGCGAATGCAGCGCCGGAGACCCGGGTTCCATCCCGACTACGGGTGCTGTCTGTACGGAGTTTGTACGTTCTCCCCGTGACCTGCGTGGGTTTTCTCCGAGATCTTCGGTTTCCTCCCACACTCCAAAGACGTGCAGGTTTGTAGGTAAATGTAAAAAATGTCCCTAGTGGGTGTAGGATAGTGTTAATGTGCGGGGATCCCTGGTCGGCGCGGACCCGGTGGGCCGAAGGGCCTGTTTCCGCGCTATATCTCTAAACTAAATTAAACTAGACTCTTAGGACTAGTGGAAGCAAGGGATATGGGGAGAAGGCAGGCACGGGTTACTGATTGTGGATGATCAGTCATGATCACAATGAGTGGCGGTGCGTACAGGCTCGAAGGACCGATTGGCCTCCTCCTGCACCTATTTTCTATGTTTCTATGTAACTAAACTAAATTTTACTGCAAGAAACATGTCAGTTGCTAACAGTTGTTGTTGGGCAAGGGCATTGAGGAATGTGAATGAAAGAGAGTTCAATGGAATTAACTCATGAACCAGAATGGAATTGTTTGTTCACGGATAAAGAAAATTCTCTGTTTAACTTGCAATTAATGTTCACTTACTTTGAAAGCAAATCCCCACTGGGGAAAAGCAGCGATCTTGGCAAGTTTAGTTCTTGTTTAGTTTAACGAATAGTGTGAAAACAGACCCTTTGGCCCGCCAAGTCTGCATTGGCCAACAATCACCCATTCACACCAGCTCCATCCTGCCCACTAGGGACTATTTCTTTCCAGAAGCATCCCCTGCAGAAAACCCACGCACGTCATGGGGAGAACATACAAACTCCGTACAGACGGACTCCTTGGTCAGGATGGAACCCGGGTCCCTGCCTCTGTAAGGCAGCAACTCTACCGCTGCGCCACCGTGCCATCCCAAATTGACTTCAATTATTATAGAGTCATAGTCATACAGCATGGAAACTGGTCCTTCAGCCCAACTTGCCCACACCGACCAACATGTCCCATCTACACTAGTCCCACTTGTCTAATCTATATACTAAAACTCTCGCTTGTTTGTTTGTTTGTTCCTGAACTGCAACCAAAACGGTACACGATAGCGCGACAATGTTAGGCCCACCTTACTCACCGTCGTCCCTTTGGTGCTCATGGAAGAAGTTTAATTGAAATCAGTGTTATATTTTTAAAGTTATTCACTTTTTAAAGTTTAAATCTATCTCCTAGGGAGGGAGGGGGGGAGGGAGGATAAGTGGGGGGGATGGAATGGGTGGGAGGGGAAGGGGGGAGAGAAAGGGGGGAGGTGGAGTGGAGGGGGGAGAGGGGGGAGGGGAGGGAGGGGTGTGGGGGGAAGGGTGGATGGAGGGTAGAGGGGGAGGAGAGTGTGCTGCACCAAAGCAGAGGATTGGGCCCAGCGGGTCCACTTGGACTAGTTATTTCTTAAATGTCGCGATAGTTCCTGCCCCAACTACCTCCTCTGGCAGTTTGTTCCATACACCTACTACACTTTGCGTGATAAAGTTACCCCTCAGATTCCTACAAAATCTTTCCCCCCTCACCTTAAACCTAAGTCCTCTGGTCCTCGATTCCCCTACTCTGGGCAAGAGACTCTGTGCATCTACCCGATCTATTCCTCTCGTGATTTTGTACACCCCTATAAGATCACCCCTCATCCTCCTGCGCTCCAAGGAATGGAGTCCCAGCCTACTCAAGCTCAATATCTCAGACCCTCAAGTCCTGGCAACATCCTTGTAAATCTTCTCAGCACCCTTTCCAGCTTAACAGCACAGCGGTAGATCTCCTGCCTACAGCGCCGGAGACCCGGGTTCGATCCTAGCTAAGGGTGCTGTCTGTACGGAGTTTGTACGTTCTCCCCGTGACCTGCATAGGTTTTGTCCGAGATCGTGGGTTTCCTCCCATACTCCAATGACGTTTAGCTTTGTAGGTAAATTGGCTTGGTATAAGTGTACATTTTCCCTAGTGGGTGTAGGATAGTGTTAGTGTGCGGGGATCGCTGGTCGGCGTGGACCCGGTGGGCCGAAGGGCCTGTTTCCGCGCTGTATCTCTAAACTAAACTAAACTAATTGTGTTTTGGAGTTTAACGCTAAAGCTTGGTTTATTGGAGGGCGAGAGTGCAGAGTGTAATTTTCTCTGGAGTTGAAGCAGATGATGTGTGGGTATGTGGTCTCACCACACAAAGAGTAGCGCAGTGTTGGTAAACCATAGACACGTCACAATGCCGTCTGTTGTTCAGCATCCGCCTAGTCAGCATTTAATGTCGAGGCCAAGGACACACGATTCTGCAACACCACTCATAGAGTCACAGAGATATACAGTGTGGAAACATGCCCTTCATAGAGTCATAGAGTGATACAGTGTGGAAACAGGCCCTTCATAGAGTCACAGAGATATACAGTGTGGAAACAGGCCCTTCATAGAGTCACAGAGTGATACAGTGTGGAAACAGGCCCTTCATAGAGTCACAGAGTGATACAGTGTGGAAACAGGCCCTTCATAGAGTCATAGAGTGATACAGTGTGGAAACAGGCCCTTCATAGAGTGATACAGTGTGGAAACAGGCCCTTCATAGAGTCACAGAGTGATACAGTGTGGAAACAGGCCCTTCATAGAGTCACAGAGTGATACAGTGTGGAAACAGGCCCTTAGGCCCAACTCGCCCACACCGGCCAACATGTCCCATCTCCACTAGTCCCATTTTCCTGCGTTTGGCCCACATCCCTCCAAACCTGTCCTTTCCATGTACCTGTCTAACCTGCTTCTTAAACGTTGGGATAGTCCCAGCCTCAGCTACCTCCTCTGGCAGCTTGTTCCATACACCCACCACCCTCTGTGTGGAAAAAGTTACCCCTCGGATTCCTATTAAATCTTTTCCCCTTCACCTTGAACCCATGTCCTCTGGTCCTCGATTCACCTACTCTGGTCAGCTCCAGAGATACTGCCTGACCCACTGAGTTCCTCCAGCATTTTGTGTCTGTATGTATTATACTTGCCTTCTTTGGTTGGGGAATTGAATGTAAGAGTACAAGGCATCATGATGCAGCTTTATAGGACTTTGGTCAGGCCCCGTTTGGAGTATTGCGTGCAGTTCTGGTCACCCCCATTACAGGAAGGATGTCGAGGCTTTAAAACAACCGCTGTTAGCTAGGAATAATAAAATAGAAGACAGACACAAAAAGCTGGAGTAACTCAGCGGGTCAGGCAGCATCTCTGGAGAAAAGGAATAGGTGATGTTTCACAGAGTGCTGGAGTAACTCAGCGGGTCAGGCAGCATCTCTGGAGAACATGGATAGGTGACGTTTCGGGTCGAGACCCTTCTTCAGACTTCTCTAACTTCTAGTAATCCATGCTTCCCTTCTCTCTCCATCCCACCTCTATCCTCGTTTTACGACCGGTCTGACTGTCCTCCTGATTAAATATTATCTGTTTGCTTCGTTGTCACCTTCCCCGAGCTAACAATGATCTATTCTATATTTCTCTTGAGCATTGTCCCCTTTGATGTCTCGTTCTCACACCTTACCTTTCCTCATCTCTGTGTCTCCCTTTCCCTTGACTCTCAGTCTGAATACAATAGACAATAGGTGCAGGAGGAGGCCATTCGGCCCTTCGAGCCATTCAATGTGATCATGGCTGATCATTCTCAATCAGTACCCCGTTCCTGCCTTCTCCCCATACCCCCTGACTCCGCTATCCTTAAGAGCTCTATCTAGCTCTCTCTTGAATGCATTCAGAGAATTGGCCTCCACTGCCTTCTGAGGCAGAGAATTCCACAGATTTACAACTCTCTGACTGAAAAAGTTTTTCCTCATCTCCGTTCTAAATGGCCTACCCCTTATTGTTAAACTGTGGTCCCTTGTTCTGGACTCCCCCAACATTGGGAACATGTTTCCTGCCTCTAACGTGTCCAACCCCTTAATATTCTTATACGTTTCGATAAGATCCCCTCTCATCCTTCTACATTCCAGTGTATACAAGCCTAGTCGCTCCAGTCTTTCAACATATGACATGGGGACAGTCTTTCAACATATGACATATGACAAGGAATAGGGGTCTCGAGCTGAAACGTCACCCATTCCTTCTCTCCAGAGATGCTGCCTGGCCCGCTGAGTTACTCCAACATTTTGTGTCTATCTTCGGTGTAAATCAGTTCCTTCCTACATAGTATAATGGAATGTCAACTGAGAAAGGCAGAAGAGATCAGATAATGTCTAAAATTAAAATTAAAACTAGTATTTGAATCCTACTAGTTGGTCTCTAGTAATGTAATGACATTTTGGGGGGAAATTACCGAACAGTGAATTGGATAGAGTGGATGTGGAGAGGATGTTTCCACTAGTGGGAGAGTCTAGGACCAGAGGTCACAACCTCAGAATTAAAGGACCTTCCTTGAGGAAGGAGATGAGGAGGAATTTCTTTAGTCAGAGGGTGGTGAATCTGTGGAATTCTTTGGCTATGGAGGCCAAGCAGGGGATAATTTTAAGGCAGAGATAGATAGATTTAGATTTTTTTTAGATTTAGAGATACAGGCCCTTTGGCCCACCGGGTCCGCGCCGCCCAGCGATCCCCGCACACTAACACTATCCTACACCCACTAGGGACAATTTTTTTTACATTTTCCCAGCCAATTAACCTACATACCTGTACGTCTTTGGAGTGTGGGAGGAAACCGAAGATCTCGGAGAAAACCCACGCAGGTCACGGGGAGAACGTACAAACTCCGTACAGACGGCATCCGTAGTCAGGATCGAACCTGAGTCTCCGGCGCTGCATTCGCTGTAAAGCAGCAACTCTACCGCTGCACCACCGTGCCGCCCTAATTCTTGATTAGTGCAGGTGTCAGGGGTTATGGGGAGAAGGCAGGAGAATGAGGTTAGGAGGGAGAGATAGATCAGCCATGATGGAATGGCGGAGTAGACCTGATGGGCCAAATGGCCTGTTTCTGCTCCTATCTCGTGAGCCTGGAAACTGATGATGGGATGATGAGTCTGTGGCAGCGGTCAATGGTGGTCATGGGTTTCAGTTCTCAGTTCACTCCCCCCTGGCTTCGTGTCACCTCATGTTGTGGGCAGCTCTGCTGTGTCAGCAGTTGGGCCCTGGCCACTCTGAGTGTGTTTCCCATCCTCTCCTTCATCGGGAGGCCAGGCCTGT
Source organism: Rhinoraja longicauda (assembly GCF_053455715.1). Lineage (NCBI taxonomy): Eukaryota > Metazoa > Chordata > Chondrichthyes > Rajiformes > Arhynchobatidae > Rhinoraja > Rhinoraja longicauda. The sequence goes on from NC_135957.1 coordinate 4,400,168, forward strand.
GGGCAGCTCAGCCTGCTGGGCAACGCTGGGCCTGACACCATCGGTCCCCCTCGGCTGTAACCTCGGCTGTAACCCGAACGGGCCCAACCCCGCGACGGCGCTCGCGTCCTCCAGCCCCCACGCATCTCATGAGACCGAGGAGCAGAATAGGGCCACTCGGCCCATCGGCTCTGCCCCGCCACTCGATCCAGGAAGACTTCCGGGATGCTCCGCAGAGTCACAGGAGCGGCAGGCACCGAGAACGATGGGGGGCCCAGTGTGGGGGGGACCGCAGAGTGGAGAGGGAGACCGATGGTGTGGGGGAGGGGGGGGGTAGTAGAGAGGGGGACCGATGTTGTGGGGGGGGGGGGGTGGGGGCGAGTAGAGAGGGGGACCGATGGTGTGGGGGGGGGGGGAGTAGAGAGGGGGACCGATGGTGTGGGGGGGAGGAGGAGAGAGGGGGACCGATGGTGGGGGGTGGGGAGTAGAGAGGGGGACCGATGATGGGGGGGCGAGTAGAGAGGGGGACCGATGGTGTGGGGGGGGGGGGGGAGTAGAGAGGGGGACCTATGGTGGGATGGGGGGGCGAGTAGAGAGGGGGACCGATGGTGTGGGGGGGGGGGAGTAGAGAGGGGGACCGATAGTGGGGGGGGCGAGTAGAGAGGGGGACCGATGGTGGGGGGGAGGGGGAGGGGGGGGAGTAGAGAGGGGCACTGATGTTGTCAGGGGGGGGTGGGGTTGAGTAGAGAGGGGGACCGATGGTGTGGGGGGGAGTAGAGAGGGGGGCCGATGGTGTGGGGGGGAGGGTAGAGAGGGGGACCGATGGTGTGGGGGGGGGGGGGGAGTAGAGAGGGGGACCGATGGTGGGATGGGGGGGGTGAGTAGAGAGGGGGACCGATGGTGTGGGGGGGGGGCGAGTAGAGAGAGGGACCGATGGTGGGGGGGGAGTAGAGAGGGGGACCGATGGTGTGGGTGGGGAAGTAGAGAGGGGGACCGATGGTGTGGGGGGGGGGGAGTAGAGAGGGGGACCGATGGTGGGGGGGGGGAGTAGAGAGGGGGACCGATGGTGTGGGGGGGGGAGTAGAGAGGGGGACCGATGGTGTGGGGGGGGAAGTAGAGAGGGGGACCGATGGTGTGGGGGGGGAAGTAGAGAGGGGGACCGATGGTGTGGGGGGGGGAGTAGAGAGGGGGGCCGATGGTGTGGGGGGGTAGAGTGGGGGACCGATGGTGTGGGGGGGGTAGAGAGGGGGACCGATGGTGTGGGGGGGGGCGAGTAGAGAGGAGGACCGATGATGTGGTGGGGGGGGGGGGGGCAAGTAGAGTACGTGGGCGGTCACGGTGGCACAGCGGTAGAGTTACTGCCTTACAGTGAATGCAACTCTGGTGACCCGGGTTCCATCCCGACTGCGGGTGCTGTCTGTACGGAGTTTGTACGTTCTCCCTTTCTTTGTGTAGGAAGGAACTGCAGATGCTGGTTTAAACTGAAGGTAGACACAAAAAGCTGGAGTAACTCAGCGGGACAGGCAGCATCTCTGGAGAGAAGGGATGGGTGACGTTTTTCAGTTCGAAACCTTCAGACTGAGAGTCAGGAAAGGGAGAGATATAGACTTTAATGTAGAAAGATAAAGAACAAGTGAATGAAAGATCTGCAAAAAAGTAACGTTGATAAAGGAAACAGGCCATTGTTAGCTGTTTGTTGGGTGCGAACGAGAAGCTGGTGTGACTTGGGTGGGGGAGGGATGGAGAGAGAAGGAATGCCGGGGCTACCTGAAGTGAGAGAAATCAATATTCATACCACTGGGCTGTAAGCTGCCCAAGCGAAATATGAGATGCTGTTCCTCCAAGTTGCGTTTAGCCTCACTCTGACAACGGAGGAGACCCAGGACAGAAAGGTCAGTGTGGGAATGGGAAGGGGAATTAAAGTGTCCGGCAACCGGGAGATCAGGTTGGTTCAGGCGGTGATCACCTGAGCGAAGGTGTTCAGCGAAACGATCGCCCAGTCTGCGTTTGATCTCGCCGATGTGTAAGAGTCCACATCTTGAACAGCGGATACAGTAGATGAGGTTGGAGGAGGTGCAAGTGAACCTCTGCCTAACCTGAAAGGACTGTCGGGGTCCCTGGACAGGGTCGAGGGAGGAGGTATAGGGACAGGTGTTGCATCTTCTGCTGTTGCAGGGGAAGGTACCTGGGGAGGGGGTGGTTTGGGTGGGAAGGGATGAGTTAACCAGGGAGTTGCGTAGGGAACGGTCTCTGCGGAAGGTGGAAAGGGGTGGAGATGGGAAGATGTGGCTAGTGGTGGGATCCCATTGGAGGTGGCGAAAATGTCGGAGGATTGTGTGTTGTATGTGACGGCTGATGGGGTGGAAGGTGAAGACTAGGGGGACTCTGTCTCTGTTGTGACTAGGGGGAGGGGGAGCAAGGGTGGAGCTGCGGGGTACTGAGGAGACACGAGTGAGGGCCTCATCTATGATGGGAGAGGGGAACCCCCGATCCCTAAAGAATGAGGACATCTCGGATGTCCTGGTACGGAACACCTCATCTTGGGCGCAGATGCGGCGTAGACGGAGGGATTGGGAGTAGGGGGTAGAGTCTTTGCAGGAAGCAGGGTGGGAAGAAGCGTAGTCGAGATAGTTGTGGGAGTCAGTGGGTTTGTAATAGATGTCAGGCGATAGTCTATCTCCCCTTTCTTTGCTTAGTTACAGAGTGATTGAGCATGGAAACAGGCCCTTCAGCCCAATTTGCCCACACTGATCAACATGTCCCAGCTACACTAGTCCCACCTGCCTGCATTTGGTCCATATCCTTCCAAACCTGTCCAACTGTTTCTTAAACAATGGGATAGTCCCAGCCTCAACTACCTCCTCTGGCAGCTTGTTCCATACGCCCACCACCCTCTGTGTGAAAAATGGTGTCCCTCAGATTCCTATTTTCCTTTATTTTGTAATATTTATTGTTGTAATTTTTACTAGAATTTTCTAGCTTTTGGAAGCCAGAAAGGGTACAGAGAAGATTTACGAGGATGTTGCCAGGACTAGCCGGTCTGAGCAATAGGGAGAGGTGAAGTAGGCTGGGTAGGAAAGAACTGCAGATGCTGGTTTAAATCGAAGGTAGACACAAAATGCTGGAGTAACTCAGCGGGACAGGCAGCATCTCTGGAGAGAAGGAATGGGTGATGTTTCGGGTTAAGGCCCTTCTTCAGACTGATCTGAAGAGTCTCGACCCGAAACGTCACCCATTCCTTCTCTCCAGAGATGCTGCCTGAGTTACTCCAGCATTTTGTGTCTACCTTAAGTAGGCTGGGTCTCTATTCCATGGAGCGCAGGAGGATGAGGGGAGATCTTATAGGGGTGTATAAAATCATGAGAGGAATAGATCGGGTAGATGCACAGTCTTTTACCCAGAGTAGGGGAATCGAGGACCAGAGGACATAGGTTCAAGGTGAAGGGGAAAAGATTTAATAGGAATCTGAGGGGTAACTTTTTTCACACAGAGGGTGGTGGGTGTATGGAACAAGCTGCCAGAGGAGGTAGTTGAGGCTGGGACTATCGCAACATTTAAGAAACAGTTGGACAGGTACATGGATAGGACAGGTTTGGAGGGATATGGACCAAGTGCGGGCAGGTGGGACTAGTGTAGCTGGGACGTGTGGGCAGTTTGGGCCAAAGGGCCTGTTTCCACACTGTATAATTTTAATTGATGTTAAGAAGCAGAGATCAGAAACGTAACCTTTCAAAGGTATTGAAGTATTTGGGGCTAGTGGAATCAAGGGATATGGGGAGAAGGGTTACTGATTGTGGATGATCAGCCATGATCACAATGAATGGCGGTGCGTACAGGCTCGAAGGGCCAAATGGCCTCCTCCTGCATCTATTGTCTTTGTTTCTATGTATGGTGTGCAAGTGAGGTATCTGACAGAATTAATTCTTCTGATTGTGGCTGAATAGCATTTGGACAAGTGCAACAAAGTTGCAGCTGGTGGGATGTCCCTTGCAAAGTTTCAGACTGAATAGCAAGCCTTGTGAAAGGGCGCATTTCAGACAAGATGCCACGCACAGGCTTAAACTCTGTGATAAATGCCACGCTGTGCACAATGGGATTTGCCACTTGTCACGAGTGCTGAGCTTCCAGTAAACGCCTCGATCGACGTCTTGTCTCGCCCCCACCCTTATTTGTGGGATCGAGTACGGTGACTCAACAGCAAGTGACATTTTGGTAAACTGCTGAAGAAGTTTTGGTTTCCTTATTACATAGAAACATAGAAAACACGTGCAGGAGGAGGCTATTTGGCCCTTTGAGCCATTCATTGTGATCATGGCTGATCATCCACAATCAGTAACCCGTGCCTGCCTTCTCCCCATATCCCTTGATTCCACTAGCCCCTAGAGCTCTATCTGCCTCTCTTTTAAATTCATCCAGAGAATTGGCCTCCACTGCCTTCTGTGGCAGAGAATTCCACAAATTCACAACTCTCTGGGTGAAAACGTTTCTTCTCACCTCAGTTTTAAATGGTCTCCCCTTTATTCTAAGTCTGTGGCCCCTGGTTCTGGACTCCCCCAACATTGGGAACATTTTTCCTGCATCTAGCTTGTCCAGTCCTTTTATAATTTTATACGTCTCTATAAGATCCCCTCTCATCCTTCTAAACTCCAGTGAACACAAGTCCAGTCTTTCCAATCTTTCCTCATATGACAGTCCCGCCATCCCGGGGATTAACCTTGTGAATGTACGCTGCACTGCCTCAATAGCAAGGACATCCTTCCTCAAATTAGGATTATTATTATTATCGCTGTTCACTTGATAACAGTGATTCACGATTGAGAGGCATAGACAAAGCTGACGGTCAGTATAATTCAGTTTAGTTTATTGTCACGTGTACCGAGGTGCAGTGAAAAGCTCTTGTTGCGTGCTAACCAGTCAGCGGAAAGACAATACATGATTACAATCCAGCCATTTACAGTGTACAGATACATGACAAGGGAATAACGTTTAGTGCAAGGTAAAGCCAGCAAAGTCCGATCAAGGATAGTCTGAGGGTCACCAATGAGTTAGATAGTAGATAGTAGACATAAAAAGCTGGAATAACTCAGCAGGACAGGTAGCATCTGTGGAGAGAAGGAATGGGTGACGTTTCGGGGCGAGACCTGCTCTCTGGTTGTGGTGGGATGGTAACAGCTGGGAAGAAACTGTCCCAGAATCTGGAGCTGTGCGTTTTCACACCTGTACCTCTTGCCCGATGGGGAGAAGAGGGAGTGGCCGGGGTGAGACTGGTCCTTGATGACGCTGTTGGCCTTGCCGAGGCAGCGTGAGGTGTAGATGGAGTCGGTGGAAGGGAGGTTGGTTTGTGTGATGGTCTGGGCTGCAGATGGTCCACAATTCGCTGGATGGAGCTGTTCCCAAACCACGCTGTGATGCATACCGATAAAATGCTCACCACCTTTTTTTGCAGTGTTTTTGAGGGTGTGTGGGTGCCTGGAATGAGCTGCCAAGGATGGTGGTGGAGGTAGATACGATCGTGACGATCAAGTGGCTTTTAGAATGGAGGGATATGGGCCGTGTGCATGCAGATGAGCCTCAGAATAAAAGGATGTACCTTTAGAATGGAGATGAGGAGGAATGTGTTTGGCCAGAGGGTGGTGAATCTGTGGAATAAATTGCCACAGACAGGTGTGGAGGTCAAGTCATTGGGTATTTTTTAAATGGCAATTGATAGGTTCTTGATCACTGAGGGCGTCAAAGGTTATGGGCAGAAGGCAGGACAGTGGGGTTGCGAGTAGGGTTGCCAACTTTCTCACTCCCAAATAAGGGACAAAAGGTGATGTCACCGCCCCGGGCGGCCACTATTGGTGGAGCAGGAGCATGTGGCCGTTGGCTGGGTGCCCGCTCCCCGAACACACTCCGTTAGCCTACAGTGTCCGGGCCTCCAGCGGCCCCCAGGCCTACAGTGTCCGGGCCTACAGCAGCCCCCAAGCCTACAGTGTCCGGGCCTACAGTGTCTGGGCCTACAGCGGCCCCCGGGCCTACAGTGTACGGGCCTACCGTGTCCGGGCCTACAGTGTCCGGGCCTACAGCGGTCTCCGGGCCTACTGTGTATGGGCCTACAGTGCCCCCCGGGCCTAAAGTGTCCGGGCCCACAGACCCCCCCCCCCCCTGGGCCTAATATGGGACAAGGGTGGTCCCGTATGGGACAAACCAATTTAGCCCAAAATACGGGATGTCCTGGCTAATAGGGAACAGTTGGCAACCCTAGTTGAGAGGGAAAAATAGATCAGCCATAATTCATTGGTGGTGCAGACTTGATGGGCTGGATGGCGTAATACTGCTCCTATGTTTTTTTTGGGGTTAGCTAAGCAGCTTGGAAACAGGCCTTTCGGGTCTCCGAGTCCACGCTGGTCATCGATCACCCGTTCACACTAGTTCTATGATTTCCCATCCACTCCTTGTACACTCGGCAATTCCTGCCTCTGGTCGTATGAGATACATTGCAGAAAAAGACCCTTGGGCCCCCGCTGAGTTAGCACTGACCAGCAATCCCTATACACTAGCACTACCCTACACATTGGGGACAATTTACAATTTTATCAAAGCCATGTAAGCTACAAACCTGTACAACACCCGGAGAAAACCCACGCAGTCATAGGGAGAATGTGCAAACATACATACAAAGTCCATACAGACAGCACCCATAGTCAGGATCTAACCTGGGTCTCGCGCTGTAGGGCAGCAACCCTACCAGTGCGCCACCCTGCCACCCTTAGCTTGGCATCATGTTCGGTGCTGACATTGTGGGCAGAAGGGCCTTGTTCCTGTGCTGTACTGTTCCATGTTCTACGATCTTCTTGCATTGGACAAACTTGGAAAATATAAAATATCTACAGTAGCAATTAGAGTCATAGAGAGATACAGTGTGGAAACAGGCCCTACATAGAGTCATAGAGTGATACAGTGTGGAAACAGGCCCTACATAGAGTCATAGAGTGATACAGTGTGGAAACAGGCCCTACATAGAGTCATAGAGTGATACAGTGTGGAAACAGGCCCTTCATAGAGTCATAGAGTGATACAGTGTGGAAACAGGCCCTTCGGCCCAACTCGCCCACATTGGTCAACAATGTCCCAGCTACACTAGTCCCACTTGCCCACGCTTGGTCCATATCCCTCCAAACTTGTCCTATCCATGTACCTGTCCAACTGTTTCTTAAACGTTGGGATAGTCTCAGCCTCAACTAGACAATAAACAATAGGTGCAGGAGTAGGCCATTCGGTCCTTCGAGCCAGCACCACCATTCAATGTGATCATGGCTGATCATTCTCAATCAGTACCCTGTTCCTGCCTTCTCCCCATACCCCCTGACTCCGCTATCCTTAAGAGCTCTATCTAGCTCTCTCTTGAATGCATTCAGAGAATTGGCCTCTACTGCCTTCTGAGGCAGAGAGTTCCACAGATTTACAACTTTCTGACTGAAAAAGTTTTTCCTCATCTCTGTTCTAAATGGCCTACCCCTTATTCTTAAACTGTGGCCCCTGGTTCTGGACTCCCCCAACATTGGGAACATGTTTCCTGCCTCTAACGTGTCCAACCCCTTAATAATCTTATACGTTTCGATAAGATCTCCTCTCATCCTTCTAAATTCCAGTGTATACAAACCTAGTCGCTCCAGTCTTTCAACATATGACAGTCCCGCCATTCCGGGAATTAACCTAGTAAACCTACGCTGCACGCCCTCAATAGCAAGAATATCCTTCCTCAAATTTGGAGACCAAAACTGCACACAGTACTCCAGGTGCGGTCTCACTAGGGCCCTGTACGACTGCAGAAGGACCTCTTTGCTCCTATCCTCAATTCCTCTTGTTATGTCAACATTGCATTGGCTTTCTCCACTGCCTGCTGTACCTGCATGCTTCCTCTGGCAGATTGTTCCATACACCCACCACCCTCTGTGTGGGATGATCATGTAGAAATGTCACAGTATAGGTGCTGCTCAGCTTACCATGGGGTTCCGTTCAGAGAAACCCATGATAAACGTTGCTGGCCAAAGCAGACACTAATATCCTGTGTACAGACAGCTGCATACCACACAATGCCATTGAGTCGGGGCATCTTAATGTCAGCTTTAGCCGAGTGAAACAAGTGCTGAGTCAGTGCAGCTGCTCAGCCATCGACCGCACTTGCAAGCTCCCCAGTAGCTGCACCCACGGCGTGATGCTCTCTACACAGCTTTTAGTCTTTAGAGAGACAGGTCCTTCGACCCATCGAGTCTGTGCCCACCAGTGAACACTACACTAACACACTGGGGACAATTTACAATTTTACCAAAGCCAATTAACCTACAAACCTTTGGAGTGTGGGAGGAAACCGGAGCACCCGGAGAAACAGGCCCTTTGGCCCACTGAGTCCGCACACTAACACTATCCTACACACACTAGGGACTGTTTACACTTATACCAAGCCAATTAACCTACAAACCTACACACCGTTGTCTTGTAACTTGAGCCAAGGCGTTGCGAGGAATCTTGGAAACAGGGTTGGAATGGGGGTTGATTTTATAATCTCCCTGCAGACCAAAGCGGGAACACTTGTTAAATGAAGCGTGACATGCATGACTCATTTGTTAACAGTTTGCACACATTTCTGAGTCAGAAGGTTAACAGCTCAAATCTGTCAGGGCTCTTCAGGCAAAGTTTAAATCTGACATTCAGAGGACAATAAGGCATTACCTGCCACGCTTTGTCCTGCCTCTCCTCTCCTCCATCTTTCTCCCCACCTCACCCCCCAACCAGTCCTGACCCTGGGCTGAAGATGTCCTGGTTGGGTTGCTCCTGGGCCTGGCCAAGCTGGCCATCCATGAGTCACGGCGCCAGGTGGAAGAGGGCTCTGCCCGAGCCGGCTGCCTAACCCTTTTCCGGGGATATGTCCATGCCTGGGTGGTGTTGGAGAGGGACTGCGCGCTGCCCACGGGCACCCTGGGGGATTTCCAGGACCGCTGGGCACCGCGGGGAACTGGATGTATCCTGGACACGGAGTGTAAGATAGTTGTATAATAGTTCATTTAGCATATTTGTCTGCCTTGTGTGATCGTGACGGGTTCTGTTTTACTTTTATTGTATTGTAAATACCTTGCCGGAGATGCGATTGTTTTCTGGATCGTATCTCCGGTCACTCTGCGGCCTAACATCATGGAGCTGGCGGCCTTGCTCGAGACTGACTTTGAGCCCCAGCGGGGCGTGGACTTACCATCGGAGCCTGCGATCCCTTGCCTGGGTCAACGCTCCAACCGCGGCCTGCGGACTTTAACATCGAGGAGCTCACAGTCTCGGGTAGAGACCGATGTCGGGAGCTCCGAAAGCCGATTGAGGTTCGACAGGCCCTGACCCGGGATAGATCGCCCGGTGGGGGGAGCTGAGATCCCCCCGATGCAGGAGCTTGATCGCCCCGACGAGGAAGGCCCACCGCCCACTACGGGAGTCAAGATTGTCCCGTCAACGGAAGGCTCGAGGCCCCCGAGGACAAAGAAGGGAAGAGATTGAACTTTTTTTCGCCTTCCATCACAGTGAGGAATGTGGAGGAGTCACTGTGGGGGATGTTCATGGTAACATGGATTTTGTGTGTCCTGTTGCTTTTTACTGTTATGAATGTACGGCAAATGACATTCCTCATATGTTGCAAAACATACTTGGCTAATAAAGTGTGATTGTGATTGTGAAACCAAGGTCAGGTTATTGTCACCTGTACCAATTAAGGTACAGTGAAATTCAAATTCGATTCAATAAGTTTAATTTAATTACGCCCGATACTATTTTAATTTTGTCTTTTGTCCTTTCCAGATTATAAAACGACTTGCACAAGATGGCGGGCAGATTTACACTATTCATGATGTGGCAACTAATGTCAGATACAAGGTGCAAGTGGCTGCCTTCACCAGAACCGGAGTTGGGCCGTACAGCAAACCACAGCACGTGATCATTGCAAGGAATGGTAAGTGCTGCTGTGTGTGGTGTACAATACCAATGTTACCAGTGAGATGGAATTCAGTTGTACGAGAGGATGTAGGTTCAAGGTGAAGGGGAAAAAATGTAATAGGAATCTGAGGGGTAACTTCTTCACACAAAGGGCGGTGGGTTTAGTTTAGTTTAGTTTTAGAGATACAGTGAGGAAACAGGCCCTTTGGCCCACCGGGTCCGCATCGACCAGCGATCCCCGCACATTAACACTATCCTACACCCACTAGGGACAATTTTTACATTTACCAAGCCAATTAACCTACAAACCTGCACGTCTTTGGAGTGTGGAAGGAAACCGAAGATCTCGGAGAAAACCCACGCAGGTCACGGGGAGAACGTACAAACTCCGTACAGACAGCACCCGTAGTCGGGATGGAACCCGGGTCTTCGGCGCAGCATTCACTGTAAGGCAGCAACTCTAACGCTGCGCCACCATGACCACCCTAAACTTTCTCTTCCCCCCCCCCCCCCCGTTTCCTCTCCCCTCCGCCCCCCCTGTGCTCCGTTTGGACTCCCACATAGTTTCCCCTCCAACCCCCTCCCGCCTGGTCCCTTTTCTCTGTCTGCCTTCACAATCCGCGAGTCTTCAAACCTGTCTCACACCACCTCCTTATCTCTGTCCTTTGATCCAACTATCTTCCTATCAAAAACCGCCCTAGCATGTCCACCTATTACCTGCCACGTATGTCCTGCCACACCCCTGGGCGCCACGGTGGCGCAGCGGTAGAGTTGCTGCCACACAGCGCCGGAGACCCTGGTTTGATCCAGACTACGGGTGCTGTCTGTATGGAGTTTGTACGTTCTCCCCGTGACCGCGTGGGTTTTCTCCGGGCGCTCCGTTTTCCTCCCACACTCCAAAGACGTGCAGGTTTGTAGGTTAATTTGCTTTTGTAAATTGTTCCTAGGGTATAGGGTAGGGTAGAACCTCCAGTGTACAGGTGAACGCTTTGACGGCACAGACTCTATGGGCCGAAGGGCCTGTTTCCCAGCTGTATCGCTAAATTAAACTGAATACTAAAGATAGACACAAAATGCTGGAGTAACTCAGCGGGACAGGCAGCATCTCTGGAGAGAAGGAATGGGTGACATTTTGGGTGGAGAACCTTCTTCAGACACTGCACGTAATAATCCATTCTCTACCCCGAACGTCACCTATTCCTCTCCAGAGATAGAAACATAGAAACATAGAAAATAGGTGCAGGAGGAGCCAGCACCGCCATTCATTGTGATCATGGCTGATCGTCCACAATCAGTAACCCGTGCCTGCCTTCTCCCCATACCCCTTGATTCCACTAGCCCCTAGAGCTCTGTCTAACTCCCTTTTAAATTCATCCAGTGAATTGGCCTCCACTGCCCTCTGTGGCAGTGAATTCCACAAATTCACAACTCTCTGGGTGGAAAAGTTTTTTCTCAACTTTTAAATGGCCTCCCCTTTATTTTTAGACTGTGGCCCCTAGTTCTGGACTCCCCCAACATATTGCAAACATATTTCCTACATCTAGCTTGTGCGGTCCTTTTATAATTTTATACGTTTCTGAGAGGGGTCTCTCCTTCTAAATTCCAGTGAATACAAGCCGAGTCTTTCCAATCTTTCCTCATATGACAGTCCCGCCATCCTGGGGATTAACCTCGTGAACCTACGCTGCACTGCCTCAATATTAAGGATGTCCTTCCTCAAAATAGGGACCACAATTGCACACATTACTCCAGATGTGGTCTCACCAGGGCCCTAGACAACTGCAGAAGAACCTCTTTACTCCTATACTGAAATCCTCTTGTTATGAAGGCCAACATGCCATTAGCTTTCTTCACTGCCTGCTGTACCTGCACGCTTACTTTCAGTGACTGGTGTACAAGGACACCCAGGTCTCGCTGCACCTCCCCCTTACCTAACCTGACACCATTGAGATAATAATCTGCCTCCTTGTTTTTGCCGCCAAAGTGGATAACCTCACATTTATCTACATTATACCGCATCTGCCACGCATCTGCCCACTCACTCAACCTGTCCAGGTCACCCTGCAACCTCCTAACATCCTCCTCGCAGCTCACACTGCCACCCAGCTTTGTGTCATCCGCATACTTGCTAATGTTAATTTTAATTCCATCATCCAAATCATTAATATATATTGTAAACAGTTGCGGCCCCAACACCGAGCCTTGCGGCACTCCACTCGCCACTGCCTGCCATTCTGAAAAGGACCCATTTATTCCTACTCTTTGCTTCCTGTCTGCCAACCAATTTTCTATCCATGTCAACACCCTACCCCCAATACCATGTGCTCTAATTTTGCTCACCAACCTCCCGTGTGGGACCTTATTAAAGGCTTTCTGAAAGTCTAAATACACTACATCCACTGGCTCCCCTTCATCCATTTTACTTGTTACATCCTCAAAAAATTCCAGAAGATTAGTCAAGCATGATTTCCCTTTCATAAATCCATGTTGATTTGGACCAATCCTTTTACTGCTATCCACATGCACTGTTATTACCTCTTTAATAATTGACTCCAGCATCTTCCCCACCACCAATGTCAGGCTAACTGGTCTGTAATTCCCCGTTTTCTCTCTCGCTCCTTTCTTGAAAAGTGGGATAACATTAGCTCCAATCCACAGGAACTGATCCTGAATCTATTGAACATTGGAAAATGATCACCAATGCGTCCACGATTTCGAGAGCCACCTCCTTGAGTACCCTGGGATGCAGACCATCAGGCCCTGGGGATTTATCAGCCTTCAGTCCCATCAGTCTAACTAATACTATTTCTCGCCTAATGCAAATTTCTTTCAGTTCCTCTGTCTCCCTAGATCCTCTGTCCTCTGACAGACCCTCTGTCTCCCGAGACCCTCTGCCCTCTGACAGACCCTCTGTCTCCCTAGACCCTCTGCCCTCTGACAGACCCTCTGTCTCCCTAGACCCTCTGTCCTCTGACAGACACGCTGTCTGACCCGCTGAGTTAAGTCAGCTTTTGGTGTCTATCTTCGTAATACTCCAAACAGGACTCTACAAAGCTGCATCACTTGCCAAATGAGCATCACTTGCTGAATACCACTCTTCCGTTATAGATGAGGCTCTCACTAGGGTCTCTTCTACATCCCGCAGCTCCGCTCTTGCTCCCCCTCCCCCCACTCACAACAAGGACAGAATCCCCCTCGTTCTCACCTTCCACCCCACCAGCCAGCGGATCCAACAAATCATCCGCCAACGTTTCCGTCACCTACAACGGGACCCCACCACTGGCCACATCTTCCCATCCCCTCCCCTTTCTGCATTCCGCAAAGACCGTTCCCTCCGTAACTCCCTGGTCCACTCGTCCCTTCCCACCCAAACCACCCCAACCCCGGGCACTTTCCCCTGCAACCGCACGAGATGCAACACCTGTCCCTTTACCTCCCCCCTCGACTCCATCCAAGGACCCAAACAGTCTTTCCAGGTGAGACAGAGGTTCACCTGCACCTCCTCCAACCTCATCTATTGTATCCGCTGCTCTAGATCTCAACTTCTCTACATCGGCGAGACCAAATGCAGGCTCGGCGATCGCTTCCCTCAACACCTTCGCTCAGTCCGCCTTAACGAACCTGATCTCCCGGTGACTGAGCACTTCAACTCCCCCTCCCACTCCCAGTCTGACCTTTCTGTCATGGGCCTCCTCCAGTGCCATAGTGAGGCCCACCGGAAATTGGAGGAACAGCATCTCATATTTCGCTTGGGCAGTTTGCAGCCCGGTGGTATGAACATTGACTTCTCCAACTTTAGATAGTTCCTCTGTCCCTCTCTTCCCCTCCCCCTTCCCAGATCTCCCTCTATCTTCCTGTCTCCACCTATATCCTTCCTTTGTCCCGCCCCCCTGACATCAGTCTGAAGAAGGGTCTCGTCCCGAAACATCGTCCATTCCTTCTCTCCTGAGATGCTGCCTGACCTGCTGAGTTACTCCAACATTTTGTGAATAAATACCGTTGATTTGTACCGGTATCTGCAGTTATTTTCTAACATCACTTGCTGAATGAACTCTCCCCTTGTGGGATAGTGGTAGGTGAACAATCCGTATTGAATGCAGAGCTGATTTGCTCCGTTGTGTTTGATTGTAGATGACGTCCTGCCATTCTCCACTGCCTCAGCTGCCGGTGATCGTAAAGCTGACCATTCACTGACGGTCCTGATTGGAATCATTTGCATCAGTGGCATAATTATCGTAGCCATAATCTTGTACGCAGCGTTCAAAAGACGAGTGAAGGAGACACGCTTTGGGTTGGTATCTTTGGTTAAACGCGCCATTTATTCTGCTTAAGTTCTTTTCTGAAAATTGCCTGTGATGGAGAGAGTTTAATTACTTGTAAGAAATCCAAGTTCGGTAAAAATTGTCGTCACAAGGAACTGCAGAGGCCCGTGTACAAAAAAAAGACACAATGTGCTGGAGTAACTTGGCAGTAACTGGTAGGGCGGCACAATGGCGCAGCGGTAGAGTTGCTGCCTCACAGCGCCAGAGACCCGAGTTTGATCCTAACTATCGGTGCTGTCTGTACAGAGTCTGCACGTTCTCCCTGTGAGTTTCTCCGGGTGCTCCGGTTTCCTCCCATACTATAAAGACGTGCGGGTTTGTAGCTTAATTCGGCTTTGGCAAAAATAGTAAATTGTAGGGCCTGTTTCCACGCTGTATCTCTAAACTAAACTCAGCGGGTCAGGCAGCATCTCTGGAGAACATGGATACGTTACATTTCGAGTCGGGACCCTTCTTCATATAGATCATTTTGAAGAGGTGTCCCGACCCGAAACGTCACCCATCCATGTTCTCAGATTTGCAGGTTAATTGGTCTCTAAATTGAATGAAGGAATGAATGAATGAATGAATGAATGAATGAATGAATGAATGAATGAATGAATGAATACTTTATGTCACATGTGGCAAGTCGCAGTGAAATTCTTTGATTGCATGTCCAAGGTATGCAAATAGTCGCCACGTAAAGGGCGCCGACAAAGTTACAATGTATTCCCCGCCACGTCCCCATTTTGGTTCAGAGATACAGCGCGGAAACAGGCCCTTTCGGCCCACCAGGTCCGCGCCGACCAGCGATCCCCGCACACTAACACTATCCTACACCCACTACGGACAATTTTTACATTTACCAAACCAATTAACCTACAAACCTGCACGTCTTTGGAGTGTGGGAGGAAACTGAAGATCTCAGAGAAAACCCACGCAGGTCACGGGGAGAACGTACAAACTCCGTACAGACAGCACCCGTAGTCGGGATGGAACCCGGGTCTCCGGCGCTGCATTCGCTGTGAGGCAGCAACTATCGCTGTTCCACCCTAGTGTGTACGTTAGAACTGGTGTACAGGTGATTGCTGGGCAGTGTGGACTCGGTGGGCTGAAGGGCCTGTTTCCATGCTGTATCTAAACTGAATGAAACAAAACTAAAGAGATTACAACAAAGGCCTTCTGCTGCAAATATTGTGCTTGGTTATAGAAACATAGAAACATAGAAAATAGGTGCAGGAGGAGGAGGCCATTTAGGCCTTTCGAGCCAGCACCGCCATTCATTGTGATCACGGCTGATCGTCCACAATCAGTAACCCGTGCCTGCCTTCTCCCCATATCCCTTGATTCCACTAGCCCCATGACTCTATCCAACATCTTGTGCTGCAGAAAGGGCTTCTAGCAGGATAGCCTGATCAGGATTTCCTTCCATTTTGATATTCGGTTACGCCTTCTGACTTTTAGGAATTTCTACTTTGAGTTGAACTGCAAGAGCAAACCCAACTTGTTTTCCTCTGGAATATCAGGTTAACCCATGAGCTGCCACCAAGTGCAGGGAGCGTCCCGTCTCTGCTGTCACCCATCACACGGACAGACAGTGCAATGCCAGAACTGTTTGGCTGTTGATTGTAAGGTACAAATTAGACAACAGAATAGCTCTCGTTCACAGGAGCAGAATTAGGCCATTCGGCCCGTCAAGTCTACTCCGCCATTCAATCATGGCTGATCTATCTCTCCTTCCTAACCCCATTCTCCAGCCTTCTCCCCATAACCTTTGACACTCGTACTAATCAAGATCCCATCTATCGTCGCTGTAAAAATATCCACTGACTTGGCCTCCACACCCGTCTGTGGCAATGAATTCCACAGATTCACCACCCTCTGCCTACAGAAATTATTCCTCGTCTCCCTTCGAGAGGTACGTCCTTTTATCCTGAGGTTGTGCCCTGTGGTCAATGCGACCCCTCCAACTCAGCAGCTGATTGTAAAACACACCAGAGCAACTTAGACCAGATTTATTCAACACTGCCACATTAGCTCACAGAAAGATAGAGCACAGTGAGATACTGCAACAATGCCCAGCACCAGCGTGAGGAACTGAGCCCCAGACTCCAGATTGGCATGTTACCACCCGTGGGACACCGTGTCCGCGCCAACCAGCAATCACCCCATGCGCTAGCACTCTCTTATACGCTTTTAGCAATTTTACCAAGCCAATTCACCTACAAACCTGTACGTCTTTGGAGTGTGGGAGGAAATCGAAGATCTCGGAGAAAACCCACGCAGGTCACGGGGAGAACGTACAAACTCCGTACAGACAGCACCCGTAGTCGGGATGGAACCCGGGTCTCTGGTGCTGCATTAGCTGTAAGGCGGCAACTCTACCGCTGTGCCACCATGCGTTTATCGGTTTCTGGTTAAACCACCCCATCTCCCCTTTCTCACGTCCCTAGTTAAATTTGGAAAGGTAGGTACAAATTGATTCTCCTCCAGCAGCTAGAAACATAGAAACATAGAAACATTGAAAATCGGTGCAGGAGGAGGCCATTTGGCCCTTCGTGCCAGCACCGCCATTCATTGTGATCATGGCTGATCGTCCACAATCAGTAACCCGTGCCTGCCTTCTCCCCAGATCCCTTGATTCCACTAGCCCCCAGAGCTCTATCTAACTCTGTTAAATTCATCCAGTGATTTGGCCTCCACTGCCCTCTGTGGCAGAGAATTCCACAGATTCACAACTCTCTGGGTGAAAAGGTTTCTTCTCACCTCAGTTTTAAATTGCCTCCCCTTTATTCTAAGACTGTGGCCCCTGGTTCTGGACTCCCCCAACATTGGGAACATTTTTCCTGCATCTAGCTTGTCCAGTTCCTTTATAATTTTATACGTCTCTATAAGATCCCCTCTCATCCTTCTAAACTCCAGTGAATACAAGCCCAGTCTTTCTAATCTTTCCTCATATGGCAGTCCAGCCATCCCGGGGATTAACCTGGTGAACCTACGCTGCACTGCCCCAATAGCAAGGACGTCCTTCCTCAAATTAGGAGACCAAAACTGCACACAATCCTCCAGATGTGGGCTCACCAGGGCCCTGTACAACTGCAGAAGGACCTCTTTACTCCTGTACTCAAATCCTCTTGTTTTGGGTTGCATTAACTATGTAACACTGTGCGTTTGATAGTGTTATTTTTTCAGTTGATATATTGTGTTTTGTTGCTCATGAAGGAATGTATTCAGTGATGGAGATGACACAGAGCCGACTGTCCATTTCACCGTGAAGAAAACCTATCAACGACGGACGGTGGACTTAACACGTAAGATCTATATTTCCCATTTTGAATAGAGTTATGTGGCTGTAAAACAGACAGGGGCCTCTCAGCTCCGTAAACGTGCGGCATCACAGCTAAATAAAGGGCGGCACAACGGTGGCACAGCGGTAGAGTTGCTGCCCCACAGTGCCAGAGACCCGGGCGGGTTCCATCCTGACATTGTGCGCACTTTATAGACAATAGAAAATAGGTGCAGGAGGAGGCCATTTGGCCCTTCGAGCCAGCACCGCCATTCAATGTGATCATGGCTGATCATTCTCAATCAGTACCCCGTTCCTGCCTTCTCCCCATACCCCCTGACTCCGCTATCATTAAGAGCTCTATCTAGCTCTCTCTTGAATGCATTCAGAGAATTGGCCTCCACTGCCTTCTGAGGCAGAGAATTCCACAGATTCACAACTCTCTGACTGAAAAAGTTTTTCCTCATCTCCGTTCTAAATGGCCTACCCCTTATTCTTAAACTATGGCCCCTGGTTCAGGACTCCCCCAACATTGGGAACATGTTTCCTGCCTCTAACGTGTCAAACCCCTTAATAATCTTATATGTTTCGATAAGATCCCCTCTCATCCTTCTAAATTCCAGTGTATATAAGCCCAGTCGCTCCAGTCTTTCAACATATGATAGTCCCGCCATTCCGGGAATTAACCTAGTAAACCTACGCTGCACACCCTCAATAGCAAGAATATCCTTCCTCAAATTTGGAGACCAAAACTGCACACAGTACTCCAGGTGTGGTCTCACTAGGGCCCTATATAACTGCAGAAGGACTTCTTTGCTCCTGTATTCAAATCCTCTTGTTATGAAGGCCAACATGCCATTGGCTTTCTTCACTGCCTGCTGTACCTGCATGCTTCCTTTCAGTGACTGAGGCACTAGGACACCCAGATCTCGATGTACGTCCCCTTTTCCTAACTTGACACCATTCAGATAATAACCTGCCTTCCTATTCTTACCACCAAAGTGGATAACCTCACACTTATCCACATTAAACTGCATCTGCCATGCATCCGCCCACTCACACAACCTGTCCAAGTCACTCTGCAACCTCATAGCATCTTCCTCACAGTTCACACTACCACCCATCTTTGTATCATCTGCGAATTTGCTAATGATACTTTTAATCCCTTCATCCAAGTCATTAATGTATATTGTAAATAGCTGCGGTCCCAGCACCGAGCCTTGCGGTACCCCACTAGTCACTGCCTGCCATTCTGAAAGGGACCCATTTATCCCCACTCTTTGCTTTCTGTCTGCCAACCAATTTTCTATCCATGTCAGTACACTACCCCCAATACCATGTGCTCTAATTTTGCCCACTAATCTCCTATGTGACAATAGACAATAGGTGCAGGAGGAGGCCATTCGGCCCTTCGAGCCAGCACCGCCATTCAATGTGATCATGGCTGATCAAAGTGGATAACCCAAAGTGGACCTTGTCGAAGGCTTTCTGAAAGTCGAGGTACACCACATCCACCGGCTCTCCCCTGTCAATTTTCCTAGTTACATCCTCAAAAAATTCCAGAAGATTAGTCAAGCATGATTACCACTTCGTAAATCCATGCTGACTTGGAACGATCCTGTTACTACTATCCAAATGCTCCGCAATTTCATCTTTTATAATTGACTCCAGCATCTTCCCCACCACTGATGTCAGACTAACTGGTCTATAATTTCCTGTTTTCTCTCTCCCTCCTTTCTTAAAATGTGGGACAACATTAGCTACCCTCCAATCCACAGGAACTGATCCTGAATCTATAGAACATTGGAAAATGATCACCAATGCGTCCACAATTTTTAGCGCCACCTCCTTAAGTACTCTGGGATGCAGACCATCAGGCCCTGGGGATTTATCAGCCTTCAGTCCCATCAGTCTACCCTCCACCATTTCCTGCCTAATGTGGATTTCCTTCATTTCCTCCGTCACCCTAGGATCTCTGGCCATTAGAACATCTGGGAGATTGCTTGTATCTGCCTTAGTGAAGACAGGTCCAAAGTACCGGTTCAACTCGTCTGCCATTTCCTTGTTCCCCATAATAAATTCTCCCGCTTCTGTCTTCAAGGGACCCACATTTGCCTTGACTATTTTTTTCCTCTTTACATACCTAAAAAAGCTTTTACTATCCTCCTTTATATTATTGGCTAGTTTACCCTCGTACCTCATCTTTTCTCCCAATATTGCCTTCTTAGTTTGCGTGGAGTTTGCATGTTCTCCCCGTGACCGGGTGGGTTTCCTCCGGGAGCTCCGGTTTCCTCCCACATCCCAAAGATGTACAGGATCCTGATAACGAGAGGATTTGAGTACAGGAGTAACGAGGTCCTTCTGCAGTTGTACTGGGCCCTGGTGAGACCACATCCGCAACTATTTACAATATATGTCAATGATTTGGAATTAGAATTAACACTAGCAAGTATGCGGATGACACAAAGCTGGGTGGCAGTGTGAACTGCGAAGAGAATGTTAGGAGGTTGCAGGGTGACCTGGACAGGTTGAGTGAGTGGGCAGATGCATGGCAGATGCAGTATAATGTAGATAAATGAGGTTATCCACTTTGGCGGCTAAAACAAGGAGGCAGATTATTATGTCAATGGTGTCAGATTAGATAAAGGGGAAGTGCAGCGAGACCTGGGTGTCCTTGTACACCAGTCACTGAAAGTAAGCGTGCAGGTACAGCAGGCAGTGAAGAAAGCTAATGGCATGTTGGCCTTCATAATGAGAGGATTTGAGTATAGGAGTAAAGAGGTGATGGGTCCCTGGTCAGCGGTGTTGCTTGCCGGGACTCTCCCTCTGCGCTGCTGAAAGGGGGGGGAACGCGGGTAGATTTGGGTCCTCACATGGAGAAGGTCTCCAGGGAGCCGGCAGTTCATCGTGGCCCGTCTCGACATGATACGATTCAATGTGGTGGGCTCCAACATCAACACTTCTTCCCGCAGTGGATCACCTGGGAATCCGCGACGAGCTGAAAGACAAGCTGCAGGATGTGATGACCGACAGGAAGCTGCTCACTCTGGGCAAGGTTCTGGGAGAAGGTGAGCAAAGAAGCCAAGATGGCAAACGTGTGTCCCGCCACACGCACGCACACACACACACACACACACACACGCACACACCGGCACACACACACACACACACACCGGCACACACCGGCACACACACACACACACACCGGCACACACACACACACACACACACACACACACACACACACACACACACACACACACACACACACACACACACACACACACACACACACATTGGGACACACACACGCACACACACACACACACACACACACACACACACACACACACACTCACACGCACACACACACACTCACACGCACACACACACACACACACACACACTCACACGCTCACACGCACACACACACACACACACACACACACACTCACACGCACACACACACACACACACACTGGGACACACACACGCACACACACACACACACACATACACACACACACACGCACACACACGCACACACACACACACACACACACACACGCACACTCACACAGTGACGCACGCACACACACACCGGGACACACACACCCGCACACACTGGGACACACACACACACGCACACTCACACCGGGACACACACTCACACACTCACTCACTCATTCACTCACTCACTCTCACTCACTCTCACACACTGACGCATGCACACACACACATTGGGACACACGCACACTCATACATGCACACACACACACTGGGACACACACACTCACACACACACACACACACACTCACACCGGGACACACACACACGCTCACACACTGATGCACTCACACACACACACTGGGACACACATACATGCACACTCACACGCATGCACACACTCACACTGCAACACACACACACGCACACTCACATACACACGCATGCACACTCACTCTGGGACACACACTCACACTGGGACACACACACTGACGTACACACTCACACCGGGAAGCACTCACTCACACACACACGCACGCACACTCACACCGGGCCACACACACTGACGTATGCTCACACTGGGACACACGCACTGAAGCACACACACTCACACTGGGACACACTCAAACTCACACCGGGACACACTCACTGAAGGGCACACATACACACATGAAGCACACTGAAACACACACACACTGGGACCGACACACACTGAAGCACACACACACACTAGATGTACACGCATGCATGCACAGAAACGCGCACAGAGCTAGTCAGCGTATGAAGAGGTGGGTATCTCCCCGATTGCCACATGCACCATCCCAGCACCTGGCACCTTGCACTGTTCACCTCTGTCCTCTGCCAGAAACCTTGCGTGTTGCCAGCTTCAGAACTGAAGACTGCACTGCCATGACATGCCAGGAACTGGTGCTTGTGCATCCACTGATGCTGGTCTTGCTGTGGCATTACCAGTGCCAGTGGTCATCCCAAAGCATGTCAAATAACAAAGCTGGCACCAGAGCAACTTCTGTACTGAGAGAGAACATCTAGGGCGCCACGGTGATGCAGCGGTAGAGTTGCTGCCTTTCAGCGAATGCAGCGCCGGAGACCCGGGTTCCATCCCGACTACGGGTGCTGTCTGTACGGAGTTTGTACGTTCTCCCCGTGACCTGCGTGGGTTTTCTCCGAGATCTTCGGTTTCCTCCCACACTCCAAAGATGTGCAGATTTGTAGGTTAATTGGCTTGGTAAATGTATCCTTCCCAACCCCATTCTCCTGCCTTTTCCCCATAACCTCTGGCACCCGCACTAATCAAGAATCTATCTATCTCTGCCTTAAAAATATCCATTGAAAGAATTCTGCAGGTTCACCACCCTCTGATTAAATAAATTTCTCCTCATCTCCATTCTAAAGGAACGTCCTTTAATTCTGAGGCTGTGACCTCTGGTCCTGGACTCTCCCACCAGTGGAAACATCCTCTCCACATCCACTCTATCCGGGCCTTTCACTATTCTGTACGTTTCAATGAGGTCCCCCCTCATCATTCTAAACTCCAGCGAGTACAGGCCCAGTGCCGACAAACGCTCATCATAGGTTAACCTGCTAATTCCTGGGATCATTGTTGTAAACCTCCTCTGGACCCTCTCCAGAGCCAGCACATCCTTCCTCAGATATGGGGCCCAAAATTGCTGACGATATTCCAAATGTGGCCTAACCAGCGCCTTATAGAGCCTCAGCATTACAAACCTGGTTTTGTACAGAAGACCTCTTGAAATAAAAGTTAGTATGTGTACAGTTGGGTTTATTTTGCTCTGAACTTTGTGTTGGCAATATACTGCACTCCGTTTCGCACTGTACATGAAGCCAGCCAGCTATCTGATCTATACATTCTTATTTTGTTACAGGGGAATTCGGCTCTGTCATGGAGGGACATCTTAAACAGGCTGATGGCAGCAGTCAGAAAGTTGCTGTCAAAACGATGAAGTGTAAGGCTACCTTTGTCTTGTAATTAGTCGGACTGATATTTGAACTAGTGTTGTGCTTCTTCATTTATTAATTTTATTTGGTTTATCATATATAATGCGCATACTGCGTTGATGGGCCTGTTCAGCTGCTGCAAATAGCTGAGCAGCGGTAGAGTTGCTGCCTTACAGCGAATGCAGCGCCAGAGACCCGGGTTCCATCCCGACTACGGGCGCCGTCTGTACGGGGTTTGTACGTTCTCCCCGTGACCTGCGTGGGTTTTCTCCGAGATCTTCGGTTTCCTCCCACACTCCAAAGACGTGCAGGTTTGTAGGTTAATTGACTGGGCAAATGTAAAAATTGTCCCTAGTGTGTGTAGGATAGTGTTCGTGTGCGGGGATCGCTGGTCGGCGCGGACCCGGTGGGCCGAAGGGCCTGTTTCCGTGCTGTATCTCTCAACTAAACTAAACTAAACTAAAAAGTAAGAATTTCAGTGTTTCGTTGTTGGCACGGTTGTGCAGTGGTAGAGTTGCTGCCTTACAGCGCCAGAGACCCGGGTTTGATCCTGACTATGGGTGCTGTCTGTGTGGAGTTTGTCCATTCTCCCCGTGACCTGCGTGGGTTTTCTCCAGGCGCTCCGGTTTCCTCCCACACTCCAAGGATGCACAGGTTTGTAGGTTAATTGGATTGGTATAAATGTAAATTGCCTTTAGTGTGTGTAGGATAGTGTTAATGTGCGGGGATCGCTGGGTGGTGCGGACTCGATGGGCCGAAGAGCCTGTTTCTACACTGTATCTCTAAACTAAACCCAAATATGACAATTATACACTCCTGACTAATTATCTGCATTGAATGCAATGCCCGTGACACTGAAGTATTTAAGTTATTTCGCAGTTGCACTCCCTCAATAGCAACAATGTCCTTCCTCAAATTTGGAGACCAAAGGTGCAGTCTCACTAGGGCCCTGTACAACTGCAGAAGGACCTCTTTGCTCCTATACTCAACTCCTCTTGTTATGAAAGCCAACATGCCATTAGCTTTCTTCAATGCATGCTTACTTTCCGTGACTGATGAACAAGGACACCCAGGTCTCGTTGCACTCCCCCTTTGAACACTCCACAATGATGAATAGTTATTAAGCAGTTCAGGTTTCATGTATTGTGATTACAGACGGGGAGCTATTACCCGAGAGATAACAACTCAACTGAGAGACAGACATTGTATTGTCCTCATCATTGAAGCCAGTCCAAGTACTTTATTGTTCCAGCAGTGACATTGAGATTCTATGAAGAGTTACAGGAAAATAATTCAATGTTAGCTGTTTGTTCATTTTAGTTTTGCTGGATGGGAAATTTAGCAGGGGCATTTTTATGAAACATTCTTCATTGTATAATCTGAGGTTATACTTGATATTTGGGTGTTTTGTTTTGTTCCAGTGGATGACTTCTCACTGAGGGAGATTGAAGAATTCTTGGGTGAAGCAGCCTGCATGAAAGATTTTGATCATCCAAATGTCATTAAACTACTAGGTACGATACATACATATGTATATATTTAATGTATATAGGTGTGCAATCTTCACCTGATCTCTAAACTGAACTAGAAAACATTACAAATGCTCAGCAGGTCTAACATTAGTGAAAAGAAAAACAAACGTTAACATGTGTAGGAAACTGCAGATGCTGGTCTAAATCAAAGGTGGATACAAAATGCAGGGGTACCTCAGCGGGTCAGGCAGCATCTCTGGAGAGAAGGAATGGGTGGCGTTTCGGGTCTAGACCCTTCTTCAGACTGATGTCAGGGGAGGGGACGAGACAAAGATAGAATGTAGTCGGAGACTGGAAGACTAGTGGGAGAACTGGGAATAGGAGGGGATAGAGAGAGAAAGCAGGGACTATCTGAAGTTAGAGAAGTTAATGTTCATACCGCTGGGGTGTAAACTGCCCAAGCGAAATATGAGGTGCTGTTCCTCCAATTTACACTGGGCCTCAGCCCTCTACAAGACATCTGCAGACCCACGGGTAGACGACCCTATGGAGAGGACAGTCACACTCGCTCACAGGGACCGCCGATGATGAGAGGCCGTACCTTGAAGCTTCGCACTACCTTTCCAAAGCTGCTGGAATGGAGGGAACGCCCTGAGCTGATCCCACACTGGTGCTAGGAATGTACTAGGAATCAGGAAAAGCTTTTTCAGTCAGATAGTTGTGACTCTGTGGAATTCTCTTCCTCAGAAGGCAGTGGAGGCCAATTCTCTGGATGCTTTCAAGACAGAGCTAGATAGAGCTCTTAAGGATAGCGGAGTCAGGGGGTATGGGGAGAGGGCAGGAACGGGGTACTGATTGAGAATGAGCAGCCATGATCACAGTGAATGGCGGTGCTGGCTCGAAGGGCCAAATGGCCTCCTCCTGCACCTATTGTCTATTGTCCACCCCTGCAGTCTGGACTGTAGAGATACAGCGTGCAAATGGGCCCTTTGCCCATCGAGCCCGCACCAATCAGCGACCACTATCCTACACAGTAGGGATCATTTACAATTTACAGAAGCCAATTAACCTGCAAACCCACACATCTTTGGAGTGTGGGGAGAAACCAGAGCACCCGGAGAAAACCCACGCAATCACGGAGGCACTTCATTGAAGGGCTGCTTGTAGAGCCTCTGCCACACAGCACCAGTGAGCCCGAGCTCAATCCCGGCCTCAGGTGCTGTTTGTATGCAGGTTGCACCTTCTCCCTGTGACCGTGTGGGTTCCCACCAGCTGTTCTGGTTTCCTCCCACATCCCAAAGACAAGACGTGCGGGTGTGCAGGCTGACACTAAAAGCTGCAGTAACTCAGCGGGTCAGGCAGCATCTCTGGATAGAACGAATGGGTGACGTTTCGGGTCGAGACCCTTGTTCAGAAATGTCACCCATTCCTTCCCTCCAGAGATGCTGCCTGTCCCGCTGAGCGACTCCAGTATTTTAGACAATAGACTATAGGTGCAGGAGGAGGCCATTCGGCCCTTCGAGCCAGTACCACCATTCACTGTGATCATGGCTGATCATTCTCAATCAGTACCCCGTTCCTGCCTTCTCCCCATACCCCCTGACTCCGCTATCATTAAGAGCTCTATCTAGCTCTCTCTTGAATGCATTCAGAGATTAAGCCTCCACTGCCCTCTGAGGCAGAGAATTCCACAGATTCACAACTCTCTGACTGAAAAAGTTTTTCCTCATCTCCGTTCTAAATGGCCCACCCCTTATTCGTAAACTGTGGCCCCTGGTTCTGGACTCCCCCAACATTGGGAACATGTTTCCTGCCTCTAGCGTGTCCAATCCCTTAATAATCTTAGAGTACAGTCTTAGAATAAAGGGGAGGCCATTTAAAACTGAGGTGAGAAGAATCTTTTTCACCCAGAGAGTTGTGAATTTGTGGAATTCTCTGCCACAGAGGGCAGTGGAAACGAATTCACTGGATGAATTTAAAAGAGAGTTAGATAGAGCTCTAGGGGCTAGTGGAATCAAGAGATATGGGGAGAAGGCAGGCACGGGTTACTGATTGGGGACGATCAGCCATGATCACAATGAATGGCGGTGCTGGCTCGAAGGGCCGAATGGCCTCCTCCTGCACCTATTTGTTATGTTTCTATGTCTCTATGTTTCTATGTAATCTTATATGTTTCAATAAGATTCCCTCTCATCCTTCTAAATTCCAGTGTATACAAGCCTAGTCGCTTCAGTCTTTCAACATACGACAGTCCCGCCATTCCGGGAATTAACCTAGTGAACCTACGCTGCATGCCCTCAATAGCAAGAATATCCTTCCTTAAATTTGGAGACCAAAACTGCACACAGTACTCCAGGTGTGGTCTCACTTGGGCCCTGTACAACTGTAGAAGGACCTCTTTGCTCCTATACTCAACTCCTCTTGTCATGAAGGCCAACATTCCATTGGCTTTTTTCACTGCCTGCTGTACCTGCATGCTTCCTTTCAGTGACTGATGCACTAGGACACCCAGATCTCTTTGTACATCCCCTTTTCCTAACTTGACACCATTCAGATAATAATCTGCCTTCCTGTTCTTTCCACCAAAGTGGATAACCTCACATTTAACTGCATCTGCCATGCATCCGCCCACTCACACAACCTGTCCAAGTCACCCTGCAACCTCATAGCATCTTCCTCACAGTTCACACTACCACCCAGCTTTGTGTCATCTGCAAATTTGCTAATGTTACTCTTAATCCCTTCATCCAAGTCATTAATGTATATTGTAAATAGCTGCGGTCCCAGCACAGAGCCTTGCGGTACCCCACTAGTCACTGCCTGCCATTCTGAAAGGGACCCGTTAATCCCTACTCTTTGTTTCTTGTCTGCCAACCAATTTTCTACCCATGTCAGTACCCTTTTGCAGCCTATTTTCGGTGTAAACCAGCATCTGCAGTTCCATCCTACACATGTGTGTAGGTTAATTGCTTAATTTGTAGGGAGTGTTTGCAAAATTGGGGTCACCGAGAGGTAGCATGAAGGGGTGATGGACTCGGTGGGCCGAAGGGCTTGTTTCCATGCTGCATCCTGAGGAATCTTGAGGAATTGAGCTGAAGTGGTAGTGGGGTGTGTAAGGCTTCACAACAAGCGTTTGATTTTTCTTTAGGTGTCTGTTTGGAACTGGGCATCAGGCAACAGATGGCAAAGCCCATGGTTATCCTTCCCTTCATGAAATATGGCGACTTACACAGCTTCCTGCTGCGCTCCAGGCTCAAAACCAATCCAGAGGTAGGTGGAGAACGTGACCGACTAATGCGCTGGTATTCAGGACACTCTTTACATGCCTCTCTACGGTTAATTAAAGCACATTGCCCACAGACGCAAAATGCTGGAGTAACTCAGTGGGACAGGCAGCATCTCTGGAGAGAAGGAGTGGGTGACGTTTCGAGTCGAGACCCTTCTTCAGACCCGAAACGTTACCCATTCCTCTCCAGAAATGCTGCCTGTCTCGCTGAGTTACTCCAGCATTTTCATAAGTGATAGGAGTAGAATTAGGCCATTCGGCCCATCGAGTCTACTCCGTCATTCAATCATGGCTGATCTATCTCCCCTCCTAACCCCATTCTCCTGCCTTCTCCCCGTAACATCTGACACCCGCACTAATCAAGAATCTATCGATCTCTGCCTTAAATATATTCACTGCCTCCACAGCCCTCTGTGGCAAAGAATTCCACAGATTCACTACTCTCTGACTAAAGAAATTCTTCCTCATCTCCTATGTGATAGGAGCTGAATTAGGCCATTCGGCCCATCGTCTACTCCGCCATTACAACCTGGCTGATCTATATCCTTCCCAACCCCCCCCCATTCTCCTGCCTTCTCCCTATAACCCCTGACACCCATACTAATCAAGAATCTATTTATCTCTGCCTTAAATATATCCATTGAAAGAATTCCACAGATTCACCACCCTCTGACTGAAGAAATTTCTCCTCATCTCCATTCTAAAAGAACGTGCTTTAATTCTGAGGCTGTGACCTCTGGTCCTAGACTCTCCCACTAGTGGAAACATCCTCTCCACATCCACTCTATCCGGGCCTTTCACTATGCCGTACATTTCAGTGAGGTGCCCCCCTCATCCTTCTAAACTCCAGTGAGTACAGGCCCAGTGCCGACAAACGCTCATCATATGTTAACCCACTCATTCCCGGGATAAACATTTCACTGTATTAGCTAAACTATTCCTTCCTCCTTACTATCCCTGTCGTTTCAATCTTGGCTGTTGCCCTGTTGTTAACAGCCTGTCACCACTCTGGATAGAAGGAATGGGTGACATTTCGGGTCCAGACCCTTCTTCAGACAGTGACCCGAAACGTCACCCATTCCTTCTCCCCAGAGCTGCTGCCTGTCCCGCTGAGTTACTCCAACATTTTGTGCCTGTATTCGGTGTAAACCAGCATCTGCAGTTCATAGAAAATAGGTGCAGGAGTAGGCCATTCGGCCCTTTGAGCCAGCACCCCCATTCAATATGATCATGGCTGATCATCCAGAATCAGTACTCTGTTCCAGCTTTTTCACCATATCCCTTGATTCCATTAGCCCTAAGAGCTAAATCTAACTCTCTCTTGAAAACATCCAGTGAATTGGCCAAATACCAGTGAATACAAGCTCAGTCGACCCATTCTTTCATCATATGACAGTCCCGCCATCCTGGGAATTAACCTGGTGAACCTACGCTGCACTCCCTCAATAGCAGAAATGTCCTTCCTCAAATTAGGAGACCAAAACTGCACACAATACTCCAGGTGTGGTCTCACCAGAGCCCTGTACAACTGCAGTAGGACCTCCTTGCTTCTAAACTCAAATCCTCTCGCAATGAAGGTCAACATGCCATTTGCTTTCCTCTTTGCCCGCTGTACCTGCATGCTTACTTTCAGTGACTGATGTACAAGCACACCCAGGTCTCGTTGCACCTCCCCTTTTCCTAATCTGACACCATTCAGATAATAATCTGCCTTCCTGTTCTTGCCACCAAAGTGGATAACCTCACATTTATCCACATTATACTGCATCTACCATGCATCCGCCCACTCGCCCAACCTATCCAAGTCACCCTGCAACCTCATAGCATCTTCATTGCAGCTCACACTGCCACCCAGCTTTGTGTCATCCACAAACTTGGAGATGTTACATTTAATTCCCTCGTGTAAATCGTTAATATATTGTAAATAACTGGGATCCCAGCACCGAGCCTTGCAGCACCCCACTAGTCACTGCCTGCCATTCTGGAAAGGACCCGTTAATTCCTACTCTTTGCTTCCTGTCTGATAGCCAGTTCTCTATCCATGTCAGTACCCTACCCCCAATACCATGTGCTCTAATTTTGCACACTAATCTCTTGTGTGGGACCTTGTCAATGGCTTTTTGAAAGTCCAGGTACACCACATCCACTGGCTCTCCTTTATCCATTTTACTTGTCACATCCTCGATTAATTCCAGAAGATTAGTCAAGCATAATTTCCCCTTCATAAATGCATGCTGACTTTGGCCGATCCTGTCACTGCTTTCCAAACGCGCTGCTACGACATCTTTATCAATCGACTCGAGCATTGTCCCCACAACCGATGTAAGACTAACTGGTCTATAATTCCCCATTTTTTCTCTCCCTCCGTTCTTTAAAAGTGGGGTTACATTAGGTACCCTCCAGTTCCCAGGACTGATCCAGAGTCGAGAGAACATTGGAAAATGATCACCAATGCATCCACGATTTCTAGGGCCACCTCCAGTACTCTGAGGCAGACCATCAGGCCCTGGGAATTTATCTGCCTTCAGTCCCAACAGTTTACCTAACACCATTTCCTGACTAATGTGGATTCCCTTCAGTTCCTCCCTCCCATTAGATCCTCGGTCCCCTAGTATTTCTGGGAGATTGTTTGTGTCTTCCTTCGTTAAGGAAGGATTAGTTCCCTCCTACCACTTACAGGTGGGAGAAGGCCAAGCGAGGGGAATAGTTGTGGGCATTGATATCCGAGCATGAGTTGGTACCAATGGAATTGGAGGAAAAGAGGTGGGACTTGTACCTTAAAACCAGTTACTGCTATAACCAAGAACTGTGGATACTGGTCTTTACTAAACAAAGACACAAAGTGCTGGAGTAACTCAGCGGGTCAGGCAGCATCTGTGGAGAACATGGATGGGTGACGTTTCACAGAGTGCTGGAGTAACTCAGCGGGTCAGGCAGCATCTCTGGAGGACATGGATGGGTGACGTTACTGGTCGGGACCCTTCTTCAGAATGATTGCAAGGGGTGGGGGCTGCGGGAAAGAAAGCTGGGAGAGCGGAGGGGTCGACAGTGATAGGTGAACACAGGTGCGGGAGGTTTACGATGGGCAGATTGGTGGACTAAGGCTGGAGATTCCTTTAGGGGGTCACAGCGGTGCAGCAGTAGAGTTGCTGACCTACAGCACCAGAGACCCGGGTTCCATCCTGACCATGGATGCTGTCTGTATGGAGTTTGCACGTTCTCCCTGTGACTGCGTGGGTTTTCTCCCAGTGCTCCAGTTTCTTCCCAAACCCCCCAGATGCTGGGGTTTGTGGGTGAATCGGCTTTGGTAAAAGTTGTAAATTGTCCCTAATGTGTGGGATAGTGCTAGTGTACGGGGTGGTAACTGGTCGGCACAGAGCAGTGGGCCGAAGGGCCTGTATCTGGGCTGCGTCACTAAACTAAACTAAAACTAGATGTGAACATGAATTTTGGTTTGGTTTAGATATACAGCAGGGAAACAGACCCTTCGGCCCACCGAGTCCACACCGGCCAGTGATCCCCGTACACTAACACCATCCTACACCCACTAGGGACAATTTACAATTATACCAAGCCTACAAACCTGCACGTCTTTGGAGTGTGGGAGGAAACCGAAGATCTCGGAGAAAACCCACGCAGGTCACGGGGAGAACGTACAAACTCCGTACAGACAGCACCCGTAGTCGGGATGGAACCCGGGTCTCCGGCGCTGCATTCGCTGTAAGGCAGCAACTCTACCGCTGCACCACCTCGGTTGCAAATCGTGCAGCTATTGGAAAGGACGCAGTGGAGGGGGGAATAAACATGTGGCTGCTTCTCATTCACGTGACACGGTTACTCTCCTGTTTGTTCCCCAGTTCATTCCACTGCAGACCTTGCTGAGGTTCATGGTGGACATCTCTAGTGGCATGGAATACCTGAGCAACAGAAGCTTCCTCCACCGGGATCTAGCCGCCCGCAATTGCATGTGAGTATTGGAGAAGCCCTCCATGTTCAATTGGCCGTGTTACCTCTCCCACGTAGACACAAAAGGCTGGAGTAACTCAGCGGGACAGGCAGCATCTCTGGAGAGAAGGAATGGGTGACGCTTCGGGTTGAGACCCTTCTTCAGACTGAGAGTCAGGGGAGAGGGAGACACAGAGATAAGGAAGGGTAAGGTGTGAGAACGATACATCAAAGGAGATGCGGTTCCAGGAAGTTGTAGATTAGATCTTTGTTAGTTTGGTGAAGGTGACAACAAAATGGAGAGGGTACAGAGGAGATTTACTAGAATGTTGCCTGGGTTTCAGCACTTAGGCTACAGAGAGAGGTTGAACAGGTTGGGTCTTTATTCTTTGGAGCGTAGAAGGTTGAGGGGGGACTTGATAGAGGTTTTTAAAATTATGAGAGGGACGGACAGAGTTGACGTGGGTAGGCTTTTCCCTTTGAGAGTGGGGAAGATTCCAACAAGGGGACATAGCTTCAGAATTGAGGGAGAAAGGTTTAGGGGTAACATGAGGGGGAACTTCTTTACTCAGAGGGTTGTGGCTGTATGGAATGGGCTTCCGGTGGAAGTGGTGGAGGCTGGCTCGATTTTATTATTTAAGAGTAAATTGGATAGGTATATGGATAGGAGGGGATTGGAGGGTTATGGTCTGAGTGCAGGTAGATGAGACTAGGTCAGGGAGAATGGTCGGCGTGGACTGGTAGGGCCGGACAGGCCTGTTTCCATGCTGTAGTTGTTATATGTTATATTGTTATATATGTTATAACATTTAATCAGGAGGACAGTCAGACTGGTCGGAGAACTGGTGGGGGAGGGATGGAGAGAGAGGGAAAGCAAGGGTTACTTGAAGTTAGAGAAGTCAATATTCATACTGAAGGTCGAGACAAAAAGCCGGAGTATCTCAGCGGGTCAGACAGCATCTCTGGTGAGAAGGAATGGGTGATGTTTCGGATCAAGATGAAGAAGGGTCTCGACCCGAAACGTCACCCATTCCTTCAATCCCGAGATGCTGCCTGACCTGCTGAGTTACTCCAACATTCAGTGTCTGTCATCGGTGAACAGCAGCATCAGCAGTTCCTTCCTACACATCTCTGTGGTTCCGTGATCAGGCCACGTAGAATGGACTTTCCACCTTTCTTCCATCCATTCATTCTTTCAGTCCTTTTTAAAAGTAAAGGCAATTTCTAAAAGGCAATTTCTCATTTAGTAAAAAAAAGGCACAAAGTGCTGGGGTAACTCAGCGGGTCAGGCATCATCTCTGGAAAAACGGAACAGGTGACATTTCAGGTCGGGACCCTTCTTGAGACTGAACGATAGAGGCGGGGGGGCGGGCGGGGGGGGGGGGGGGGGACTAGAGGCTCCGGTTTCCTCCCACACTCCAAAGATGTTCAGCTTGTAGTTTCCCTTCCCACCCAAACCACCCCCTCCCCAGGTACAACACCTGTCCCTTTACCTCCTCCCTCGACTCCATCCAAGGACCCAAACAGTCTTTCCAGGTGAGGCAGAGGTTCACCTGTACCTCCTCCAACCTCATCTATTGTATCCGCTGTTCCAGATGTCAACTTCTGTACATCGGCGAGACCAAACGCAGGCTCGGTGATCGTTTCGCTGAACACCTTCGCTCAGTCCGCCTTAACCAACCTGATCTCCCAGTGGCTCAGCACTTCAACTCCCCCTCCCACTCCCAGTCTGACCTTTCTGTCATGGGCCTCCTCCATTGTCAGAGTGAGGCCCAGCACAAATTGGAGGAACAGCATCTCATATTTCGCTTTGGTAGTTGACACCCCAGCGGTATGAACATTGACCTCTCTAACTTCAGATAGTTCCTCTGTCCCTCTCTATCCCCTCCCCCTTCCCAGTTCTCCCACTGTCTTCCTGTCTCCCAACTACATCCTATCTTTGTCCCGCCCCTTCCCCTGACATCAGTCTGAAGAAGTCTGAAACATCACCCATTCCTTCTCTCCCGATATGCTGCCTGACCCGCTGCGTTACTCCAGCATTTCGCACGCAACTAAAGAGTTTGTGCCAGTGTTATTACCAATTTGGGAATTGTTTGAGGATGGGTTGTGTTAGAAACATAGAAACGTAGAAAATAGGTGCAGGAAGAGGCCATTTGGCCCTTTGAGCCAGCACCGCCATTCATTGTGATCATGGCTGATCATCCACAATCAGTAACCCGTGCCTGCCTTCTCCCCATATCCCTTGATTCCGCTAGCCCCTAGAGCTCTATCTAACTCTCTTTTAAATTCATCCAGTGAATTGGCCTCCACTGCCCTCTGTGGCCGAGAATTCCACAAATTCACAACTCTTTGGGTGAAAAGGTTTCTTCTCACCTCAGTTTTAAATGGCCTCCCCTTTATTCTTAGACTGTGGCCCCTGGTTCTGGACTCCCCCAACATTGGGAACATTTTTCCTGCATCTAGCTTTATAACTGTATACGTCTCTATAAGATCCCCTCTCATCCTTGTCTCATGTTGGTTGGTTCCTGCTCCTTCCCATGGATCCTGTATCCTGTGGAGGAGAGTGGTCTGACCAGATACTGCTCCCGTTTCACGGAAGTGTCTGCTGTGGTTCCCCAGGTTGCAGATGGACATGACGGTGTGCGTGGCTGACTTTGGCTTGTCCAAGAAAATCTACAGCGGAGACTATTACAGACAAGGCCGCATTGCCAAGATGCCCGTGAAGTGGATCGCCCTCGAGAGCCTTGCTGATCGGGTTTTCACAGTGAAAAGCGACGTGGTATGTTTGCATATTCATCCTGTTTGCTTACTGCAAGAACGAGGCCGATCGGCCCATCGAGGCATTGCAGGCCCTGAGAGCAATCCCATCACTTCCCCTTCCCCCCGTTATTTCCTTGTAAACCATTCCCTGTAATCTTTCCTGTCATTTTATTTCTTCCCTGCAACCTTCCGAATTGAGATGAGGACAAGTTTGTTCAGTCTGGTGGTGAATGTGTGGAATTATTTGCCACAGAAGGCTGTGGAGTCCAAGTCAGTGGATATATTTCAGGCAGAGATAGATTCGTGATCAGTACGGGTGTCAGAGGTTATGGGGAGAAGGCAGAAGAATGGAGTTAGGAGGGAGAGATAGATCAGCCATGATTGAATGGCGGAGTAGACTTGATGGGCTGAATGGCCTCATTCTGCTCCAATGTCTTGTCTAATTAAGGTAGCAGCCCAGATGTTTTTGGAATATGGGAGGGAACTGGAGCACCTTGTTGCCAGGACTAGAGGATGTGAGCTACAGGGAGAGGTTGAGTAGGCTGGGTCTCTATTCCATGGAGCGCAGGAGGATGAGGGGAGATCTTATAGAGGTGTACAAAATCATGAGAGGAATAGATCGGGTAGATGCACAGAGTCTTTTACCCAGAGTAGGGGAATCGAGGACCAGAGGACACAGGTTCAAGGTGAAGGGGAAAAGATTTAATAGCAATCCAAGGGGTAACTTTTTCACACAGAGGGTGGTGGGTGTATGGAACAAGCTGCCAGAGGAGGTAGTTGAGGCTGGGACTATACCATCGTTTAAGAAACAGTTGCACAGGTACATGGATAGGACAGGTTTGGAGGGATATGGACCAAGCGCAGGCAGGTGGGACTAGTGTAGCTGGGACATTGTTGGCCGGTGTGGGCAAGTTGGGCCGAAGGGCCTGTTTCCACACTGTATCACTCTGTGACTCTATGAAGGGCCTTTTTCCACACTGTATCACTCTATGACTATGACACCCGAAGGAAATGAATGCAGTCGTGGGACTTTGGAGATACAACGTGGAAACAGGTTTTGCAGCCCCCCGAGTCTGCTCGGCCCACTTCTATGTGTGAAGGTCTAATGGTTATTCCCCCCACATGCGAATGACCTCCCTCCAATGGGAGACCAGGTGCAATATGCAATGGAGCCGACAATCGGCCTGCAGTCGGGCTGTGCAGGGAAGTGGAAGCTCCTGCAGTTGGAGAGAGCGCAAGCAAACGTCAATCAATGAATCACACTTTATTCTCACAGTTTAGTTTAGAGACACAGCGTGGAAACAGGCCCTTCGGCCACCGGGTCCGCACCGACCAGCGATCCCCGCACATTAACACTATCCTACACCCACTAGGGACAATTTTTACATTTGCCAAGCCAATTAGCCTACAAACCTGCACGTCTTTGGAGTGTGGGAGGAAACCGGAGATCTTGGAGAAAACCCACGCAGGTCACGAGGAGAACGTACAAACTCCGTACAGACAGCACCCGTAGTCGGGATGGAACCCGGGTCTCCGGCGCTGCATTCGCTGTAAGGCAGCAACTCTATCGCTGTGCACATGTACCTAGGTGCGGTGAAATGCTGTGTCTTGCACACAACCTCGGCAGTACACTTGCACACGTATGGTCTGTGTACTCTTGTACACATGTACACTTGCACACGTATGGCCACGTGTTGGTGGTGACAAAGTCACAAACAAAACAGTCCTGTCTACCGTTCAGTCACAGAACAGTCCTGTCGACTACCTGCCAGTGCATTTGGCAGCTGCCCGCCCCACACGCGGGTCCACCTCGCTGCCTGTCCCTCCCCGCTCGCGGTGGCGCGGGTGAGCTGGGCCTACCGGGTGGGTCCTCCCACTTGGGCGAGTCGGGCCCGCTTGTCGGGAGCGTCCCGGCCCGCCTAACACAGACCGTACCCGGGATGGGCGGCACAGCGGTAGATTGGCCGCCTTACAGCGCCGGAGACCCGGGTTCCATCCCGACTACGGGCGCCGTCTGTACGGAGTTTGTACGTTCTCCCCGTGACCTGCGTGGGTTTTCTCCGAGATCTTCGGTTTCCTCCCACACTCCAAAAACGTGCAGGTTTGTAGGTTAACTGGCTTGGTAAATGTAAAACTTGTCCCTAGTGGGTGTAGGATAGTGTTAGTGTGCGGGGATCGCTGGGCCAAAGGCCTGTTTCCAAGCTGTATTTCTAAACTAAAAACTAAGCTAAAAATCAGGATTGTAACGCAGGCCTGTCGAGCTGTGAGGCAGCAAGACTACACACCAGGACAGCACAGTGGTTGGTGCAGCAGTAGAGTGGGTGTCTGACGTTTGATCCTGACCACGGGTGCTGTCTACACAGTTTGTA
This sequence comes from Rhinoraja longicauda, assembly GCF_053455715.1. Lineage (NCBI taxonomy): Eukaryota > Metazoa > Chordata > Chondrichthyes > Rajiformes > Arhynchobatidae > Rhinoraja > Rhinoraja longicauda. The sequence goes on from NC_135957.1 coordinate 4,437,008, forward strand.
CTTTCTTCTCCCTGTGTCTGCCTGGTGCTTTGGTTTCCTCCCACTCTCCCAAAGACATGCAGGTGTGTAAAACATGTCCTTGGTGTGTCGAATATTACTGGTGTAAGGGATGAACAGTGGTCAACGTGGACTCGATGGGCCGAAGGGCCTGTTTCCACAGCTGTTTGTCTAAAGTCTAAGATAATCACAAAATGCTGGAGTAAATCAGCGGGACAGGCAGCATCTCTGGAGAGAAAGAATGGGTGACGTTTCGGGTCGAGACCCTTCTTCAGACTGAGAGTCAGGGGAGAGGGAGACACAGAGATGAGGAAGGGTAGGGTGTGAGAACGATACATCAAAGGGGATGGAGATCCAGGAAAATGTAGAGTAGATCATTGTTAGCTGGGAGAAGGTGACAACGAAACAAACAGAGATAAAATGTAATCGGGGACAGTCAGACTGGTGGGAGAACAGGGAGGGGGAGGGATGGAGAGAGAGGGAAAGCAAGGGTTACTTGAAGTTAGAGAATTCAATATCCATAGTTACGTGTGCAATAACATACACCCTCATTTTGTTCAAGGATTAAACACACCCAAAAGTCCAAATACTTTGGCCGGTTCACCCTTATCTACTTTATTAGTTACCAGACCAAGTGGACCCATTGGGCCCAAACCTCTCCTGCATTGGTGCAGCACCCTCTCCCCCCCCCACTCCCCTCTCACCCCCCATCCCTCCTCCTCTCCCCCCTCCCTCCCTCCTCCCCTCTCCCCCTCCCTCCCTCCTCCCCTCTCCCCCTCCCTCCCTCCCCTCTCCCCCTCCCTCCCTCCTCCCCTCTCCCCCTCCCTCCCTCCTCCCCTCTCCCCCTCCCTCCCTCCTCCCCTCCCCTCTCCCCCCTCCACCCCTCCCTCCCTCTCTCTCCCCCTCCCTCCCTCTCTCCCCCCTCCCCTCCCTCTCTCTCCCCCCTCCCTCCCTCTCTCCCCCCTTCCTCCCTCTCTCTCCCCCCTCCCTCCCTCTCTCCCCCCTCCCTCCCTTGGAGATAGATTTAAACTTAAAAATGTGAATAACTTTTAAAATATAACACCGATTTCAATGAAACGTCTTCCAGTTAGCACCAAAGGGACTAAAATTGTTGCGCTATCGTGTAATGTTTTGGCTGTAGTTCAGGAACAAACAAATGAGAGTTTTAGTGTATAGTTAACCTCAAAAAAGCTTTGAACAAGTATGTCAACTATGTTTATCCCTCGCGTAAATCCATGGTTCTGTTTGCGCCCGATCGTATTATTATTATTTTCTAAGTCTCCACTTTCTTGCAGCACTTTCTCTGCCATTTAAACTGTTGCTTTTTATTTCCTTTCAAACACCTTTGGGAATTTCTTCCGGGCCACTATTATTCTTTCAGTCGACGACAATGAGCTTTTACTATTCTAGTTCTTGACCTTGAGTAAACAAGATACACCCCCTGCACAGTGTAAGGATTTATAAACTTCTTCCAACCCGAGTCCGGGTCAATATGACCTTGGGTGTGGATGATGGGGTGTGGGGGGGGGGGGGGGGGCGGGGGGAGGGGGGAGGGATGTTGTGGACAAATGTGGAGCTGCCTTTTATTTTTATAACCAGCAAAATTATTTTGAGTGTTCTCTTTTGTGGAAGGTTGAGATTAAATGTCACAAAAACAAGGTCAGATGTTTCAAAGGTCTTTTATTGTCATATGTACCAATTAAGGTACAGTGATATGCGAATTACCATACAGCCATACGAAAAAAAAGACACACAACTACATAAACGTTAACATAAACATCCACCACAGCGGATTCCCCACATTCCTCACTGCGATGGAAGGCAAAAATGTTCTGACCGAGATTAGATTGCTCCTTTCAAGTTGAAAGAGTATCACTTTGTATTTTAGTTTAAAGGTACAGTGCGGAAACAGGCCCTTCGGCCCATTGAGTCCGCACCGACCAGCGATCACCCCGTACACTAGTTCTATCCTACGCACTAGGGACAGTTTCCATTTTTTACCGAAGCCAATTAAACTACAAACCTGTACATCTTTGGAGTGTGGGTGGAAACCAGAGCACCCAGAGTCTACTCAAGTCTACTCTGCCATTCAACCATGGCTGCTCTACCTCTCCTAGTGGGAGAACTGGGAAGGGGGAAGTGGATAGAGAGGGAATGCAATGGCAATCTGAAGTTACAGATCAATATTTATAATGCTGGGGTGTAAACTACCCAGTTCTCCCACTAGTCTTCCTGTCTCCAACTACATCCTATCTTTGTCCCACCCCCTCCCCTGACATCAGTCTGAAGAAGGGTCTCAAACAGAAACGTCACCTTCTCTCCCGAGATGCTGCCTGATCCGCTGAGTTACTCCAGCAGTTTGTGTCTACTTTCGATTTAAACCAGCATCTGCCGTTTTTCTCCTACACATTTTGAAATGACCGTTCCGCAATATTCTTAATGAACAGCACGAACTTTGCCTTTCAGGGCTCTAAACCATTCCTTTTTATTTACGACCAGCTGGCTTTAACTGGAAGTCGTCTTCCTTTGAGCTGTGCCAGGCTCAGCTACAGTTCCAATCCCAGTGCCTGCAATGATTCTTACCAGCCTTTGTTCATTGTAAAACACAACGCCTCACATTTCAGGCTGAAAGCGGACTGGAAATGGGGCTGGACTGTTTCAAATGCAAACCGTAATATTATACAGCTGATAAGAAATAAGTAAATTGAAAGGAGAAACTGGATTTGCCTGGGTGTGAGTGGTTTATCAGAATCCTGCATACAAAGAGACCACTATCTTAACTAGAGTTAAGATAATTGTGTAACAACAAAAAGCTGGAGTGATTCAGCGGGTCAGACAGCATCTCTGGAGACAAGGAATAGGTAAGATGTGTGTAACTGGTTTCCACCCAGCACACAGCTGACAGTGGCCTGTTTCCTTATCATCGGCACTTTTTGGCATATCTTTCATTCATTTGTTCTATATCTCTCCATATCATCGTATATATCTCTCGTTTCCCTCTCCCCTGAGTCTGAAGAAGGGTCTCTACCCTAAACGTCACCTATCCCTTTACTCCAGACATGCTGCCTGACACGCTGAGTCTCCAGCTTGTTGTGACTTTTTTTTAAAACGAGAAATTGCCTTTTAGAAACTGGCTTAAATTTTAAAAAGGACTGAGAGAATTCATGAATGGAAGAAAGGTGGAAAGTCTATTCTGCAAGGGCAGATCTTGGAAGCACAGTGGTTTAAACCAGCATCTACAGTTCCTTCTTACACATAAAATGATTGGGTAATTTACTGTAGAAACAGAACTGCAGCCAGAGGATTGGGAAACTTTTAATGAGTCACAGAAGGTAACTAAAAAAGCAATACGGGGAGAAAAGATGAAGCCAGGAATATAAAGGAGGATAGTAAAATCTCCTTTAGGTATGTGAAGAGGAAAAGTTTGGCTTAGACAAATGTGAGTCCCTTGAAGACAGGAGTAGGTGAATTTATTATGGGGAACAAGGAAATGGCAGATGAGTTGAACAGGTACTTTGGTTCTGTCTTCACTAAGGAAGACACCAACAATCTCCCAGAAGTACTAGGGGACAGAGGATCTAAGGTGAAGGAGGAACTGAAGGAAATTCACATTAGTCAGGAAATAGTGTTGGGTAGACTGATGGGACTGAAGGCTGATAAATTCCCAGGGCCTGATGGTCTGCACCCCAGGGTACTCAAGGAGGTGGCTCTGGAAATCGTGGACTTATTGGTGTAGGAAAATAACTGCAGATGCTGGTACAAATGGAAGGTATCACAAAATGATGGAGTAACTCAGCGGGTCAGGCAGCATCTCTGGAGAGAAGGAATGGGTCACAAAATGCTGGAGTAACTCAGTAACCCATTCCTTCTCTCCAGAGATGCTGCCTGACCCGCTGAGTTACTCCGGCATTTTCTGATACTGTGGATACATTGGTGATCATTTTCCATTGTTCAATAGATTCAGGATCAGTTGCTGTGGGTTGGAGGATAGCTAATGTTATCCCACTTTTTAAGAAAGGAGCGAGAGAGAAAACGGGGAATTACAGACCAGTTAGCCTGACATCGGTGGTGGGAAAGATGCTGGAGTTAATTATTAAAGAGGTAATAACGGTGCATTTGGATAGCAGAAAAAGGATTGGTCCAAGTCTGCATGGATTTATGAAAGGGAATCGTGCTTGACTAATCTTCTGGAATTTTTTGAGGATGTGACAAGTAAAATGGATGAAGGGGAGCCAGTGGATGTAGTGTATCTAGACTTTCAGAAAGCCTTTGATAAGGTCCCACACGGGAGATTAGTGGGCAAAATTAGAGCACATGGTATTAGGGGGTAGGGTGTTGACATGGATAGAGAATTGGTTGGCAGACAGGAAGCAAAGAGTAGGAATTAACAGGTCCTTTTCAGAATGGCAGGCAGTGGCGAGTGGAGTGCTGCAAGGCTCGGTGCTGGGACCGCAGCTATTTACAATATATATTAATGATTTGGATGAAGGAATTAAAAGTAACATTAGTAAATTTGCAGATGACGCAATGCTGGGTGGCAGTGTGAACTGTGAGGAGGATGCTATGAGGTTGCAGGGTGGCTTGGACAGGTTGTGTGAGTGGGCGGATGCAGTATAATGTGGATAAATGTGAGGTTATCCACTTTGGTGGCAAGAACAAGATGGTTATTATCTGAATGGTGTCAGATTAGGAAAAGGGGACGTACAACGAGATCTGGGTGTGATTGTACATCAGTCACTGAAAGTAAGCGTGCAGGTACAGCAGGCAGTGAAGAAAGCTAATGGCATGTTGGCCTTCATAACGAGAGGAGTTGAGTAAAGGAGCAAAGAAGTCCTACTGCAGGTGTACAGGGCCTTGGAGCCTGGAGTATTGTGTGCAGTTTTGGTCTCCTAATTTGAGAAAGGACGTCCTTGCTATTGAGGCAGTGCAGCGTAGGTTCATGAGGTTAATTCCCGGGATGGCGGGACTGTCATATGAGGAAAGATTGGAACGACTGGGCTTGTATTCACTGGAATTTAGAAGGATGAGAGGGGATCTTATAGAAACATATAAAATTATTAAGAGATTGGACAAGCTGGATGTAGGAAAAATGTTCCCAATGTTGGGGGAGTCCAGAACCAGGGCCCACAGTTTAAGAATAAGGGGTAGACCATTTAGAACTGAGATGAGGAAAAACCTTTTTCACCCAGAGAGTGTGAATTTGTGGAATTCTCTGCCTCAGAAGGCAGTGGAGGCAGATTCACTGGTTGCATTCAAAAGAGAGCTAGATAGAGCTCTTAGGGGTAGAGGAATCAAGGGGTGAAGGCAGGAACGGGGTACTGATTGTGGAGGATCAGCCATGATCACATTGAATGTCGGTGCTGGCTCGAAGGGCCGAATGGCCAACTCCTGCAACGATTTTCAATGTTTCTATGTAAACTAAATCGGTGGGTCAGGCAGCATCTCTGGAGAAAAAGGATAGGTGACGTTTCGGGTCAAGACCCTTCTTCAAATTCAGAAGGGTCCCGCCCTGAAACGTTACCTATTCTTTCTCTCCATAGATGCTGCCTGACCCGCTGAGTTACTCCAGCACTTTGTGTCTATCTTGGGTGATATACTGGTTAGTTATGTGTAGGAAAGAACTGCAGATGCTGGTTTAAATCAAAGGTAGACACAAAATGTTGGAGTAACTCGTGAATAAACTTGTCTTGTTTCCACGACTTTGTCTCTGGCATCGTGATTGTGAGCACTCACATTTACATCTCACAAGCTTGGGGGCTCATCCGGGATCGCCACTTCGGCCGCTTGGGGGAGGCACGGAAGGAGGGGAAGGTGCACCCTGCTGATTTCAGCAGTCCCTGATCTCCTTGCTTGCCATCAGCGGTATGAGCGAGTGATATCCGGACAAGAGACTCGTGGAAACAAGAGGGAATCCGGAATAAGGAAGGGATCAATCGAGCAATTTCTGTGCACAGGACCCGGGTAAGAAAAGTGACTATTAAGTATTACTCAGGCGATTGGGTTCTGTCGGACGGGAGAGGTCGGACAGGGATAACAGATCGGAGGGGAATTCCGATCGGGAGGATGGGCAGTGGAAACGGAACGCCCAAAAGGGAGGGGAAGGGCGGTAAGCCCAACCCCCGCATTCCGCCTGATAGTCCGTTGGGGCGAATGCTGAGCCATTGGGGGCAGGGAAAACCCAGGGATTGGAGAAGACAAAAATGATTCAACTCTGTTATTTTGATTGGCCAAAGGAACCAATAAAAGGGAGTTCAGTCTGGTGGCCACGACTGGGCTCCGATGAGGATTGGGTACGGCAGGCATTAAATGTGTTTGTTAATTCAAAAGCTTCCCCTAATCTGGAGGAAAGTTGTTATACTTGTAAGGGGAAAGCGAAGAATAAATCCTGAAAGAATCGCAGGAATCACAGGCTTGCCGATGCCTCGGAATAAATATTAAAGGAATATAGTAGAACTATAGAAGATAGAAATAGCGTAATAGGTAGCACAGTGACTATAGAGACGGAACGGAGTGAGAACAAGGACTGCATTTAAACTGACTGACCAAGTGCACTAACATAAGACGAATACAATGAATAAAATAACTGCAGTTGAACTACTAAGTAGGAAGTTCCCCGTATCCAAAGAGGATATTAAAAAACGCTCTGAGACATGGGGGAAAAAAATGGCCCACCGAATGATATAAATATGATATAAATTTTGATATATTTATATTTTGATATAAATATGTGTGATGAAATGGGAGTGTTAATTAAGAACTATAAGCCTAAGGATAAATCAGAAACCCGAGTAACGAAAAAGGAAAAAGAACTAGACGTACTTAAATTGTTTAGAATAGAAGGAGAAAGGCTGAGGAAAGCATACCAGGAAAAGAATATCACCCCAAACAAGGGTGAAAGACCCCCAAAACAGCATGAAAGTCAGGAGCTTCAGGAGAAAAAATCAACTCTGTACCCCAGCCCAAGGGACCCTGGGTATTCCCCTTCCTATTCCGGCCAGGACGGAACAAAGCAGTGCCCTTTGGTAAAAGGGAATAGTGGAGATAGAGGGAGAAGTCACAACTCCAAAGACGTGCAGGTATGTAGGTTAATTGGCTGGGTAAATGTAAAAATTGTCCCTAGTGGGTGTAGGATAGTGTTAATGTACGGGGATCGCTGGGCGGCACGGACTTGGTGGGCTGAAAAGGCCTGTTTCCGGCTGTATGTGTATGATATGATATGATATGATATGATATGATATGATATGATATGATATGATAACTCAGCGGGTCAGGCAGCGTCTCTGGAGAGAAGGAATGGGTGACGCTTCGGGTCGAGATCCTTCTTCTGAAGATCGCACCCGCCCTGAAACATCACCTATTCTTTCTCTCCAGAGACGCTGTCCCCGCTGAGATACTCCATCATTTTGTGTCTACCTGCTGGTTAATTATGGCAGATGACCAGAGAACTTTAAAGACCAGGGCTTGGTTTTCTGCACATAGTTTGACTTGTGTAACTATCCTGTTCACACTGCAGGAGGGAGGGGCTGCTATTTTATAATGAAACCTTGCTCCAATGTGGTTGCACAATTGCCTCCTACAAAGGGTTGCCAACTTTCTCACTCCCAAGTAAGGGACAAAAGGTGCAACCCAGCCAGCGGCCATGTGCTCCCGCTCCACCAATAGCGGCCGCCCGGGCCAGGAGGCAGGTAGCTACGGTGTTAAGCGGCGCCCGGGCCTTTGGGCCTACAGCGGCCCCCAGGCCTACAGTGTCCGGGCCTACACTGTGACCCCTGGTTCTGGACTCCCCCAATATCGGGAACATTTTTCCTGCATCTAATCTGTCCAATCCCTTAAGAAGCCCAGATTATAAGGTTTGATCCTGACTACGGGTGCTGTCTGTACGGAGTTTGTACTTTCTCCATGTGACCGCGTGGGTTTCCTTCAGGTGCTCAGGTTTCCTCCCACACTCTAAAGACGTGCAGGTTTGTAGATTAATTAGCTTCTGTAAAGATAGACACAAAATGTTGGAGTAACTCAGTGGGACAGGCAACATCTCTGGATAGAAGGAATGGGTGACGTTTCAGGTCGAGACCCTTCTTAAGACGGAGTCAGGGGAGAGGGAGACACAGAGGTAAGGAAGGGTAAGGTGTGAAAACGAGACATCAAAGGAGATGTGGATTAAGGAAGACGTAGAATAGATCATTGCTAGCTAAGGGAAGGTGACAACGAAGCATTCAGAGATGACATTTAATTGGGAAAACAGTCAGGCTGGTCAGAGAACTAGGAAGGGGAGGGATGGAGAGAGAGGGAAAACAAGGGTCACTTGAAGTTCGAGAAGTCAACATTCATACCGTTAGGTAGTAAGCATAAGCATTTTTTGGAATCATTGATTTTTATAAAGGGTCAAGCCAGTGACTTTGGAGCACCTGGATGGGCGACGTTTCGGGTTGAGACCCTTCTTCAGACTGAAGATACGTACTGATCTAAAACATCTGACGAAAGGTCCCATCCCGAAACGCCACCAATCCACGAGGTGCCAGAGTAACTCAGCGGGTCAGGCAGCATCTGTGGAGAACATGGATGGGTGACGTTTCACAGAGTGCTGGAGTAACTCAGCGGGTCAGGCAGCATCTCTGGAGAACATGGATGGGTGACGTTTCACAGAGTGCTGGAGTAACTCAGCGGGTCAGGCAGCATCTCTGGAGAACATGGATGGGTGACGTTTCACAGAGTGCTGGAGTAACTCAGCGGGTCAGGCAGCATCTCTGGAGAACGTGGAGAGGCGACATACTGATCGAGGTGCTTCTTCTCGACCCGAAAAGTCACCTATCCATGTTCTCCAGAGATGCTGCCTGACCCGCTGAGTTACTCCAGCACTCTGTGTCTCTTTTGTTGAAAACTAGCATCTGCAGTGCTTTCGGCCCAAGTTGCCCACGCCGACCAACATGTCCCATCTACACTAGTCCCGCCTGCCTGCGTTCGGCCCATGTACCGCTAAACCTGTGTCTCCGTTAATTTTGTAAATGTCTTCTTGTGCATGAATGTATCAGCCAAGAGGTTTGTTGGAAGTGCTGAAGCAGTTGGACTCCTCGTTCGAGCACATTTCACAGGTGCCTTTTGTGTGTTTGCAGTGGGCGTTTGGCATCACCATGTGGGAGATCGTCACCCAGGGCATGACGCCTTACCCAGGGATCCAGAACCATGAGATCTACGAGTACCTGCAAGCTAATCACAGGCTGAAGCAGCCTTCAGATTGCCTGGATGAAGTGTGAGTACTAACATGAAGGAACTGCAGATGCTGGTTTACACCGAAGATAGCGACAAAATGCTGGAGTAACCCAGAGGGACAGACAGCATCTCTGGGGAGAGAAGGAATGGGTGACGTTTTCGGTCGGAACCTTCCCATCTCCACCGGGAGTCCCCGCTCCTCTTGGACTGCCCCAGACGACCCTCTACCCTCTTTAGACCTTTTTATTTCTAACTGCCACCATGACATCAAGCATCTCAATTTTCCCACCCACATAACGTACTCTAACGTCTCCCCTCAAAAGGTACAGCCCTCCACTCACTCTGCAGTAACCCTGACACGATCATTAAACCTTTTCTTAAAATTTCAAAATATACTTTATTTAAGAAATAAATATATACAAATATAAACAAAACATGTTCCTTCCAAAACTCCGTCCGACATTCTCGGAGGCTCTACATACATTCAATTCATACAATTCAATACACCAATTACACAAAAGTACCCCCCACCCTTCGGCCCAACTTCCCCACACCAGCCAACAATGTCCCGGATACACTAGTCCCACCTGCCCGCGTTTGGCCCATATCCCTCCAAACCTGTCCCATCCATGTACCTGTCTAACTGTTTCTTAAACATTGCAATAGTCTCTGCCTCAACTACCTCCTCCAGCAGCTCATTCCATACACCAAAAAGTTACTCCTCAGATTTCTATTAAATCTTTTCCCCTTCACCTTAAACCTATGTCCTCTGGTCCTCGATCACCTACCCTAGGCAAGAGACTCTGTGCGTTTACCAGATCCATTCCTCTCATGATTTTGTACACCTATATAAGATCACCCCTCATCCTCTTGCGTGGAATCCCATCCCTTATTTGGAGGGGCGTCTCTCTCTACCACACCCTGCCCCCCCATGTCCAGCAGCGGAAGGACCCTAGACTGTGCTCCTCCCCCACAGGGCCTTGGCGTTGGCTGCACCAAGCCTCAGTGCGTCCCTCAGCATGTACTCCTGCAGTCTGCAGTGGGCCAGTCGGCAACATTCCTCGACAGACAGCTCGCTCCGCTGGGAGGCCAACAAGGATCGGGCAGACCAAAGAGCGTCTTTCACCGAGTCGATGACCTTCCAGCAGCACTCGATGTCAGTCTCCGAATGCGTCCCTGGGAACAGTCCGTAGATCACAGAGTCCTCTGTGACGGAGCTGCTGGGAATAAATCGTGACAAGGACCCTTGCAAACCTCTCCAGACTCTCTTTGCAAATCCACACTCTGTGAAGAGGTGGGCCACCGTCTCCTCTCCATAGCAGCCGTCCTGAGGGCAGAGTCCCGATATTATCATTACACCTGCCGACAAGGGTGGTCCCGTGACAGTCTGGCGAGCTGATCTCTACCACGCACTAATGTGTCCTAGATTCAAGGGCCTGAGTTGTAGGGAGAGGTTGAGCATGCAAAGACAGAGAGAGCCCTGAGCTACCATCTACCTCATTGGACACCCGCAGACTATCTTTGTTCGGACTACTGGACTTTACCTTGCACAAAACATTATTGACATTATTCCCTTTATCCTGTATCTGTACAATGTGGACGGCTCGATTGTAATCATGTATTGTGTTATCGCTGACTGGGTAGCACAAACAAAAGCTTTTCACTGTACCTCGGTACACGTGACAATAAACTACACTCAAAATCAAACTCTACCTTAGAGCGCAGGAGGATGAGGGGTGATCTTATATAGGTGTACAGAATCATGAGAGGAATGGATCTGGTAAACGCACAGAGTCTCTTGCCTAGGGTAGGGGAATCGAGGACCAGAGGACATAGGTTTAAGGTGAAGGGGAAAAGATTTAATAGAAATCTGAGGAGTAACTTTTTGGTGTATGGAATGAGCTGCCGGAGGGGGTAGTTGAGGCAGAGACTATCGCAATGTTTAAGAAACAGTTAGACAGGTACATGGATAGGACAGGTTTGGAGGGATATGGGCCAAACGCGGGCAGGTGGGACTAGTGTAGCCGGGACATTGTGGCCGGTGTGGGGAAGTTGGGCCAAAGGGCCTGTTTCCACACTGTATCACTCTGTTTGATTGATTGAAGGATACAGCATGGAAACAGGCCAATTAATCTACCAAACCCACACGCTTTTGGGATGTGGGAGGAAACCGGAGCATCCGGCTCACCGAGTCCACACCAACCAGCGATTCCCGCACACTAACGCTATCCTACGCGCACACAAGGGACAGTTTACACTTATACCAAGCTAATTTACCTACAAATCTGTATGTCTTTGGAGTGTGGGAGGAAACCGGAGATCTCAGAGAAAACCCACGCAGGTCACGGGGAGAACGTACAAACTCCGTACAGACAGCACCCGTAGTCGGGGTGGAACCCGGGTCTCCGGCGCTGTGAGGCAGCAATTCTACCGCTGCGCCACCGTGCCACAAAATTCAAAATAAAATTGCATTGCTTCATGGTTCTATCTAATTTGGAGCCTAAAATGTGCTTTGAGAGATGGTGGTGGAGGCAGATACGATAGTGACATTTAAGGGGCTTGTTCATGAGCACATGGGTGAACAGGGTATGGTGGGATATGGATTAGTTACAGGCACTGGAGACCTGTTTAACGGCATCATGTTCGGCATACACTGGCCAAACAAACCTGTTCCTGTGATCTGCTGTTCAACTCCCCCTCCCATTCCCAGTCTGACCTTTCTGTCATGGGCCTCCTCCAGTGCCATAGTGAGGCCCACCGGAAATTGGACGAACAGCACCTCATATTTCGCCTGGGCAGCTTGCAGCCCAGCGGTATGAACATTGACTTCTCCAACTTTAGATAGTTCCTCTGTCCCTCCCTTTCCCTCCTCCTTCCCAGATCTCCCTCTATCTTCCTGTCTCCACCTATATCCTTCCTTTGTCCCGCCCCCCCTGGCATCAGTCTGAAGAAGGGTCTCGACCCGAAACGTCACCCATTCCTTCTCTCCTGAGATGCTGCCTGACCCGCTGAGTAACTCCAGCATTTTGTGAATAAATACCTTTGATTTGTACCAGTTATTTTAGAAACATAGAAACATAGAAAATAGATGCAGGAGTAGGCCATTCGGCCCTTCGAGCCTGCACCACCATTCAATATGATCATGGCTGTTCATCCAACTCAGTATCCCGTACCTGCCTTCTCTCCATACCGCCTGATCCCTTTAGCCACAAGGGCCACATCTAACTCCCTCTTAAATATAGCCAATGAACTGGCCTCAACTACCTTCTGTGGCAGAGAATTCCACAGATTCACCATTCTCTGTTTGAAAAAAAACTTTCTCATCTCGGTCCTAAAAGACTTCCCCCTTATCCTTAAACTGTGACCCCTTGTTCTGGACTTCCCCAACATCGGGAACAATCTTCCTGCATCTAGCCTGTCCAACCCCTTAAGAATTTTGTAAGTTTCTATAAGATCCCCCCTCAATCTTCTAAATTCCAGCGAGTACAAGCCGAGTCTATCCAGTCTTTCTTCATATGAAAGTCCTGCCATCCCAAGAATCAATCTGGTGAACCTTCTCTGTACTCCCTCTAAGGCAAGAATGTCTTTCCTCAGATTAGGAGACCAAAACTGTACGCAATACTCCAGGTGTGGTCTCACCAATGCCCTGTACAACTGCAGCAGAACCTCCCTGCTCCTATACTCAAATCCCCTCGCTATGAATGCCAACATACCATTCGCTTTCTTCACTGCATTTTCTTACAATAAAAGTATTTTAACATTACTGCCAAAAAAAGCACACTGGAAATATTCAGCACGTTGAGTAGGACTGTGGAGGGAAACATAATTAATTATGTTTACATTTCCATAATAAAATAAACATAATTAAGCACAGTTAATATTTTGCATGCTTGCTGTATGATTTGTAGATCGTTTTCAGCACTTGATTTCATTTCAGATTTTCAACCACAGTTGTATTTTATAGAAACAGGAATCTGCAGGTGCTGGCCGACATATAAAGGGCATAACGTTCAGTGCAAGATCAAGTCCAGTAAAGTCTGATTAAAGATAGTTGGAGGGTCTCCAATGAGGTAGATGGGAGGTCAGGACTGCTCTCTAGTTGGTGATAAGACGGTTCGGAGCTTGTGCTGGCTTGATTGAGTTCATATACGGTATTATCTGATTTAGTTGGATAGCAAACAAACAATTGCTTCACTAGATGTCAGTACGCCTGGCGATAATAAACCAGTATTGTATGAATAACTGGCAGTCTGTACCTATCGGACTAGATAGAGCTCTTAAGGATAACGGATGTAAACATAGTCAGGGGGTATGGGGAGAAGGCAGGAACGGGGTACTGATTGTGAATGATCAGCCATGATTACATTGAATGGTGGTGCTGGCTCGAAGGGCCGAATGGCCTCCTCCTGCACCTATTGTCTATTGTGTAAATCTTTGTCCAGAGACTGGATAATTGGAAATTGCCATAATTGCTGCACTTTTGGTTTAGTTCAATTTGGTTTAGAGATAGAACATGGAAACAGGCCCTTCAGCCCACCGAGTCCGTGCCGACCAACAATCGCCCCATACACTAGTTCCATTCCGCACACTAGGGACAATTTACAGAAGCCAATTCACCTACACACCTGCACGTCTTTGGAGTGTGGGGGGAAACCGGAGCACCCGGAGAAAACCCACGTGGTCACGGGGAGAAGGTCCAGACTCTGTACGGACAGCACCCGTGGTCAGGATGGAACCCGGGTCTCCGGCGCTGTGAGGCAGCAACTCTGCGCTGTGCACGTAACAACCTTCATCTGCCCTTTGTGTCTTTCGTTCCAGGTACGAGGTCATGTACTCATGTTGGCGGCACGACCCTGCAGACAGACCCAACTTTTCCAATTTGAAAGCCATTCTCTCTCAGATCCTCGATGGTCTGCCCAGGGTTCAGGCCAAGGAGGACATCATTTATGTCAACACGGGAATGGAGGCAGCCCAGAGGCTGGCGATCGACGATACCTTGGGCTTTTCCCAGATAGACTTGGGTGACCCAGCTGAGGAAGCGTCCTGCAGCCTGGCCTGCAGTGGGGCCACGGTCACTGTGGACGTTCACCAGACAATGGAGTGGCTCCATCGCTACGTTGCCTCTGAGCAGCCAGTGAACGCCGCGGACGCAGGTACGCCATTGTTGCACCGTGGCTGTGATGGGAACGGCGACACGTTTCCTGCAGCCAAACCCAACTCTGGCGACATTCCTTATGCCGACGATTCTTCCGAAGACTCCGCGGTAATGGTGTGAGAGAGCAAGGAACGCTTGGCACCAAAGACAGCAGATGCTGGGAACAGACCTCTGCAGCAACTCCACCGGCCAGGCAACAACGATAGACAAATGAAGGAGTTAGACCAGCAACTCCACCGGCCAGGCAACAACGATAGACAAATGAAGGAGTTAGACCAGCAACTCTAGACATGGCCACAATTTCAACACATCCAGAGCACAAATAAATGGTTGGCGCATTCTGTTGATTGCATATCGCATGTCAAGCCGAGGAAGGATCGTGACTTGATGCATTGATTGGTTCTTTTTGGATACAGACATAAACTGCTGGGGCAACTCAATGGGTCAGGCAGCAAAGACACACACACACACACTGCTGGGGCAACTCAATGGGTCAAGCCACATCTGTGGAGGTAGAGAAGAACAGTCAACATCCTGGGTCTCCAGCAGTTCATCCCGAGTTCCTCCAGCCGTTCACTTTTTCTTTTCCACTCACGAACTGAGTAGTAATAAATATTTGTCAGTGGGCAGACCCAAGAGTTGCCAGACCAAATACGTGTAACTACCTTTTTTAATGGACAGCACATCAGCAAATGGTACGGCAATTAATTCATGTGCGCGCTTGTAATCAGTTGTCAGTTGGGCTGAGAACAGTGGCTTTGACAATCCAGGGCTTGGATCTTGGCTAAATGATGAATCAGGGATCATTTTGAAGGTTTGTATTTTTGTACGTGTTTCCTTGTCGTTCTGAGGATTTTCGGGGCATTAAAATGATTGATGGAATTCACAACCGGCCTGTTGGCTGCTTTTAACATTAACTAATAGTACTTCTTGCAAAGTATCAGTCAGAGTTTACAATTGATCGTGTTTACACTCGGAGGGGGTACGAACAGCAATATATAAAAGCAATGTCTATATTGTACTGAAAGAGTGTATATAAAGTGTATCAACATTTACCATTATGAACAGAGATGGGCGCAGCGGTAGAGTTGCTGCCTACAGCGAACGCAGCGCCGGAGACCCAGGTTCCATCCCTGACTAAGGGCGCTGTCATATCATATATCATATAAATACAGCCGGAAACAGGCCTTTTCGGCCCTCCAAGTCCGTGCCGCCCAGTGATCCCCGTACATTAACACTATCCTACACACACTAGGGACAATTTTTACATTTACCCAGCCAATTAACCTACATACCTGTACGTCTTTGGAGTGTGGGAGGAAACCGAAGATCTCGGAGAAAACCCACGCAGGTCACGGGGAGAACGTACAAACTCCTTACAGTGCAGCACCCGTAGTCAGGATCGAACCTGAGTCTCCGGCACTGCATTCGCTGTAAAGCAGCAACTCTACCGCTGCGCTACCGTGTCTGTACGGATTTTGTACGTTCTCCCCATGACCCGCGTGGGTTTTCTCCGAGATCTCCAGTTTCCTCCCACACTCCAAAGACGTACAGGTTTGTAGGTTAATTGGCTTGGTAAATGTGAAAAAATTGTCCCTGGAGTGTGTAGGATAGTGTTAGTGTGCGGGGATCGCTGGGCGGCGCGGACCTGGTGGGCCGAAAGGGCCTGTTTCTCTAAACTAAACTAAACTAAGATCAAAGTCTGTCTATTCTTCAACTCAAAATTCCCAAACTACAGCATCCATTGCCTCTTCAATAATTCCAGGGTTTCTGCCCCATTATCAGAAAGTGCAATTCCATGGTGTGAGGCAAAGAAATTCCTGATGTCATTCTTGAGACTTTAGAGATACAGCGTGGAAACAGACTCCTTGGCCCACAGAGTCCACACCGACTAGCGATCCCCGCACACTAACACTATCCTTCACACACTGAGGACAATTTACAACGTGTGGGAGCATCCGGAGAAAACCCACGCGGTCACGGGGAGAACGTGCAAACTCTGTACAGACAGCACCCGTAGTCAGGATGGAACCCGGGTCCCCGGCGCTGTAAAGCAGCAACTCTACCGCTGTGCCACCATGAATTAACCTTATGTCGGATTGTACCCATATCCCGTTTTGGTTTAGTTTGAAGTCTTGTTTAAAAGATACAAAATGCACAAAATGATACAAAAGATCTCCCGGGTGCCGACCATTTTAACTCCCTTTCCCATTCCCACACTGACCTTTCTGTCCTGGGCCTCCTCCATTGCCAGAGAGAGGCCACATGCAAACTGGAGGACCAGCACCTCATGTACCTCACCTTGTGTATCTTACACCCCAATAGTATGAACATTGAATTCTCAAACTTTAGGTAACTAACTAACCCCCTCCACCCTCTCCTTTTTAATTTTCTCCCCCCTCAATTCCCTGTGTCCTCACACCTCTTTCACCCCTTTCCCGTCCCCTTTTACCTACATCCTTTCCTCTGGCTTCACAATTCGTCATTTGTCTCACACTCTATGACTCGTAGCCTCAACTACCTCCTCTGGCAGCTTGTTCCATACACCCACCACCCTCTGTGTGAAAAAGTTACCCCTCGGATTCCTATTAAATCTTTTCCCCTTCACCTTCAACCCATGTCTTGTATTCACTGGAGTTTGGAAGGATGAGAGGGGATCTTATAAAGACATATAAAATTATAAAAGGACTGGACAAGCTGGATGCAGGAAAAATGTTCCCAATGTTGGGGGAGTCCAGAACCAGTGGCCACAGTCTTAGAATAAAGGGGAGGCCATTTAAAACTGAGGTGAGAAGGAACTTTTTCACCCAGAGAGTTGTGAATTTGTGGAATTCTCTGCCACAGAGGGAAGTGGAGGCCAAATCACTGGATGGATTTAAGAGAGTGTTAGAAAGAGCTCTAGGGGCTAGTGGAATCAAGGGATATGGGGAGAAGGCAGGCACGGGTTATTGATTGTGGATGATCAGCCATGATCACAATGAATGGCGGTGCTGGCTCGAAGGGCCGAATGGCCTCCTGCACCTATTTTCTATGTTTCTATGGCCTCTGGTCTTCGATTCACCTACTCTGGGCAAGAGACGCTGTGCGTCTACCCGATCTATTCCTCTCATGATTTGTACACCTCTATAAGATCTCCCCTCATCCTCCTGTGCTCCATGGAATAGAGACCCAGCCTGCTCAACCTCTCCCTATAGCTCACACCCTCTAGTCCTGGCAACATCCTCGTAAATCTTCTCTGTACCCTTTCGAGCTTGACAACATCTTTCCAATAACATGGTGCCCAGAACTGAACACAATATTCTAAATGCAGCCTCAACAACGTCTTATACAACTGCAACATGACCTCCCAACTTCTATACTCAATACTCTACGTGACAAATGCTGGAGGTGAAAAGAACACAAAAGGGAGTCTGATGAGGAGAGAAGAGTGAAATGGAAAGCCAGAGGGACATAGGGAGCAAGGGGAGGGGAAGAGGGGTGGTGGACTGGGAGAAAGGTGTGTGCGGTGGGATGGGGGTGGTACTGGAAGCGGAGAGGCAGAGGGAGTGGTATTTGGGCTGGATCCTGGAGTAGTCATGGGACTCCACATAAAGACTAGAAAACTCCCTCTTCAATGAACGCCCATCGATCACCCATTCACAGGGGTTGCACATTATCCCACTTTTCCATCCTTTCCCTGCACACTAGGGACAATTTTTACCGAGGCCGATTAGCCTACGAACCCGCCCGTGTTTGGGATATAGGAGAACCCACAACCCAAAGCCACAGGAGGCTCGACCAGCCCTGACCCGGGGTAGATCGCCTGGCGCGGGGAGCTGAGACCCCCCAATGCAGGAGCTTGATCGCCCCGACACGGAGGGCCCGACCACCGGCAGCTACGGGAGTCAAGAACGTTCCATCAACGGAGGATTCGAGGCCCCCGATCGCGGGAGGACAAAGAAGGGAGAGATTGAACTTTGTTTCGCCTTCCATCCCAGTGAGGAATGTGGAGGAGTCACTGTGGGGGATGTTCATGTTAACATGTATTTTGTGTGTCCTGTTATTTTTTATTGGTATGAATGTACGGCAAATGAAATTCCTCGTATGTTGCAAAACACACTTGGCTAATAAAGTATGATTATGATTATGAGAACGCCCAAACTCCACACAGACAGCAGCTGAGTGGAGATCAGTGGATATTTTTACGGCAGAGATAGATAGATTGTTGATTAGTGCGGGTGTCAGAGGTTATGGGGAGAAGGCAGGAGAATGGGGTTAGGAGGGAGAGATAGATCAGCCATGAGTGAATGGCGGAGTAGACTTGATGGGCTGAATGGGTTAATTCTGCTCCTGTCACTTATGAACCCAGGTCTCTGACACTGCGAGGCAACAGTGGCCCGCTGTGCGTTTTCCTTTTCGAGACTGCTTGATTCTGCAGGAAAAGCACTCCAGCAATTAGATTGCCAGGATTTTGTTTAAAATTCCAACCGAACAATGCAAGATTCACATGTCAAGGGAGTTTCAAGAGAGTGGGGGAATTTGAAATGAGAGTGATTAGCCGAGTCTGCTAAACTGAGAGCTGGGGCAAGGTCAGGTTGCATTTAAAAGATAACGTTAAAGAAAACGTTAAAACATGCCACAAAGATCAGGGAAGGCAATCAAGACTTTATTCCAGATGTCAACTTCTTTACATCGGCGAGACCAAACGCAGGCTCGGCGATCGCTTCGCTCAACACCTCCGCCTTAACCAACCTGATCTCCCGGTGGCTGAGCACTTCAACTCCCCCTCCCACTCCCAGTCTGACCTTTCTGTCATGGGCCTCCTCCATTGTCATAGTGAGGCCCAGCACAAATTGGAGGAACAGCATCTCATATTTCGCTTGAGCAGCTTACACCCCAGCGGTATGAACATTGACTTCTCTAACTACAGATAGTTCCTCTGTCCCTCTCCATCCCCTCCCCCTTCCCAGTTCTCCCACTAGTCTTCCTGTCTCCTCCTACATTCTATCTTTGTCCCGCCCCCT
This sequence comes from Rhinoraja longicauda, assembly GCF_053455715.1. Classification (NCBI taxonomy): domain Eukaryota; kingdom Metazoa; phylum Chordata; class Chondrichthyes; order Rajiformes; family Arhynchobatidae; genus Rhinoraja; species Rhinoraja longicauda. The sequence goes on from NC_135957.1 coordinate 4,456,370, forward strand.
CCCTGACATCAGTCTGAAGAAGGGTCTCGACCTGAAACGTCACCCATTCCTTCTCTCCTGAGATGCTGCCTGACCCGCTGAGTTACTCCAGCATTTTGTGTCTACCTTCGATTTGAACCAGCATCTGCAGTTATTTCCTCCACCTTATATACAGAATTACCCTCGCTGTTGCAGGCACTTCAGCATTCCTACCTCCTTCAGAATGGTCTTTAAATCATGCACCTCTGAAAGGTACCGTTCACGGTGGCGCAGCGGTAGAGTTGTTGCCTCACACCGCTTACAACACCAGAGACACGGGCTCCATCCTGACTGATCCGGGTGCTGTCTGTACGGAGGTTGTATGTTCTCCCTGTGAAGGCGGGCACGGATTATTGATCGTGGATGATCAGCCATGATCACAATGAATGGCGGTGCTGGCTCCAAGGGCCAAATGGCCTCCTCCTGCACCTATTTTTTATCTGTCTATGTATCTTTGTTTTCCTCCCACACTCCAAAGACGTACAGGTTTGTAGGTTAATTGGCTTGGTGTATGTGTAAATTTGTCCCTAGTGGGTGTAGGACAGTGTTAGTGTGCGGGGATCGCTGGTCGGCGCGGACCCGGTGGGCCGAAGGGCCTGTTTCCGCTCTGTATCTCTAAACTAAACTAAACTAAACAAACACAGTTCAAATCCCGTTCCACAGCAGATAAACAGATGTCCTGTTACCCGATCAACATCATTTTATTGTTTTACAATCGCCATTTGTCCTCTGCAGTGCAGATGGACACAAGATGCTGGAGGAGCTGAGAGCTGGGAGTCCCAGTGAGCAAGAGGGAGGTGAAGAGTTAACAGGGGAAGGTGCAAGTTGGGTGGAGTCAGGATGCATTTGGGAACCATTCAACAAGAATGTGACATAAACGATCAGTGAGACAGACGTCTGCTACAGCATCTGGCTTCAGTTAACAATCTATATTTTAGATATTTGGGTGGTCACGGTGGTGCAGCGGTAGAGTTGCCGCCTTACAGCGAATGCAGCGCCGGAGACCCGGGTTCCATCCTGACTACGGGCGCCGTCTGTACGGAGTTTGCACGTTCTCCCCGTGACCTGCGTGGGTTTTCTCCGAGATCTTCGGTTTCCTCCCACACTCCAAAGACGTGTAGGTTAATTGGCTTGGTAAATGTAAAAATTGTCCCTAGTGTGTGTGGGATAGTGTTAATGTGCGGGGATCGCTAGTCGGCCGAAAAGGCCTGTTTCCGTGCTGTATCTCTAAACTAAACTAAAGATTACGTGGGTCTTAACCTGAAACGTCACCCATTCCTTCTCTCCAGAGATGCTGCCTGTCTGTGTCTTTTTTCCTTATATTTTAGATTAGTTTAGTTCAGAGATACAGCGGGCAAGCAGGAACCTTTCAGCCCACTGAGTCCACGCCGATCCACGATCACCTATACACGAGTTCTATCCTACACACACTAGGAACAATTTACAAGCCAATTAGCCTGAAAATCTGCACGTCTTTGGAGTGTGGGAGGCAAACGGAGCAACCCAAGAAAACCCACGCAGGCCACGGGGAGAACGTACAAACTCCGTACAGACAGCACCCGTAGTCAGGATGGAACCCGGGTCTCCGGCGCTGTGAGGCAGCAACTCTACCGCTGCACCACCGGGCCACCCATTAGTAGGGGATAATTCTTTCTGTCACGATGCTTTCAGCTCTGATAACAGGCAGTAACTATGGGATATCAGGATTTTTTTTGACTTCCTGTCTTTCAACATAGCAAGGCTAACAACTGCAGAAGAAGATGACCTTTCTTTGAAAAGATGCTCACTATATTCTAAGATAACCGATGCGTGACGACACTGCTGTGAGTCAAGGAGTGTAGGAAAATAACTGCAGATGCTGTTACAAATCGAAGGTATTTATTCACAAAATGCTGGAGTAACTCAGCAGGTCAGAGGAGAGACTATGAGGAGAGACTGAGCAGACTGGGGTTGTTTTCCCTGGAGCAGAGAAGGCTGAGAGGGGACATGATCGAGGTGTACAAGATCATGAGGGGCATAGATAAGGTAGATGGCGGGGAACTTCTTCCTCTGGTGGAAGGTTCAACAACGAGGGGACATAGATACAGGGTAAGGGGAGGGAGGTTTCGGGGGGATGTGAGAAAGAACTTTTTCACCCAGAGGGTGGTTGGAGTCTGGAACTCACTGCCTGGGGTGGTGGTGGAGGCGGGAACACTCACAACGTTTAAGAGGCATTTGGATGGGCACTTGAAATGCTACAACATTCAGGGCTACGGTCCAAATGCGGGAAAATAGGATTAAAATTAGACTGTGTTTGGTAACGGGCGGCGCGAACACGATGGGCCGAATGGCCTCTTTCTGTGCTGTAGGACTCCCTGACACTATGACTCTATGTCAGGCAGCATCTCAGGACAGAAGGAATGGGTGATGTTTCGGGTCGAGACCCTTCTTCAGACCCGCAACGCCACCCATTCCTTCTCTCCTGAGATGCTGCCTGACCTGCTGAGTTACTCCAGCATTTTGTGAATTAATACCTGCTGAGAGTCAAGGTCTTTTTCACCTCTTTCTCAAACTCTGCTTTGATGCGGAGGACTGTTGATCAGACTATTAATATTTATTCTATCGTCAAGGCTTCTCTTTCTTTCATGTGTTTCAGTTTAGTTTAGAGATACAGCATGGAAACAGGCCCTTCAGCCCACTGAGTCCATGCTGGCCACTGACCACCCGTTTGCACTAGTTCCATGTTATCCTACTTTTGCTTCCACTCCTTACAGTCTAGGGGGGAGGCTCATTAACTGTTGGTATAAACCAGCCACTGTAGTGCCTTGCTTCCTCATACCACATTCTAAAACACAATTGGAGGTCCTGAAACTGTAGAGCAAATGCCATCGAAGTAGGACAGCACAGAGTATTGAGTGTAGAAGTTGGGAGGTCATGTTGCAGTTGTATAAGACGTTGGTGAGACCGCCTTTAGAATATTGTGTTCAGTTCTGGGCACCATGTTATAGGAAAGATATTGTCAAGCTTGAAAGGGTTCGGAAAAGATTTACGAGAATGTTGCCAGGACTAGAGGGTGTGAGCTACAGGGAGTGGTTGAGAAGGCTGGGACTCTATTCCATGGAGCGCAGGAGGATGAGGGGAGATCTTATAGAGGTGTATAAAATCATGAGAGGAATAGTTCAGGTAGATGCACAGTCTCTTGCCCAGAGTAGTGGAATCGTGGACCAGAGGACATAGGTTCAAGGTGAAGGGGAAAAGATTTAATAGGAATCCGAGGGGTAACTTTTTCATGAATGTATGGAACAAGCTGCCAGAGGAGGTAGTTGAGGCTGGGACTATCCCATCGTTTAAGAAACAGTTGGACAGTAGGTACATGGATAGGACAGGTTTGGAGGGATATGGACCAAGCGCAGGCAAGTGGGACTAGTGTAGCTGGGACATTATTGGCCGGTGTGGGCGAGTTGGGCCGAAGGGCCTGTTTCCACACTGTATCACTCTATGACTCTATGAAGGGCCTGTTTCCACACTGTATCACTCTATGACTCTATGAAGGGCCTGTTTCCACACTGTATCACTCTATGACTCTATAACAGACCTTCGGCCCAAGGTGTCTGTGCCAACCCTGATGCCTTTTTAAACTGATCTTTGCACATGATCCATACTCACCATTGCTATACGTTTTTCACGATTGTAAATGTAAAATGTTCTGCATATCAACATTCAAAGGTGGGGAGTATTTTATTGTCATTGGTCCCGAAACAGAACTATGAAATTCTTAGTTGCAGCAGCACAACAGAAATGTAGAAATGTTTCCAAAGTTGGGGGAGTCCAGAACCAGGGGCCACAGTCTTAGAATAAAGGGGAGGCCATTTGAAACTGAGATGAGAAGAAACTTTTTCACCTGGAGAGTTGTGAATTTGTGGAAGGCAGTGGAAGCCAAATCACTGGATGGATTTAAGAGAGAGTTAGATAGAGCTCTAGGGGCTAGTGGAATCAAGGGATATGGGGAGAAGGCAGGCACGGATTATCGATTGTGGACGATCAGCCATGATCACAATGAATGGCGGTGCGTACAGGCTCGGAGGGCTGAATGGCCTCCTACTGCACCTATTTTCTATGTTTCTATGTTAAACACAGTTTCCATGTGTAAAAATGTAAAATGTGTCAACATAAGTAAACACAGATGTATAAACTTGTTAAATGCCATAATAAATTAAACAAAGTTCAGTATACGATATGAACGAACTTTATTTATCCCAGGAGGGAAATTGATCTGCCAACAGTTATAAAAACACAAAATACATGAAACATGAAATTAAAGTGATGAGTGGAAAGGCTTGGGGGATGTGCAAAGATTGGGGATGGGGGTGGGGTCAGTCTCAGTCTCAGTCTCAGTCTACCCCACGACAGAAGGGGGAGGAGTTGTACAGTTTGATAGCCACAGGGAAGGAGGATCTCCTGTGGCGTTCGTTCTGTGCTGCATCTTGGTGGGACCAGTCTGTTGCTGAAGGTGCTCCTCAGGTTGACCAGTGTGTCATGGAGGGGGTGAGCTGTATTGTCCAGGATGCTCCGCAGTTTGAGGAACATCCTCCCCTCCAAGACCACCTCCCATGAATCCAACTCCACCCCCAGGACAGAGCCAGCCTTCCTGATGAGTTTGTTAATCCTAATGGCTTCCACAGCCATCGCCCTGCTGCCCCAGCACGGCAGTGAAGAAGATGGCACTGGCTACCACCGATTGGTAGAACATCTGTAGCATCTCACTGCAGACGTTGAAGGAGAGGAGCCTTCTCAAACAGTACAGCCGGCTCTGTCCCTTGTCCAGGGCCTCAGCGTACCTGGACCAGTCCAGTTTACTGTCCAGGTACACTCCAAGGTATTTGTACTCCCCGGTAAACTGCACATCCACACCATTGATGGAGACAGGGGACAGGGGTGTTCCTCTCCTCCTAAAGTCCACCACTAACTCCTTAGTCTTGTCGGTGTTGAGCTGCAGGTGATTCAGCCCACACCACTCAACAAAGTCGTTGACTACACCTCTGAATTCAGCTTCCCGCCCCTCACTGATGCAGCCCACAATTGCAGAGGCATCTGAAAACGTCGGCAGGTGGCAGGAGACGGAGTTATATCAGATGTCCGAGGTGTAGATGGTGAACAGGAAGAGGGGGGACCGTCCCCTGTATTATATATATAATATATATATGTGTGTGTGTGTGTATGTGTGTGCATACATATGTATATTATGTATATTATATATATGTTTATTTGTATATATGTACATGTATGTATATTATATATATATATATATGGGTGTGTATGTACATATGTGTATATGTGTGTATGTATGTATATTATGTACAGTGTAGGAATGCTGGTTTAAACCAAAGATAGACAAAATGCTGGAGTAACTCTGTGGGACAGGCAGCGTCTCTGAAAAGATGGAATGGGTGACGGTCGGGTCGAGGCCTTATATATATATATATATGTGTGTGCGCGTGCGTGTGTGTGTGCGTGTGTGTGCGTGTGCGGTGCGTGTGTGTGTGCGTCCGTGCGCGCACATGTGTGTGTGTGTGTGCGTGCGTGTGTGTGCATGTGTATGTGTGTGTGTGTGCATGTGTGCGTGCGTGTGTGCGTGCGCGTGTGCGTGTGTATGTAGTTCAGAGCTTATTTGAGATTGTAGTGTTTAACAGCCTGTTGGCTGTGGGGAAGAGGCTGTTCCTGAACCTGGATGTTACAGTTTTCAGGCTCCTGTACCTTCTTCCTCATGGCAGGGGTGAGATGAGAGTGTGGCCAGGGTGGTGTGGGTCAGTGTGGCCAGGGTGGTGTGGGTCTCTGATGATGCTGGCTGCCTTGTGAGGCAGCGACTCCTGTAGATCCCTTCGATGGTGGGGAGGTCAGTACCTGCGATGGACCGGGCAGTGTTCACCACTGTTCAGGTTTAATACAGGGTTAGTGTAAAATGGGTAGTTGACTGGTAGAGGTTGATGTTAGCAGCTTGCTGATGGAGGAATTGTCAGCTGTAAGCAACCTTTAATATTTTGGTTTGTTTAAAAAGACCTGATGCAATTCTTCTTGCCCCTTGGCCTGGACCTTCCAGCTGCTGTCTACATTTTTAATAAGGCCTCTTCCTCTTTCACTTCCCCTTCCAGCACATGTTCACTCTGATTCAGACAGGAAACAAAGAGTAGGGATTAATGGGTCCCTTTCAGAATGGCAGGCAGTGACTAGTGGGGTACCGCAAGGCTCAGTGCTGGGACCGCAGCTATTTACAATATATATTAATGACTTAGATGAAGAGATTAAAAGTAACATTAGCAAATTTGCAGATGACACAAAGTTGGGTGGCAGTGTGAACTGTGGAGAGGATGCTATGAGGTTGCAGGGTGACTTGGACAGGTTGTGTGAGTGGGCGGATGCATGGCAGATGCAGTTTAATATGGATCAATGTGAGGTTATCCACTTTGGTGGTAGGAACAGGGAGGCAGATTATTATCTGAATGGTGACAAGTTAGGAAATGGGGAAGTACAAAGAGATCTGGGTGTCCTTGTTCATCAGTCACTTAAAGTTAGCATGCAGGCACAGCAGGCAGTGAAGAAAGCTAACTGGCCTTTATGACAAGAGGAGTTGAGTATCGGAGCAAAGAGTTCCTTCTGCGGTTGTACAGGGCCCTAGTGAGACTGCACCTGGAGTACTGTGTGCAGTTTTGGTCTCCAAGTTGAAGAAGGATATTCTTGCTATTGAGCGCGTGCAGCGTAGGTTCACTAGGTTAATTCCCGGAATGGCGGGACTGTCGTATGTTGAAAGACTGGAGCAACTAGGCTTGTATACACTGGAATTTAGAAGGATGAGAGGGGATCTTATTGAAACATATGAGATTATTAAGGGATTGGACACATTAGAGGCAGGAAACATGTTCCCAATGTTGGGGGAGTCCAGAACCAGGGGCCACAGTTTAAGAATAAGGGGTAGGCCATTTAGAACTGAGATGAGGAAAAACTTTTTCAGTCAGAGAGTTGTAAATCTGTGGAATTCTCTGTCTCAGAAGGCAGTGGAGGCCAATTCTCTGGATGCTTTCAAGAGAGAGTTAGATAGAGCTCTTATAGTCAGGGAGTATAGGCAGGCAAGTGGGACTAGTGTAGCTGGGACATGTTAGTCGGTGTGGGCAAGTTGGGCTGAAGGGCCTGTTTCCACACTGTATCACTCTGTGACTCTATGAAGGGCCTGTTTCCACACTGTATCACTCTATGACATGACTCTACCTCCACAGATCATTCAGATGAATGTAAAAATGTAAAGATCCAGTAATACCAAGGTACAAAATATGGAGAATAAGTAATGAAATGTTTTAATTATGAAGTGATCTTTATTCAGCTTCATCCAATGATCATCTTTATTTTCTGGTTTTCATTAGTCAGACACAAGGAATTGCAGGCGCTGGTTTACCAAAAATGAAAAGACGCAAAGTGCTGGAGTAACTCAGCGGGTCAGGCAGCATCTCTGGAGAACATGGATGGGTGACGTTTCACAGAGTGCTGGAGTAACTCAGCGGGTCAGGCAGCATCTCTGGAGAACATGGATAGGTGATGTTTCAGGGTAGAACTTTTCTTGCATCCCCACCCAAAGGCTCATCGATCTATGTTCTCCAGAGATGTAGAGGAGGTAGTTGAGGCTGTTTAAGAAACAGTTGGACAGGTACATGGATAGGACAGGTTTGGAGGGATATGGACCAAGCGCAGGCAGGTGGGACTAGTGTAGCTGGGACATGTTGGCCGGTGTGGGCAAGTTGGGCCGAAGGGCCTACTTCCACATTGTATCACTTTATAACTATGCTGCCCGACCCGCTGAGTTACTCCAGCACTTTGCGTCTTTTTTATAGTCATAATTGTTCTGTTAATCAGTATTTGAAATGTTTGTGCATCCAGAGATTTCCACTCCTTACAACACGATGGTAAACGTCAGACGTTCTGAATACCTGTGTTTAATATAGGATAAGTAGTAGTAGATGGTCCGTGTGGATTCACTGGGCTGAAGGGCCTGCTTCCCCGTTGTATCTCTCCAGGGCTCCATATTTCTGTACAGAAAGTGTTTTCTACGACCTTCTTCACCAGTAATACTTGCCCACATTACTGGCCACATCAACTTATTTCATAGTTTAGAGATACAGCGCGGAAACAGGCCCTTCGGCCCACCGGGTCCGCACCGACCAGCGATCCCCGCACATTAACACTAGGGACAATTTTTACATTTACCCAGCCAATTAACCTACAAACCTGCACGTCTTTGGAGTGTGGGAGGAAACCGAAGATCTCGGAGAAAACCCACGCAGGTCACGGAGAGAACGTACAAACTCCGTACAGACAGCACCTGTAGTCGGGATGGAACCCGGGTCTCCGGCGCTGCATTCGCTGTAAGGCAGCAACTCTACCGCTGCGCCACCGTGCTTGTCAATCAGTTGAGGCATTTCCCAGCTCTAAAAGTGACACCTATTACACATCATCCTCGTGTGGGGAGGGACTGCAGATGCTGGTTTACACCGAAAATAGACACAAAATGCTGGAGTAACTCAGCGGGACAGGCAGCATCTCTGGAGGGAAGGAATGGGTGACGTTTCAGGTTGAGACCCTTCCTCGGGTCTATCCAGAGATGCTGCCGGTCCCGCTGAGTTACTGCAGCATTTTGTGTCTACTCATCATCTCAGCATCTGATCAAGGCATCTGATGGGTTCAAGCCCAACTCAGAGAGAGACCTCAGCAGAGATTCTCGGCTGCTACAGCAGTAAGGTAAAGGTGCGCGGGCGAATGTACCACCTTTCAGTTGAGTTATTGAGTGAGAAATTGCCAACGCAGGCTAGTTCAACCAGGTAGAGTTGCTGCCTCACAGCGCCAGAGACCCGGGTTCAATCCTGACTACGGTGCTGTCTGTACAGAGTTTGTACGTTCTCCCCGTGACCGCGTTGGTTCTCTCCGGGTGCTCCGGTTACCTCCCACATTCCAAAGACGTACAGGTTTGTAGGTTAATTGGCTTCTGTAAATTGCCCCTAGTGTGTAGGATAGAGCTAGCCTATGGGAGAACATTGGTTAGTGAGGACTTGGTGCGCCGAAGGGCCTGATTCCATCTCTAAACTAAACTGAAACTAAATGCCATAACTACAGTATGTACAGCCACCACTTCCACTGGCAGCTTATTCCATATATAGAAACATAGAAGCAGAAAAATAGGTGCAGGAGTAGGCCATTCAGCCCTTCGAGCCAGCACCGCCATTCAATATGATCATGGCTGATCATCCAAAATCGGTACCCTGTTCCTGCTTTTTCCCCATGTCCCTTGATTCCGTTAGCCCTAAGAGCTAAATCTAACCCTCTCATGAAAACATCCAGTGAATTGGCCTCCACTGCCTTCTGTGGCAGAGAATTCACAACTTTCTGGGTGAAAAAGTTTTTCCCCATCTCAGTCCTAAATGGCCTACCCCTTATACTTAAACTTGGTCCTGGTTCTGGACTCCCCGAACATCAGGAACATTTTTCCTCCCTCTAGCCTATTCAATCCTTTGGGAATTTTATATGCTGATGAAGTTATCAAGCATTGATAAGGGTGTTCAATGTTGATCATCATATTGATCATGTGAGTGAGTGGGCAGATGCATGTGTCGGTGTTGGGATGGTTTTTGTTTTTTTTTGGTTGTGTATGTGTGGGGGATGGTGGTGTGGGTGGGGGAGGTGGTGGTGTGGGTGGGGGGGGGGTGTGGGGGAAACCTTTCTCTTTTAGGTCTCTTCCTCACGGCGCGGGGTGCGGCTCGGCCACTGGACTTAACATCGTCCGGTGCGGCTCGGCCGCTGGACTTAACATCGTCCGGTGCGGCTCGGCCACTGGACTTAACATCGCCCGGTGCGGCTTGGCCACGGGACTTTACATCGCCCGGTGCGGCTCGGCCGCGGGGCCTAACAACGCTGGTGCGGCTCGGCCGCTGGACTTAACAGTGCCCGGTGCGGCTCGGCCGCGGGGCGCAACATCGCCCAGCGCGGCTCGGCCGTGGGGCCTAACATCGCCCGGTGCGGCTCGGCCGCTGGACTTTACATCGCCCGGCGCAGCTCGGCCGCGGGAGTTTTCATCGCTGGTGCGGCTCGGCCACTGGACTTAACATCGCCCAGTGCAGCTTGGCCGCGGGGCCTTCTATCGCCCGGTGCGGCTTGGCCGCGGGGCCTAACATCGCCCGGCGCGGCTCGGCCGCGGGACTTTTCATCGCTGGTGCGGCTCGGCCGCTGGACTTAACATTGCCCGGTGCGGCTCGGCCGCGGGGCCTTCCATCGCCCGGTGCGGCTCGGCCGCGGGGCCTAACATCGCTGGTGCGGCTCGGCCGCTGGACTTAACATCGCACGGCGCGGCTCGGCCGTGGGGCCTTCCGTCGCCCGGCTCGGCCGCGGGATGTTTCAGCGCCCGGTGCGGCTCGGCCGCGGGGACTTCCATCCCCTTGCGGGGACTGTGCAGGTCGGTCGGGGACGAGCTGTCTGTCCGTGGGCGTGGGGAAGAGAGTGGAAGTTTTGTTGCCTCCATCACAGTGAGGGGGTGTTTGGAGTCACTGTGATGGACGTTTGTGTTGGGGTTATGTGTCTTGTGTTCTTTTTGTGTGACTGCTATGTAGTTTCGTTCGGTACCTTGGTACTGAATGACAAATAAAGCTCTGTTGAATGGCAGATGCAGTATAATGTAGATAAATGTGAGGTTATCCACTTTGGCGGCAAAAAGAAGGAGGTAGGTTATTATCTCAATGGTGTCAGATTATGTAAAGGGGAAGTGCAGCGAGACCTGGGTGTCCTTGTACATCAGTCACTGAAAGTAAGCGTGCAGGTACAGCAGGCAGTGAAGAAAGCTAATGGCATGTTGGCCTTCATAACGAGTGGATTTGAATACAGGAGCAAAGAAGTCCTTCTGCAGTTGTATAGGGCCCTGGTGAGACCACATCTGGAGTATTGTGTGCAGTTTTGGTCTCCTAATTTGAGGAGGGACGTCCTTGCTATTGAGGCAGTGCAGTGTAGGTTCACAAGGTTAATCCCCGGGATGGCGGGACTGTCATATGAGGAAAGAGTGGAAAGACTAGGCTTGTATTCACTGGAGTTTAGAAGGATGAGAGGGATCTAATAGAGGCGTATAAGATTATAAAAGGACTGGACATGCTTGATGCAGGAAAAATGTTCCCAATGTTGGGGGAGTCCAGAACCAGGGGCCACGATCGAAGAATAAAGGGGAGGCCATTTAAAACTGAGGTGAGAAGAAACTTTTTCACCCAGAGAGTTGTGAATTTGTGGAATTCTCTGCCACAGAAGGCAGTGGAGGCCAATTCTCTGGATGCTTTCAAGAGAGAGTTAGATAGAGCTCTTATAGTCAGGGAGTATAGGCAGGCAAGTGGGACTAGTGTAGCTGGGATATGTTAGTCGGTGTGGGCAAGTTGGGCTGAAGGGCCTGTTTCCACACAATGCTCTCAAGACAGTGGAACTAATTGTAGACTTTCGAAGAGCTCCCCCTCCCCTCCCTCCACTCACCATCAACAACACCACAGTCACATCTGTGGAGTAATTTAAGTTTCTTGGAACCATCGTCTCCAAGGACCTTAAATGGGGGGCCACCCTCGACTCCACAGTCAAAAAGGCCCAACAGAGGATGTACTTCCTGCGGCAACTGAGGAAACACAATCTGCCACAGGCAATGATGGTCCAATTCTATACTGCTATCATTGAGTCTGTCCTCACCTTCTCCATCATGGTCTGGTTTGGCTCAGCCACCAAGCACCACATCCGGAGGCTGCAACGGATCGTTCGATCAGCTGAGAAGGTTGTTGGCTGCAACCTTCCCCCCATTGACCAACTGTACACTGCAAGGGCCAGGAAGTGAGCGGGCAAGATCATCTCTGACCCCTCTCACCCTGGCCACAAACTCTTTGAAGCACTTCCCTCTGGAAGGTGACTCCGGACTGTCAAAGCAGCCACAGCCAGACATAAAAACAGCTTTTTTCCACAAATAGTAGTTCTACTCAATAACCAAAGTCTGTAGTTTCTTTTGTGCTCTGGTTTATTTTCACCCACATGTTTAGACCGTAATGTTGTATCCTTATTGTTTTGATGTGTTTATGCTTTATTCTTAATTGTTAACTGTATGTTTGTGTTGTCATTTGTGAGCGGAGCACCAAGGCACATTCCTTGTATCTGCACATACTTGGCCAATAAACTCATTCATTCATTCATTCATTCATTCATTCATTCATTCATTCATTCATTCATTCATTCATTCTGTTTCTATGTTACACTGAACACATTTCAAATATGTCTCCTAATGAAAACAAATATGCACCACCTTACATGTGGAAATGTTGCCCACAGGTCCCTTTTAAATCTTTCCCCTCGCCTTTTAAACCTCTGCCTTCTAATTTTAGACTCCTCTACCCTGGGGCAAAGATTGTGGCTATGCCATTTAAACAAAGCTCAACAGCACTCTCAGGTGGATGCATAAAATACCCCACAGCATCATGTTGTGGGATTGTTTGTGAATCAATGTGAGAAACATTTTGGTAACAGAAGAAGAACAAATTTTTGTGTGTGCAGGAAGGAACTGCAGATGCTGGTTTACACCGAAGATAGGCACAAAATGGTGGAGTAACTCAGCGGGACAGGCAGCATCTCTGGAGAGAAGGAATGGGTGATATTTTGGGATAAGACTCTTCTTCAGACTGAGAGTCAGGGGAGAGGGAGATACAGAGAAATGGATGTGTAAGGTGTGAAAATGAGAGATCAAAGGGAACAAAGTTTAAGGAAAATGTAGAATAGATCATTGTTAGTTAGGGGAAGGTAACAACGAAGCAAACAGAGATAAAATGTAATAGGGGGACAGTCAGACTGGTCGGAGAACTGGGATGGGGAGGGATGGAGAGAGAGGGAAAGCAAGGGTTGCTTGAAGTTAGAGAAGTCAATGTGCATACTGCTGGGGTGTAAGCTGCCCAAACGAAATATGAAGTATTTTTATTTATCTGTGGTGTGAAAGTTGATTGACTGAAAGATACGACATGGAAAGAGGCCCTTCGGCCCACTGAGTCCACACCGACCATCAATCACCTGTTCCCACTGGCTCTATGTTATCCCATTTTCTCATCCACTCCTGACACACTAGGGGGAATTTACAAAGAGCTATTTTAACATACAGACCCGCATCTCCCTCTTTGGGATGTAGGAGGTAGGGGTGCCAACTATCCCACTCCCAAATAAGGGACAATAGGTGATATCACCACCCCGCGCCCCACGTGACCTCACCCAGCCAGCGGCCACATGCTCCCACTTCACCAATGGCGGCCGCCCAGGCCGGGAGGCGGGTTGCTATGCAACTTCCATTAGGTGGCGCCTGGGCCTCCGGAACTACACTGTCCGGACCTACACTGTCCGGACCTACAGCATCCGGACCTACAGTGTCCGGACCTACACTGTCTGGGCCTACAGCGTCCGGACCTACAGTGTCCGGACCTACACTGCCCGGGCCTACAGGGTCTGGGCCTACAGCGTCCGGGCCTACAGCGTCCGGACCTACAGTGTCCAGGCCTACAGCGTCCGGACCTACAGCGTCCGGACCTACAGTGTCCAGGCCTACACTGTCTGGGCCTACAGTGTCCGGACCTACAGTGTCCGGACCTACACTGTCCGGGCCTACACTGTCCGGACCTACAGCGTCCGGACCTACAGCGTCCGGACCTACAGTGTCCGGGCCTACAGCGTCCGGACCTACAGCGTCCGGACCTACAGTGTCCAGGCCTACAGCGCCCCCGGGCCTAATACGGGACAAGGGCGGTCCCGTACGGGACAAGTCAATTTAGCACAATATATGGGATGTCCCGGCTAATACGGGACAGTTGGCAACCCCGGAGCACCCAGAGGAAACCCACACGGTCACAGGGAGAATGTACAAAATCTGTACAGACAGTACCCAAGGTTAGGGTTGAACCCGGGACTCTGGTGCTGTGAGGCAGCAGCTCTACCCACTGCGACACTGTGCCACCCTCAAATTTTGCTGCATTTTTCCAAACTGGACTTAAATGAACTATGGTGAATTGGCTTATATCCCTTTCATAACATAATAATGTCTTGTCTTGTAAACAGCTGCACTGCATTTAATTGCTCAGTTGTAGTGAATATGGAATTTACATCTATTCTGTTCTGGGATGATGGTTTATACCACAAAGTGCTGGAGTAACTCAACGGGTGAGGCAGCATCCCGAGAGAGAAAGAAACATTTTGGTTCTGCTGCACCCACAGCCCCCTCTGCTGTTAGCAGCGCCAATGACACCCAACAAACCACCATCAGTCTGAAACATCACCTGTCCATTCTCTCCACAGATGCTGCCTGACCTGTTGAGTTACTCCACTCCAGTGTTTTGCTCGTGATTCCAGTTTCCAGAAATACTAGAGGACCGAGTATTGCAGAAATACAAAGGGTCCGAAGATCGAGTGGGAGTGAGGAACTGAAGGAAATACACATTGGTCAGGTAATGGTGTTAGGTAAACTGTTGGGACTGAAGGCAGATAAATTCTCAGGGCCTGATGGTCTGCATCCCAGGATAATTTTCCAATGTTCTCTTGACTCTGGATCAGTTCCCGTGGACTGGAGGGTAGCCAATGTAACTCCACTTTTTAAGAAAGGAGGGAGAAGGAAAACGGGGAATTATAGACCAGTTAGCCTTACATCAGTAGTGGGGAAGATACTGGAGTCGCTTGTTAAAGATGTAATAGTAGCGCATTTGGAAAGCAGTGATAGGATCAGTCAAAGTCAGCATGGATTTATGAAGAGGAAATCATGCTTGACTAGTCTTCTGGAATTATTTGAGGATGTAACAAGTAGAATGGATAAAGGAAAGCCAGTAGATGTGGTGTATCTGGACTTTCAAAAAGCCTTTGACAAGGACCCACACCAAAGATTAGTGTGCAAAATTAGACCACATGGTATTCGGAGTAGGGTATTGACATGGATAGAGAACTGGTTGGCAGACAGGAAGCAAAGAGTAGGAATTAACAAGAAAATCCCCAGGGTCTGCAGCAGTAGGTGAACTGCAGTGGGTCAAGGCCTCTGGGTAGACTGGATTTAACTACTTCCTTGAGTATTCTGGGATGCAGACCATCAGGCCCTAGGGATTTTTTCCGAGATCTTCGGTTTCCTCCCACACTCCAGATATACAAGGTTGTAGGTTAATTGGCTTGGTGTAAGTGTAGATTGTCACTAGTGTGTGTAGGATAGTGTTAGTGTGCGGGGATGCGGATTCGGTGGGCCGAAGGGCCTGTTTCTGCGCTGTACCTCTAAACTAAACTAGAGAAAGTATTAATGACCTCTGAAAAGTGATTGGAAATCCAACTGATAAAGACTCAAGCTGCAGGAGCAACTTAGCGGGTTAGGCAGCATCTTTGGAGAAAATAGATAGGTGATGTTTCGGGTCAGGACCCTTCCTCAGATCGACAGGGCCAGCAACAGATGGTGGAAGGTTGCCTCTCAGAATGGAGGCCTGTGACTAGTGGTGTGCCTCAGGGTCTGGTGCTGGGCCTGTTTCTGTTTGTCATCTACATCAATGATTTTGGATGATAACATAAAGGGCAAGATTAGCAAGTTTGCTGATGATACAAAAGTTAGTGGTTTTGCAGATAGTGAAGATGGTTGTGAACGATTGCAACAGGATCTGGATTGATTGGCCAGGGGGGCGGAGGAATGGTTAATGGAATTTAATGCAGAAAAGTGTGAGGTGTTGCATTTTGGGATGTCGAACAAAGGCAGGACCTACACAGTAAATGGTAGGCCTCTGGGTAGTGTTGTAAAGCAGAGGGATCTAGGAGTACAAGTGCATGGTTCCTTGAAGGTCGAGTTGCAGGTAGTTAAGGTGGGGTCATAAAGGTTTTTGGCACTTTGGCCTTCATCAGTCAGAGTATTAAGTATCGAAGTTGGGAGATCATGTTGCAGTTGTATAAGACGTTGGTGAGACCGCATTTAGAATATTGTGTTCAGTTCTGGGCACCATGTTATAGGAAATATTGTCAAGCTTGAAAGGGTTCAGAAAAGATTTACGAGGATGTTGCCAGGACCAGAGGGTGTGAGCTATCGGGAGAGGTTGAGTAGGCTGGGTCTCTATTCCATGGAGCGCAGGAGGATGAGGGGAGATCTTATAGAGGCATTCAAAATCATGAGAGGAATAGATCGGGTAGATGCACAGAGTCTTTTACCCAGAGTTGGGGAATCGAGGACCAGAGGGCATAGGTTCAAGGTGAAGGGGAAAAGATTTAATAGGAATCTGAGGGGCAACTTTTTCACACAGAGGGTGGTGGGTGTATGGAACAAGCTGCCAGAGGAGGTTGTTGAGGCTTGGACTATCCCATCGTTTAAGAAACAGTTGGACAGGTACATGGATAGGACAGGTTTGGAGGGATGTAGACCAAGTGCAGGCAAGTGGGACTAGTGCAGCTGGGACATTGTTGGCCGGTGTGGGCGAGTTGGGCCGTAGGGCCTGTTTCCACACTGTATCACTCTATGACTATAACAGATGATCTCAGGGTGGTTTCCTGGTAGGCCCATTGTTGGCTGGGGAAGGTGTGATCGTCGTTTGGAACTACGGAACTTGTTAGATGACTTGGGTGGAAGAAGAGGACTGGGAAGGAGCGGGGGTATTAACAGAAGTCACTTAAAATGAGAGAATTCAACATTCACGCTCTAAACTACACAAGCAAAATATGAGTGGTTTTTGGTCTTGCTGACACTGAAGGAAGGGTTGTTGCCTTTGCACCAGGTTATGAGGTTCTCAATCTCCTTTCTGTACTCCGTCTATGATACCTGGCCCACTACGCATGTGTTGTCTGCAAATTTGTAAATTGTGTTGGATTTGTATTTGGCCAAGTATGGGTCATGGGTGTACAAGGACTAGAGAAGGGGGCTGAGAACACATCCTTGCTGAGCACCAGTGTTGAGAGTTATCATAGAGGGTGATTTGTCCCCTATCCTCACTGATTAGGGTCTGTTAGTCAGGAAGTCGGGGATCCAGTTGCAGAGATGAGTGCTGACTCCAAGTCCCGCGAGTTTGGTGATAAACTTGGATGGGATAATGGTGTTAAAGGCAGGGCTGGAGTCCATGAATAGGAGTCTGATGTAGGTGTCTCTCTTATCCAGGTGTTCCAGGGATGAGTGTAGGGCTAGGGTGATGGCATCATCCGTCGACCTGTTGCGGCTGTAGGTGAACTGCAGTGGGTCAAGGCCACTGGGTAGACTGGATTAGCCTCGCAAAACATTTCATGATGGTGGGTGTCAAGGCCACTGGATGGTAGTGGTTTAGGCATGAGGCCTTGCTTTCCTTCGGCACTGGGATGATGGTGGTGTTCTTGAAGCTGGTGAGTACCTCAGAACAGAGTAGGGAGAGATTAAAGATGTCCACGAACACTCCCGCTAGCTGGTCCGTGCAGCTACTGAGGACACGGCCAGGAACTCTGTCTGGGCCAGTTGCTTTTCGTGGGTTTACCCTGAGGAAGACTGATCTAACCTCTGCTACAGTCACCCTATGGAGAGGCACACTGGAGTCTGAAGGGCCAGGTGTCACCTCCCTGTTGGCCTTATCATCTCATATCATATATATACAGCGCGGAAACAGGCCTTTTCGGCCCACCAAGTCCGCGCCGCCCAGTGATCCCCGCACACTAACACTATTAACACTATCCTACACACACTAGGGACAATTTTTACATTTACCCAGCCAATTAACCTACATACCTGTACGTCTTTGGAGTTTTTCTGCTCGAAGCGAGCATAGAAAGCATTCAGTTCATCAGGTATGGCCGTACTATCACCAATAATGTTGCCTGACCTCGATTTGCAGCCAGTTATTTTATTCAGACTGGGCCACATTCTGCGTGTGTCCCAATGATTATACTGGGACTCAGGTTTGTCCCGGTCTTGTCTCTTGGCATTCTTGATGGCTTTGTGGAGGTCATAGCTGCTCGGGATTGCTTGACTTGTATGCAGTGGACCTGGCCTTAACCTGTGTTTTTTATGGATGTGTAAACGGATGAATATAAATTTGTTTACACAGCTTGGGCGGTCACAGTGGCGCAGCGGTGGAGCTGCTGCCTTACAGTGAATGCAGCGCCAGAGACCCGGATTCCATCCCGACTACGGTTGCTGTCTGTACGGAGTTTGTACGTTCTCCCCGTGACCTGCATGGGTTTTCTCCGAGATCTTCGGTTTCCTCCCACACTCCAAAGACGTGCAGGTTTGTAGGTTGATGGGCTTGGTAAATGTAAAAATTGTCCCTAATGGGTATGGGATAGTGTTAATGTGCGGGGATCGCTGGTCGGCGCGGACCCAGTGGGCCGAAAGGGCCTGTTTCCGCACAGTTTCTCTAAAACTAAAACTAAAAAAACTAAAGCTCAATAGACAGCAGTGAACTGTACTGTGTAATTTAAAGTTATTTGATGCTTATTAGTAGCATTTGGAAGTGTTTTCAAGGCTGGGGTTTTCCTTACATCAACTGTTGCAGTGCGAAATACATACCCTCTTATTATGAATCACTTCAGGCCAACACGATGCAGCACCAACTGAGAGATATAGGAGGTCCTTGATGGTGGTCCTGCCGTGAGACTGCACAACCAGCACTGCTCCCAGCAGACGAGTCAACAGTAACAGTTAAGGGAATACACAGTAAACTGATGACAATTTATCCTTGTCTTTACTTTTATTTATAATGAATGATCTCTTGCTATCTATCCACTTTGCTGCTGTAACACTGTAAATTTCCCCGGTGTGGGACGAATAAAGGAATATATTATTATTATTATTATTAAAGTAAACATAGAAAAAAGGGTGTAGGAGGCCATTTGGCCCTTCTAGCCAGCATTCAATGTGATCATGGCTGATCATCCACAATCAGTAGCCCGTGCCTGCCTTCTCCCCATATCCCTTTATTCTGCTAGCTCCTAGAGCTCTAACTCTCATTTAAATTCATCCAGTGAATTGGCCTCCACTGCCTTCTGTGGCAGAGAATTCCACAAATTCACAACTCTCTGGGTGAAAAAGTTTTTTCTCATCTCAGTTTTAAATGGCCTCCCCTTTATTCTGAGACTGAGGTCCCTAGTTCTGGACTCCCCCAAGGAACATTGGTACATCTTTTCCAGATCACCCGATGACGGCTGAACTTGTATTATTTTATTCTGCTTCTAGTCAAAATGTTGCTTTACACTGAGGCTGTGAATTGTACACTTCACACAGCCTCGGCAAGGCCAGCAGCATAATCAAGGACCAGTCTCACCCCGGTCACTCACTCTTCTCCCCTCTCCCATCTGGCAAGAGGTACAGAAGTGTTAAAATGCACTTCAGATTCAGGGACAGTTTCTTCCCAGCTGTTATCAGGCAGCTGAACCATCCTACCACCAACTAGGGAGCGGTCCTGAGCTACCGTCTACCTCCCTGGAGACCCTCGGACTATCTTTAATCGGAATTTACTGGATTTTATCTTGCACTAAAATGTATTCCCTTTATCATGTATCTGTATACTGTGGACGGCTTGATTGTAATCATGTATAGTCTTTTTGCTGACTGGATCGCACACAACAAATAAACATTTCACTGTACCTCGGTACACGTGACAATAATAATAAACTAAAGTAAACTAAATTAAAGTACACTAAATTAAATTAAACCGAAATTAAATTAAAATAAATTAAACTAAACACAATAAGCGAATTAAGTATATCGACTGCGCATGCGTGGATCATAGATCACTTGGGCTAAACATTCTCGCTAGCTGAGCTGCTGCGTGTATACAAACCTGCGTTTCATCAGTATTTTCCAGTTTTACTTCTTCGAGGTAAGAAAATACTGCTTTCAAAACTATTAATTAGGTGTATTTATGGTTAATTTGTAAAAACTCTGATGATTTTGTAGGTTTTATTGCTTTATGCTTCGGTGAGTGAGCGAGATCGTGACGATTTTCTTTTGCATTGTAACTTGTACCGGAGCTGTTCCTCAAGCGGGAATATGTCGCACTTCCCAAACCATGAGTTATCACCCAGAAACACATCACTCCGGTAGGCACAAAATGTTGCTGTAACTTACCCTACAGGAAGTCTCGACCTGAAACGTCAGCCAGAGATGCTGTCTGTCCTGGTAAGTTACTCCAGCATTTTGTGCCTACTGGAGTGATGTGTTTCTGGGTGATATTATAGGGAGGGTTTGATCAGACAAACTGCTCCACTGGATGCTGACCTCTGCAGCTGTCTAATCGCTCGCTGCATGAACAGCTTCAAGTTTACAGTGGTCATCCATTGACATTCCGGACTGCAGCCTCTGCAGCCACCGCCCGCACAAAGCAGCAATTCATTCACTCAAACGTTTGTTTTTCTTTTGCATCGCTGACAATCCAAGAACGAATGAAAAAGTCAAGAATAACTCGTGGTTTGGGAAGTGCGACATATTCCCGCTTGATGAGCAGCTGGAAAATATGGACGAAACGCAGGTCTGTATACACACAGCAGCTCAGCCGGCGAGAATGTTTAGTACAAGTGACCTATGACCTGCGCATGCGCAGCCGATATACCAAACTCACTTATTTATTCCTCTCCCCACTACAATCAGACTGATGAAGGATCCTGAACCAAATTGTCAACTATTTCCAGAGATGCTGCCTGAGCCGCTGAGTTAATCCAGCATTTTGTTGTTTTTTCAATGAACGGCAGCCTTGCATATGTGTTCTTGTTTCCAGATGGTCCAGGACAGAGTGGAAATCCATTTCATTGCAAGAGCTGAACAGGTAAGGTGGTTAAACTGAGAGCATCAATTGGCTCAGAGTACTGGGACATTAGAACCATAACGGACGTGTTGCTGACAAAAAGACAGCACTGCAGTTTATTGCTCCACGGCACAGATGCTACAGGCACGATCAACCATTGATCAAAAATACCTCCTCCCCACTATCACCTGTCAGGCTTTGTCCCACCCCTGCCTCTCTTCCAATTTATTCCCCTCCCCACTACAATCAGACTGATGAAGCATCCTGAGAGACCACCGTGGGAGGGGGGGGAACAATGGAGGACCCGGCCTGGGGGGACCGTCGCGAGGGAGGTGGGGGGAGGACAATGGACAATTGGGGAGGAAGGGAGGGAGAACAAAGGACAATGGGGACCCGGCCTGAGGGAACTGCTGGGGGAGACAACAACAATAGGAGGAGCCGGCGTGCTTTGTAACTTTGCCAGCGACGTAGGTGGCTGCTATTTGTATTCATTTGGTATGCAGCAAAGAATCTCACGGTGCCTAGTCACATGTGACAATAAAGTATTCCATTCCATTCCGAGATGCAGGTAAGAGAGGGGTATTGGGAGGGTGGTGGGGTGTACCTTTCTGTTGAGGAAGAACTTAATAACTGTGCTGAGAATATTCTTGAGGGTATGTCCAGTGAGGATTAACGGGTAGAACTTAGAAACAAGGTGATGATCATATTGTTAAGTCTGTATTATAGACCTCCTCGCAGAAAGCAGGAATTAGGAGAGCAAATATGAGGAGAGGTTGCAGACAACTTTAAGAATAATAGGGCAAACATTAGTGGGAAATATAACCTTCCCAAAACATTGACTGGGAGGATCACCCATAGTGCAAAGGCCCTGGGCAGGGTGGAATCTGTTCCATGTGTCCTGGACAGCTTCCTTAATCTGTTACAGCGTCAGACACCCGGGTTCAATCCTGACTATGGGTGCTGTCTGTACAGAGTTTGTACACTCTCCCTGTGACCTGTGTGGGATTCCTCCCACTCTCCAAAGACGTACAAGTTTGTAGGTTAATAGGCTTCTTAAAATTGTCCCTGGTGTATGTAGGATAGCGTTAATGTGTGGGGATCGCTGGTCGGTGCGGACCCAGTGGGCCGAAAGGCCTGTTTTCGCGCTGTATCTCTACACTAAACTACTGGACATCCTCTTGGGGAACGAGCTAGGACAAGTGACTTAAGCATTACTGAGGCAGCATGTTGGGACGTGATCATAATTCTATTGGTTTTCAAGTCAAGTATAAACTAGCTTGGGTGCACAGGGGACTTTGGGCTTTGTTTTTTAGATTTAGATTTAGAGAGATACAGCACAGAAACAGTTTGCACTATATTGGATTATTTATTGAATTGTTTAGTTTGCTTATTACATTATCAATTGAATACTGCACAAACCTGTTGTAAGAATTTCATTGTTCCGTTTCGGTACACATGACAAAATACTCTTGACTCTCAAAATCAATTCAAGTTTATGCATAAGTAAGGTGAGGTACAGATTGTACAATATCACAGGCACATTAGACAAACGCACAAACACCATAAATTATATATCAATTCCATAATACAGTGAAAAGAAAAAGACTGCAAGAACAATACATTAGTGCAAAAAATCACCTTTAGAAAAATGTTCATGTTAGTGCACCCTTAATATTCCGTTGCTGAGGTAGGATTTAGGTTATATGTCTGTTGGTTCAAGAATGTGACAGTTGCAGGAAAGTAGCTGTTCCTGAACCTGGTGCTGTGGGACTTTAGGGCTCTGTACCTCCTACCCGATGGTAGATTGAGAAGAGGGCATGGCCCAGATGGTGAGGATCCTCGATGATAGATGCCACATTCTGGAGGCAGTTTCTCATGTAGATGTTGACAGTACTGAGTCCACCACTCTGTACCCTCTTGCGTTGTGTTGAAATTGCCACACCAGGCCATGATGCAATATGTCAGGATATTATCCCCAGTGATATGTAGAAGTTTGTTCAAGTAGTCTACTCGTTGTTGTGGACCTCTGTATAACAGATTTTGGTTATAGCTGATGGTAATCAGACACTACCGTCTCGTTAAGAACACAGGCTGCCCGTTACACTGTGGGAGGTCATAGAAATTGACAAGCAATTGCTTTGATCGACACTTGTGCAATACCCTACTGAACAATGTAAAAAAACAAATTTTGTATTTTTAACTCACAGTAATAAAAATACATTTTTCGCTGTTAAAAAGAATTTTGTATTTCAAAACAACTTGTTGTTTCACAGGTATTTATTCACAAAATGCTGGAGTAACTCAGCAGGTCAGGCAGCATCTCAGGAGAGAAGGAATGGGTGACGTTTCGGGTTGAGACCCTTCTTCAGATTGAAGAAGTTTCACAGAGTAGTTTCACTTGGTGGTTGGAGTGAATCCCTTACTTGGTTATAGCGGACAATCGACAATAAAGAACACCATTTCTCCCCCTTATAGTCTGTTATAATGAGGGTTTATTGAGAGACATGCCAAATCTCTTTAAACTTTATGAAAGCAGAGGTACATGGATGCCTCCTTCTATGTGCTGGGCCTAGGACAGATTATTCCAGATGTTAACACCCAGGAATTAAGCTGTTAACATTTCACTACTGACCCACCAATGAAAATAGATGTATGGACTCCCGATTTCCCCTTTCTGAAGTCTACAATTAGTTTAGTTCCTTGGTTTTGTTTATGAGAGGTTATCTCTCTCCTGTACACTGACATTAACACCCATGCTTTAGGGAACAACAGTGGTGTGTGTCACCAGCACATTTTTAAATAGCATTAGAGCTCCAAAGACATACACGATTGGCTTGGTATAAATGTAAAATTGTCCCTAGTGTGTGTAGGGTAATGTTAATGTGCAGGGATTGCTGGTCAGTGCAGACTCGGTGGGCCAAAGGGCCTGTTTCCGCACTGTATCTCTAAACTAAACTGAAGCTGTATTTAGCCAGTCATGGGTATAAAGAGAGTAGAGCAAGGCATGTTGATGGTACGTGAGGAGGAAATGTTACCAATCCACACTGATTGAGATTTGCCAATGAGGAATTCAAGGGTCCAGTTGTACAGACTGTACTCTTAGAGCGCGGTGATGAGTTTGGAGAGCATGATGGTGTTGATGAACCACAATGGCACTTTGTAATCCCTTTCCTCATCTTTCAGCCTGTCTGGAGATAGAAAGCAGCAGCACAGCCAGGTGATCAGATTTTCCAAAATGGTGGACGAGGGATAGGAAGGTCGGCATTCCCAATGGTGATGTAACAGTGATCGAGTGTGTTGGGTCCTCTGATGTTGAAGGTAATGTGCTAATGGTAGTTCAGCAAATACTTCAAGATAGTCTGGCTGAGGTAATTAGGTATGAAGTGGGAGGCATTGAGATACGCTGTTTCATACTTGCTGATCGAGGGGCTCAATTTGCTAAGTGCTAGCTTGACATCTGCCTGACACAGGATGTAGACAGCAGTCAGGATGATGGTAAAGAACTTCCTTAGTAGGTCGAATAGTGGGCACATAACCGCCAGAGGTTCCAGGTCAGGGGAGCAAGAATGGGACACGTTTTAAAATAGTTATAAAGATAGGACTGGACCATAAATTAAGCTCCTAAATTGTGGCAAGGCCAATTCTGGAGGCACAAGGTAAGAACTTGCAGAGGTCAATTGGGCGAGATTGTTTTTAGGTAAAGGGATGTCTGGCAAGTGGGAGGGATTTAAAAGTGCCATAACAAGAATCCAGGGGCAGAATGTTCATGTTTGGGTAAAGTTGGCAAGTTTAGTGAATCTTGGATGAAGAGAGATATTGAGGCTCTGGTCAGGAAAAATAAGGAGCCCTATCTGGTTCAGACAGTTGCAATCAAGCGATAGGTAGAAAAAGGTCTACAATTAAGAGGGAAATCAGGAGGACACAAAGCAGGCATGAGATAGATTTGGCAGGTAAGTTAAAGGAAAATCTCAAGAGATTGTACAAGTATATTAGGAATAAGAGGATGCCTAGCGACAGAATAAGAGGATGTGTGTGGAACCTTGGGAGATGAGCAAGATTTTTAATAAATATTTCTCATCAGTTTTTACTGTGCACAGGATCATGGAAGCTAAGGAATTGAGCAAAGAAAGGACCGGACAGGGACCGGGACAGTCCTGCTTGTGGATTTTGGAAACGGGTAGTCTGCAGCTGGGGAGCTTGGTGGTGCCGTTGGCAAATTTGTAGATGGCATTGGAACTATGCTTAGCCACACAGTAGTGGGTGTAAAGAGAGTAGAGTTGGAGTCTAAGCAGGAGGCCTTGTAGATTGCTAAAGAGATGTTATTACTAATCTGCACTGCTTGAGGTCTGCCAATGAAGAATTCAAGGATCACGTTGCAAAGGATGATATAGAAGCCCAGGTAGACACAAAATGCTGGAGTAACTCAGCGGGTCAGGCAGCATCTCGGGAGAGAAGGAATAGGTGATGTTTCGGGTCGAGACCCTGCTTCGGTCTGAAGAAGGGTCTCCACCAGAAACATCGTCCATAATCCCTTTTGCTTGGGAGGGACGTCTGGGAATAATAAGAACAAGGTTTCCGCTGAGATGAGGGAATGATTAGGATGATGAAGGAAACGTGGTGGCATCCAAAAATGCGGCAGGAGGCCCTAAAACATGCCTCCGTATGCAGGATTTGGCAGAAATCCAACCCAGGCAAACCTATTAAAGTACCCTCCGGGATGACACCGATGCCAGCACGGCCGTTTGAATGTATTGAGATTAATTTTATTGAAATGCCATGGGCACATTGCTATAAATATTGCTTAGTCATATTGGATTTATTTAGTAGGTAGATTGAAGCTCTACAAACCACTAATAATACTGCTGAAACTACTGTGACATTATTGTTAAGAGAAGTTATTCCGAGATTCAGGCTGCCTACTGTTATAAGTTCTGATAATGGTCCACATTTTATTGCCAGTTAACAAAGAATTATGTGCTTATTTTAACATCAGACAACAGTTTCACTGTGTACATCACCCCCAGGATCCAGGTATGGTTGAGAGAACCAATGGAGCCCTTAAGAATAAGATTACGAAGTTAATGGGAGAAATGGGGCAGACGTGGATTAAGGTATTACCTTCAGCTTTGTTTGAAATGCGAGTAACTCCCCAGAGTGTAACAAAGTTATCCCCTGCAGAGATTATCTATGGTAAACCCCTGAGAACTCCTTGGGGAGCTAGCAGACCATATGAAGGAACCCTAGATTTGCACGCACTGAATGATGAAATAATAACTTATGTTCAGCAACTAACTCGTATACTGTCAGCATTACACTTACGGGTAAAAGAGTCCCAGAGACTGCTGCCTGATGGAGATGCAGGAGAAGAGGTCCAGCCTACGTGCTGATACGAAATTGGGATCAGAAAAAGTTAGGCGAACGCTGGAAAGGGCCGTACCAAGTACTACTCACCACACCGACCACCGTTAAAGTCGAAGACAACCCTCGCTGGATACACCTGACCGATTGCAAGCGTATTGGAAAATTGAAAGATAAAATATGAGATTGTTGATTCTTCTTGCTATCCTGGGATTGGTCCAGAGGGGCTGGACTGGAGAGAAAAATGTATTTTTGTCCTTGAGTTATGAGTTTACTTTCCACAGCAATATCAGTGCTGGGTGTGTACCCAAGTTCCCCATACCAGTGGGGAAGGGATACCTCTCTTACCCATTCCCTTTAATCTTACGGAGGTCCAAGCTGTTTATTGTTTTCATACCGTCATCCCAGGTAGTGGCTGTGTAAGTGGAAGCCACTATCATACAGGTCCCGATAATACAGGGGTGTATGTCCCTGGATCGAGGTAAGAAACAAACCCATTTTTGCGGGATGGTATACACCACCATTTGGACCAGGCTGGATGGTAAATGAGGCTAGAGTGGGGAACATACCACAATTTAAATTGGCCATTCACCCTCACCGACTAGTCGATGAGTCGATGCCATTTGCCATTGTCACATGGAGGGTAGGGGGTGTTTTGGGGAAACAGCAATTGCACCTCAATTTGGCATACGGGACCATCCCGGCCGCTGAACGGTACTTATTATGTATGTGGATCATGGGCACACCCCTGGCTGCCTGGGCTGCTACCTGGGGATGATCAAGGATGGGACCTCATTATGTATGTGGATCATGGGCACACCCCTGGCTGCCTGGGCTGCTATCTGGGAATGATCAAGGAGGGGACAGGCTGAAGGGCTCCACCCTTTGGAGGGGATGCTGCTACTTAGCGTATGTTGTCCCTCATATGAGAGCCGTGCAGCATTTGGCCGAAATATACACTCCATTAAAGTCCAAACAAGGTCTCTCAGAATCTGAACAATTCTGGCATTTGCGGATACTCAGAAGGCCATCTCCTCTTTTGACAGCTGAGGTAGAAGCCCTCCGTACCGTGGCACTGCAGAACCGTATGGCATTAGACTTCATTTTAGCAGCAAAAGGGGGGACCTGTGCAGCAGTAGTAGGACAAGAGTGTTGTACCTACATCCCCGATGAATCCTCCAACATCACTGACCTAGCTGCCCACATTTCTCAAGAAGTAAATAAGATCAAGGTCGGGGAAGAAATGCACCATTATAATGACAAGGGTGCATGGCCATTCAGTTTCTTTGGAAACCTCTGGGGGACCATCTTACATTATGGCTCGATTCTGTTGCTAATTGTTGTTCTATTGTTTATGATTAAATGTACCCGATCACTCTGTGCCTCACAAGGGCTTTAATGTTATCATGAGATGATAAAAGGAGGGAATGAAAGAGCTAATGGCTATTAACTTTGCATGATGGGATGCTTGACCATAATAAAATGGTAGAATTAATAAAAAGCCTGAACTCTGAATAGCTGATGTTTGCAATATTGCACCTGGCAGGATGCAACTCCTAAATCTTGTACACCAGGTTCTGATAGTACATCCTTTTTGCCTGGGGAGAATGTCTGGGAATGATAAGAACAAGGTTTCCGCTGAGATTAGGATGTGGTTAACTGCTGACTACTTGTGGAATTGTGCAAACATGACCTTCTGTGGTATAATAAGGATCCTTACCTTTGACTAATGACTTTGTGCGAAATATTTTATGACAGTAGAGTGACAAGTATATTGTGCAGGATACAATTTGTTATTAATTTGAAGGAAATGTTGTGTTAAACATCCTGGCTGTAAATTCTGTATATAAATGCTGTGAAAATGCTGTATCTTTGAGTGGATGCACGGGGAGTGTCGAGTATTGTTGTACACCCTTTGCACTGATCCCCCCCACTCCCGTCTAACGATAATTAAAGCTTTGCTTGGTTTACCTTTAACTGTTTGCGTTGTTGTCTGTTTTAAGAAACGAACTTTAACATGGTGTTCAAATTCTCTCTGTAGGCAAGAAGAAGCACAGCCAAGTGGTCAGATTTTCCAAAGTGCAGGCGAGGGCTGGATGGTCGTCATTTCTGAGGGTGTTATAGCTGGTGGTCGAGAATGTTATGTTCTCTGGAATTGAAGCTGATGCGTTGCTGGTGGTGACATCGAGGAAGGCTCCAGGATACGGCATTTCATGCTAGTTGACCGTGGCCCTCTTTGATCGGGACCACTTCCCTCCCCCGACTGTGCCATTTGGCCCGTCATGGATGCAAAAGCCTTCAGGCTGCAGCCCTGTGTCCGGAGAGTTGGGGGTGAGCCACGTCTCTGTGAAACAGTGTGCACCAATTCCTCACATACAGCAGTCTTTACTCTCGTGTCTTCTATCTTGTTCTCAGGAGATTGTATATTGGCCTGAACAATGCTATGGAGAGGAGAGATGGGGGTGGGGGGGGGGGGGGGGGGGGGGGGAGGTGTACATCGCGCCACTTGAGATCTTACCTGCAATCTGCCCCGGTGATCACTTTTCCTGGCACAATGGGGGTCTCCTCAACACTTCCAGGTACTGTGCTTGCATTCTGAGGGGTCAGATCCGCTGAAGCTGTTGGGCGAGTAAAAGATTTCAAATGCATTTAAATGGTGTAAAAGGCCATTCCGACTCCTGCAGTTACGGCTGCAGATTTCAGCATAAAAAGGTCAAAACATGATTTTACAAGTGTTCTCCTGCATGCTGCCTGTAAATCGTTGCCTCCCTTAGGCATCATCCTGAGAGAAAAAACAATTAGATACAAGTAATGTGAAAGGATAAACAAGAGGCCTTGTGGTTAAAGATCCCCTTGGAGATAATGAACATGAGGACATAATTCCTGGTGCAGTTTGAGGCTCAAATACTAATGGATCAAAACCATTATTTCTTAGATATTGAGAATTGAATTTTATGAGAGTGGAATTGTCCACGGAGAACTGGGAAATAAGCTAAAGGAAAGGACAGTAGATAAATAGTGGAAGATATTCAAACAGCTGATCTGAAAACCAAAATGAGCCAGGAAATGGCCCAGGATCACGGAATTAAAGGGAATTCTAAAACCTTGTGTATATTATATACACGTTAAAAGCAAAAGGGTGCCTCAGGTTCCAAAAGCAAGTCTTTGTCTGGAGCTAAGGGATGTTTGGTATCTTGAATGAATACTTTGTGTCAATATTCACCAACGAGGATGGGGAGGGTGGAAAGTTCAGGTTTGCTGAAAGTCTGTTACATGTACATATCAAGAAAGAGGAAGTAGTAGAGATCTATTTAAGCACATTATGGTGGACAAATCCCCAAGGCCTGATGAAATATATCACAGGCTTATGAGAAGCAAGGGATGAAATCGCTGGGGCTCTGATGGAGATTTTTGCCTCATAAATGAGTGAGTTTTTCAAGGAAATTACCAAGAAAATCAATTAAGGCAAAGGGTATATACATGGAATTTTGACAGTTAGGGCACATGGTTTCTAAGATGTTTTGGAAAACTTGATCCAAAATTGGCTTGATAATAGGAGACAGAGGGAAATGGTAGAGGGTTGTTTTTTATGTTAAGCAAATTTGCTGATGACATGGAAGTGTGGTAGAGTTATAGGTAGTGAGGATAGCTGCAGAAGGATATAGATTGAATCAGAGCTGTACAGCAGGGAAACAGGCTCATCTGACAAGCATGCCCATGCTGACTAAGTTGGCATTCTGGGCTAGTCCCATTTGCCGCATGTGGCCATAGCCCTCCAAGCCCTTCCTATCCACATATTAGTCCAAATGTCCTTCAAAAGTGGTAATTGTATTTGCTTCTACGGTTTAATATGGAAGCTCTTTTCTGATACGGACTACTCTCCAAGTGAAAAGGTTGTCCCTCTTAAATATCTCCCCTCTCCTTAAACCTATGCCCTCTAGTTTTAGAATCCTCCCACCCTAAAAAGACTGAGCGTTCACTTTATCCATGAAGCTCATGATTTTGTACACCTGAATAAGTCACCCCTCCATCTCCTACGCTCTAAAGATAAAAGTCCCAGCCTATTAATTTTCCTATAACCCAAACCTGCAAGCGCATCCTAATAAATTTCTTCTGAACTCTTACCAGCTTAATGACATCCTTCTGAAAGCTGGGTGACGTGAACTGCACACAGTACTGCAAGTGAGGTTTCATTAACGACTTCTACAGCTGCATAGTGATTTGATACCACAGGTCGGGTGCATTTTGTACTCAATATGCCTCAATGAAGGCAAGCATGCCATATGCCTTCTTTACCACACTGTCCACCTGACTCACCACTTTTAGAGAACCCTACACTTGTACTTCCAGATCTCTCTGATATGTAACACTCTCCAAGGCTCCACTGTTTATTGTGCAAATCTTGTGCAAATTTGGTTTTACATACCAAAATGAAACAACTTACACTTGTCAGGGTGAAATTCCATTTGCCATTCCCTGGCCCACCTTCACAACCGATTTAGATCATGTAGTAAATTTAGATATCCTTCCTCACTATTTAATTAAAGACTTCTCCCACTCTGGTCATTCATCCTTTTCCTTGCGCCCATCTGGCAGAGGGTACAGAAGCTTGAAAGCGTGCACCATGAGAGTCAGGACTAGCTTCTTCTCCTGTTATCAGGCTTCTGAACTGTCCTTCCATATACTAGCGTACTATCCAATTCACCTCTACCCCTTTGTGGACATTGTCTATGGAACTGATGTGCTACAAGGCTGAGAACTCTATTCTGTATTTTCCCCTTTGCTCTATTGTATATCTGATCCATTTGGAAAGCAGACACAACAAAGCATTTCATTGTATCTCAGTATGCATGACAATAATAAATCTAAACCCAAAAACTTCCATATCACCTATTTTGGTGTCATCTGCAAACTTACTAACAATGTTAACTACAATAACAATTTGGATGACAAATAGCAACCTCTGCGGCACTCCACTGGTCATAACTCCAATCAGGAAAACATCCCTCCACAACAACACTGATTCCTTTCTCCAAAACAATTTTCAATCCAATTGGCTTGCTTACCTTGGATTCCATGTGATGTAGTTTAGTTTAGAGATACAGCGCAGAAACATGCCCTACGGCCCACCGGGTCCGCACCGACCAGCAATCCCCGCACATTAACACTATCCTATACCCACTAGGGACAATTTTTTTAACATCTACCAAGCCAATAAACCTACAAAAACCTGTACATCTTTGGAGTGTGGGAGGAAACCGAAGATCTCAGAGAAAGCCCACGCAGGTCACGGGGAGAACGTACAAACTCCGTACAGACGGCATCCGTAGTCGGGCTGGAACCCGGGTCTCTGGCGCTGCCGTAACTTTCCAGACTAGCCTACCATGCAGGGACTCGTCAAAAGCCTTGCTAAAGTCTACAGACACCATCCACTGCCCTGCTCTCATCGATCCTCTTGGTGATCTCTTCAAAAAACTCTCTCAGATTTGTGAGGCACGATTTCCCATGCACAAAGCCATGCTGATTATTGTCAATGAGTCCATGCCTACTAAATGCTGGTCGATCTTATTCATAAGCATCCCCTGCAACAACTTTCCCACCTCTAGTTTGACAGAATGGTGGCAGATGGAATTAAATCCAGACAAGTGTGTGGTAATACAATTTGTTTCATACGTTATATAGAAGCAGAATTAGGCAATTCAGGCCATCTAGTCGACTCCGCCATTCGATCATGGCTGATCTGTCTTTCCTTCTCAACCCCCTTCTCCCGCCTTCTCCCAATAACCCCTAACACCCTCACTAATTAAGCTCTCGCTCATCCCAGTTTGGTTTGCAACCTCCAATGTTTATTTTAACCAAACTAGCTGTCTGCAGAATCTAAACATCATGATAAATCTATTTATTGCCTCACTAACATACTTACGTTCCCCATGTTGGTAATTTTTCCCGTTATTTTCCCCAGTAAGTAAGCTCTTTGATAAAACATACTACCATCTACTCTTCTTCCTTATAACTTTCAAGATTTCTGACAATATAATTAATCCAAGCCCCTTAGCCTAGGTATCATGGTCAAAGGGCCTGTTCCAATGCTGTACTTTTCCATGTTCATAGGTGAAACTAAGACTGTAACCTCTGGAATTTTGGAAGCTAAGGTTTAGTTTATTGGAGTTTGCAAAAAAGGAGACAGGTAGAAAGGGTGGTGAAGAGGGCACCTGGCATGCTTGCCTTCATTGGACAGTGCATTATAGCAGTTAGTTTAACTTGGCATCGTGTGCACCACAGACACTGTGGGCTGAAGGGCCTGTTCTTGTGCTGTAATGTTCTACGCTCTTATGTTCACTTAGGTCCTATGGGATAGGAGCAGAATTACGCCAGTCGGAGATTCGTCTCATATCAGATAGCCACGTACAGTAAACAGCAGTAATCTTAGAAATTTTGATATATAGAGATACCTCAGGGTGCAATTTCAAAGCTCCATGTAAATGGGAGAAGAAATACAAATGCGTGAAGATCAGTGGATCTAAGGTATTCCTTAGAGTTTGGAAGAATGAGGGATGACCTTATGCAAACATTCAAAATCCTAAGGAAGGCTTGACAGGTTAATGTTAGGATGTTAACACTTGTGGGAGTTTGGAACCAGGGAAAATAGCAAAAAAATTGTAGGGTGCAGAAATTTTTCTCTCACAAGAGACAGAAGGCCAGATTATTAGATACATCTAATGACCAGTATTCCCAGCAATCGAGACTCCATGTAATTTGCCAAAAGGTTGCCCCTCAGGTTCCTATTAAATCCCGCCCCTTAAACCTGTATCCTCTGGTTCATGATTCCCCTGTCCTTGGTAAAAGACTCTTTGTATTCACCCTATTTACTCCCCGTGATATTATACACTTTTATAAGATCACCCACCCCTCATCCTCCTGTGCTCCAAGGCATAAGGTCCTACCTTGCTCAATTTCTCCCTAAAGCTCTACTTCTTAAGTCCTGTCAACATCTTTGTAAATCTTTTCTGCACTCTTTCCATTTTAATGACATCTTTCCTATTGAGGGTGACCAAAACTGAATAAAATACTCTATGCGTACGCTAGATGACTGTTTCGCCGAACACTTGCACTCAGTCTGCCAAGGCCTGCTGGATCTTCCGGTTGCTAACCATTTTTACTCCTCTTCCCATTCCCATACTGACCTTTCTCTCCTGGGCCTCTTCCATTGTCAGAGTGAGGCTACACGCAAACTGGAAAAACACCACCTCATATCTGCATGGGTAGCTTACAACCTAACACTGTGAACATTGAATTCTCCAGTTTTAGGTAACTAACTTGCAACCCCACCCTACCCCCTTCCTGTGGCCCACCTGATGTGCACCTATTTCTTCCTCTTCCACCCTTATCTCGCACGTTTTGTCTTTTCACTTCTGGCCTTTGTCCAACCCTCAAATAAACCACTCACATATATTTACTCATCACTTGCCAGTCTTTGTCCTGCCCTCACCTCTCTTCCAGCTTTGTCCTCCCCTAGTACAATCAGTTTGAAGAAGGGTCCCAACCCAAAACGTCAGCTAAACTTGTTCTGCAGTTTGATGCTGCCTGAGTTACACCAGCACTATGTATGGTTTAATTTTGGAAACCAGCATTTACAGTCCCTTGTGTCTACAATGCTCTAAATGCAACCTCACCAACGTCTTGTTGTAATGTAACGGCCCAACGTTTGCCCACAGTAGACATAAAAAGCTGGAGTAACTCAGCGGGACAGACAGCATCTGTGGGGAGAAGGACGTTTCGGGTTGAGACCCTTCTTCAGACCTTCTCTCAATCCTTCTCTCCAGAGATGTTGCCTGTCCTGCTGAGTTACTCCAGCTTTTTGTGTCGTCAGTTTAAAACAGCATCTGCAGTTCCTTCTTACACATTTTGTCTACACACAATACCCTGACTAATGAATGCCAATGTACTGAGAGCCTTCGTGACCACCCTATCTACTTGTGAAGCCACTTTCAAGGAACTGTGTACTTCTTGATCCCTGACCTTAACCCTAATTTAAAGGTAAGTTAAAGAGGGATAAATATTTAAAAGACCGAAGAATTGAGAGTTTTGGGGAACTGGCACGAAAGTGAAATTGAGGCCAGGATAGATCAGTCATGATCATATTGAATGAGTGGTTGACTTGAGAGTCCTGGTGGCCTATTCCTGCTTTGATTTTCTTGTGATCACATTAAGCACACTTTAGCTAACATGCAACAAATCTTACAAAACAATATGGAACTTCTCTTCCTTGCCTGGGTGAATTTCAGTGGAAAGAACAGCCTCAAGGTATCTCAATATTTTCAGTGGGATCAAAACAAATGAATGTTGCTTTTAAAGGGATTCGATCATTCATATACTGAATGAGGTATTCAAAACCAGCAGTTTAAGATTTAAAAAGAATGATAATAGTCAATTACAAATTTCATGCACATCATATTATATAAAGCTGAAAGCAGTTATGAAATGACGGGCAAGACAACATTAATCCCAATATTCTATGATAGCTATTGTCTTACAACTTGTTCAGCAAATTGGTCCATTTTGCCAAAGTGATTCAATGTCCACCAAAGACTCAATTTTCTGGGAAGCCCAGAGTCTAAATGTAAACCCAATTTTGAGGCTTAGTAGCAAATTCAGGACTTCCTTCGCAGATGTGTATCAGATTTTAGGTAAAGGGGAAGTGCAATGAGACCTTGGTGTCCTTGTACACCAGTCACTGAAAGTAAGCGTGCAGGTACAGCAGGCAGTGAAGAAAGCTAATGGCATGTTGGCCTTCGTAACAAGAGGATTTAAGTATAGGAGTAAAGAGGTCCTTCTGCAGATGTATAGGGCCCTGGTGAAACCGCATCTGGAGTACTCAGGCATGTGAGTGAGGTAAGAAAAAAGAGGAAAAGTGCCGAGCACTTGGGGGTCACAAAATCGTGATTTGAATGAAAATTTACACACAAAATTACCAGTTTCAAGCCTCTTTTAGTGCATTTCAAAGTAAAAACATTACAAAATAATGTGAATGTCACTGTATACTAATAACATTTTGAAGTAAATTTCACACATTAATTGATAATTAGCCCAAAAAGGTGGTAATTGGCTTTTCTGCTGTGTTTTATATTTTAACCCCGTCTTAATTAATTTAGTTATATAATCTTGCACTTAAATTTAATATTTACTCATTACAATTCCACCACTGGTTTTCTGGCACTCTTGGTTCCAGAGCTTTGCTGGTTTATCCAGCAGGCCAAGGAAGTCGGCTATGGGGATAGATGTGCTGGCTCCAGCTGGGCTGGAGTTCCAGAGCCCCGGCCGCAGGTTGCAAATTTAACCCATCGATCGGCCGTGGAAGTCCCGATGAAGTCGAGATTGGCTGCCTTGCCCAGCCTAGGTGCCACATTTTCGGAGAGACTTCCAGGGTGCGGAGGTGGTTTCTCACGGAACCCCTAGCGATCTCTAGCGGAACCCTAGTGTTCATTACAAGTCTATACATCGTATTTTTTCTTTCTTTTTTCCGATCCTATTTCTCCGTTTATTTGGCAAAGTGAAAAACGCGGAAATCATGCAAAAGGCGCGGAAAATGGATTTTAAAAACGTGGAAATCAGCGGAAAATTCACATGCCTGAGTACTGTGTGCAGTTTTGGTCACCTAATTTGAGGAAGGACGTCCTTGCTATTGAGGCAGTGCAGCGTAGGTTCACGAGGTTAATCCCTGGGATGGCGGGACTATCATGTGAGGAAAGGTTGGAAAGACTGGGCTTGTATTCACTGGAGTTTAAAAGGATAAGAGGGGATCTTTTAGAGACGTATAAAATTATGAAAGGACTGGACAAGCTAGATGCAGGAAAAATGTTCCCAATGTTGGAGGAGTTCAGAACCAGGGGCCACAGTCTAAGAATAAAGGGGAGGCCATTTAAAACTGAGGTGAGAAAAAACCCTTTCACTCAGAGAGTTGGGAATTTGTGGAATTCTCTGCCACAGAGGGCAGTGGAAGCCAATTCACTGGATGAATTTAAAAGAGTTAGATAGAGCTCTAGGGGCTAGTGGAATTAAGGGATATGGGGAGAAGGCAGGCACGGGTTACTGATTGGGGATGATCAGCTATGATCACAATGAATGGCAGTGCTGGCTCAAAGGGCCAAATGGCCTCCTCCTGCACCTATTTTCTATGTTTCTATGTCTTCATGAATGTCCGTACAACCTAGAAATGTGACTTTTTGTACAATTGTGCTAATAAATAGGTCTCATGTTATTCAAGATGCTTAACCATGGATAGCTATAGAACAGGTGTAGCAGAAAATTGTGCAGCCACCCAATGACAACAAGATATTGCTTCCCCTTTGTATTAATACTTTGGGCTTAAAACTAAATGAAATTCTTACTCTCTTGTGTCATAGAGTCATAGAGTGATACGGTGTGGAAACAGGCTCTTCTGCCCAACTCGCCACACCAGCCAACAATGTCCCAGCTACACTAGTCCCACTTGCCTGCACTTGGTCTACATCCCTCCAAGCTTGTCCTATCCATGTACCTGTCCAACTGTTTCTTAAACGATGGGATAATCCCAGCCTCAACTATCTCCTCTGGCAGCTTGATCCAGACCCTCTCTGTGAAAATGTTACCCCTCGGATTCCTATTAAATCTCTTCCCCTTCACCTTGAACCTATGTCCTCTGGTCCTCGATTCCCCAACTCTGGGTAAAAGACTGCATCTACCCGATCTATTCCTCTCATGATTTTGTATACCTCTATAAGATCTCCCCATATCCTCCTGCGCTCCATGGAATAGAGACCCAGCCTCGTCAACTTCTCCTTATAGCTCACACCCTCTGGTCCTGGCAACATCCTCGTAAATCTTTTCTGAACCCTTTCAAGCTTGACAATATCTTTCCTATAACATGGTGCCCAGAACTGAACACAATATTCTAAATGCGATCTCACCAACGTCTTATACAACTGCAACATGACCTCCCAACTTCTAAACTCAATACTCTGACAGACGAAGGCCAAAGTGCCAAAAGCCTTTTTGACCACCTTATCTACCTCGACCTTCAAGGAACCATGCATCTGTACTCCAAGATCCCTCTGCTCTACAACATTACCCAGAGGCCTTCCATTTACTGTGTATGTCCTCCCCTTGTTCGACGTCCCAAAATGCAACACCTCACTCTTCTTTCTATTAAATTCCACCAACCATTCCTCCACCCACATGGCCAATCGATCCAGATCCTGCTGCAATCATTTAACCATCTTCACTATGTGCAAAACCACTAATTTATGTAGCAAACTTGCTAATCTTGCTCTGTATGTTCTCATCCAGATACACTATATGCATCATATAAAGCTTTCTCAGATGGCACAATCACATCAATGACCATGAAGAATTTTAAATGTGTATTGACAACGATGCTTTACAAAGACTTATCCACCACTTGTGTAAAAGTAACTAAAGAAAGTAGAAAGCA
Organism: Rhinoraja longicauda; assembly: GCF_053455715.1. Lineage (NCBI taxonomy): Eukaryota > Metazoa > Chordata > Chondrichthyes > Rajiformes > Arhynchobatidae > Rhinoraja > Rhinoraja longicauda. The sequence continues at coordinate 4,493,975 of NC_135957.1, forward strand.
AATTGAATGCTTGCATTTATTTCAAGAGCACTTGTATACAAAAACAAGGATGTAATGCTGAGGCTCTATAAAGCGCTGGTCAGGGCACATTTGGAATATTGAGAGCAATTTTGGGCACCATATCTGAGGAAGGATGTGCTGGCTCTGGAGAGGGTCCAGAGGAGGTTTACAAGAATGATCCCAGGAATTTGTAGGTTAACCTATGATGAGCCTTTGTCAGCCTTTGTCAAACTCGCTGGAGTTTAGAATAATGAGGGGGGACCTCATTGAAACATACAGAATAGTGAAAGGCTTGGATAGAGTGGATGTGGAGAGGATGTATCCATGAGTGGATGAGTCTAGGACTGGAGGACATAGGCTCAGAATTAAAGGACGTTCTTTGAGGAAGGAGATGAGGAGACATTTCTTTAGTCAGAGGGTGGTGAATCTGGAATTCTTTGCCACAGAAGGCTGTGGAGGCCAAGTCAGTGGATATTTGGAAGGTAGACACAAAATGCTGGAGTAACTCAGTGGGTCAGGCAGCATCTCAGGAGAGAAGGAATGGGTGACGTTGGAAGGCAGAGATAGATAGATTCTTGATTAGTGCAGGTGTCAGAGGTTATGGGGAGAATGGGGTTAGGAGGGATAGATCAGCCATGATTGAATGGCGGAGTAGACCTGATGGTCCGAATGGCCTAATTCTACTCCTATTCCTTATGATCTTATGTTTAGATGAAACAGGGGATTCCCTTTACAGAGTTGTCAAATATGAGGAACCATAGATTTATAGGATTAATTATTTAGTTTTCATTCAGAAAATGATGTGGGTGGGGGGTCGGGAACAGTCCAAAAGGGTGGCAGAGGAAGACCTTACCACGTTCAATCTGTATTTGAGCAGGTACTTGAAGAGCCATGGTTATAAAATAAATGTTGATAGTGCTGGGTGTGAACCGTCCTTAGTTACTTATGCAGCCTATTGGGTCTTGGCTAATTCCTAGCAGAGCAACCCCATCAGTTGCAGTTACTACCTCCTTATATTCCCTGTACCCGCATTTGCCCATCAATTACCATTTGATTATTTTGTTACTCATTTACACTCAGGGTAATTAAGTAACAGTAACCACAGTTTCAGGCGGGACAAGCTAATTGTACAGATTCCAAAGTCAGGAATGCAGCAGCACCATCGGCTGTGTCGTTGCATCAAATTGCTGCCTACACACTATATCTCAGAGAATATTTTCAGATTAATCACAGAGCAAATCAGTTTCTACAAAATGCCTGTTGTAAAGAGCTGCAGATTTGCAGGAAGCAATATTTATATGTCATCCATGTCTGCACGCTCGGCAAATATACCAGAAAGCACATAAAAAATGCTGACAAAAACAAACTTTAAAGAAAAAATGGACAAAAGTTTATAGCAAGATGCACAAATCACCATACCACAAATTCCCTGCATTGTATATCTTCTCCAAGAATGCCAGAATTCTCATTGAAAGATCTAAACTTTAAATGCAAACATATCGCAGATTAGAAATACCTACATACGATTGAGTACCATAATCAAGATCAAAATAATATTAATATAAAAGACACTTTGCATTTAAAAATTTAGAACTTACATCTTTTAATTCCAGTTGGTACCTTGACCCTGCTGAGAGTTTGGGGAGAAAGGATGCATGGAAATTATTAGGTACTCTTAAAGGATGAAATAGAATGACAGAAACGATCTACCCAACTCAGACAAAACAATGTTTGGTGACCCTGAGTAACTGAGATTTAAAAAAAATTACGAGAGCAGATTTCTGTGCTTCAATATTGGCTTCACACATCTACACAGCAAAACCTAGTTTGATCTCTCCTCCACCACAATGCAGATCTGGTAATCTGGAAACTAAATTTATCCCTCAAAGTCATCACAAGTAACAATAAATTAATGAAAATAATACTTCTCCAGACCCTGAAACATGCAATTCCAACCTCAGGCTATGTGGTCACTCCAAAATATCCTGCAATAGCAAAATGATCAAAGACAAGACACCTTGCTACAGTTAAATGAAGTTTATTTATAACATTTCAACACAGCAATAATGCAAATAAGTTCCAAGCAACTTTCAGTTACAATTCAAGTTCACAAAATGTGTTTTTTACATTACAGAGGAGACAGAATCAGACAGGAATTGTCATAAAGGTGATACTGTGATAGTGTGTTCCAGCAAAGGAGAACAAGTTGAATATCCTCTTTATTCCCCATTTCTGTTTCATCTATTCTGCGTTGCTCTATACGCTGTAATATTGGAAAGTTACTGCATCACAGTAATATTACAAAGCTTAGCATTTTACAAAAAAATGTGAAAAGTTTAAACAATCATAATTTTGGTCCATGCCCTTGTCCTCTCTTACCAACTCACTTTCCCACTCACAGGACAAGATGCTCCAGCGAAGTCTATACATTCAGTGAAGACAACACTGCAGAATCATGAAATGAAGAAACAAAAGACCGACACATAGACTTGACACTGCTGTTTAATGTACAATACAGGGAATAAACAGAAGAATGAACTACAAATTACATTAAAACCATCCAAGGTTTCACTGTAAGTGACAGATCATTTCTTCTGGCCAGTAGAATAATGGTAACAAAGTATGGTAGTGTTGAAAAAGCTTCAACTCAAGTTTGCAAATGTTACAACCAGATGGCTTCTGTTTACTCAAACTGGTCAAGTTGTGATTTCGAAATATCCTGTACTTAATTAAGTTTTTTTTTGAAGTGGAATGTCTGTGCCCTGGGTGCTCGTTTTAACATAATGCAGCACCAAGCGAAAAGGAAAAATTATAATGCTACACAGCACTTACAATGTGATTGGAACCATTTCAGAAACTTTTATAGCATGCATGTCTAAAAAAAAGCAGAAACACAAATCAAATTCACCCACAACATTGTAAAAAATAGACAAGAGTAGGCCATAGTCTGCAGACTCAACATTGAGGATTTGGTGTCCCTCATTGTCTGTTAATGTGCAGGTTACTTATCCCGTTCTACAGATGTCTTGCGCTTCTTTCAGTGCAACTTTCCAGTATTATTTTGCTGACCGAAGGTTTCTTGCACTTCTACGACGTAGCTGCTTAGTAGGTGCCTGGATGTTCTCAGATTCAATTGATTCATGTTTTTCAGTTGTCTTATCCAGAGCCTTTCCAGCCTGTGCTGCTCGTCTAGAAGAGGTGCGTGAACTGCCACTGACTTTGTACTTCTCTCCAGTACCCACATGACCACCACTCACAGCTTCACCAGTGCTGGATGGCATGCTGCAGTCCTTTTCTGCCGTCTCTGATGTGCTCACATTAATATTATGAAGGGGAAGCTGCTTTGAAGGATCTGCTTCATGGCCTGTTGTCTGTGTCTCAGGGATGAGTGTGTTAACCTCACTTTCACCACCACACATTGTTGGACCTAGAATATTGATTTTACCACTATCATCCAGATGTTCTGATTCAGGAAAGCTGCTTTCATCCTCATCCCGATCTGGTCTTGCATCAGAGACACTCACCTCACTAGGTTTAGGCTGTTGTGAGCTGCGTGTATTCTTACACTGTTCCTGAGGAACAATAATACTTAATTCATGGCTCCCAATCTGCTCAGACTGTGGTGAACTGCTCATACTTATATCTTGTTTCTCAGCAACATGTGTACCCACCTCAGCATTCAATGAATGGATTATTTCTGTTCTTTGCTGATCCAAGAGAGGGCACAGATCTGTCTGAAATGAACCGCACATTTCACTATTGCCAATTAGTTTATCTCTACCACCGTCTATTTCTTCATCCCTCACTTGTTCCACTTTATCAAGGCGCTGTAGCTGTCCTACAGTACTATGTGATATTGGAGCATTTACCCCCAGGTCTCCCATCTTGACAACGGGATTGAGAATGCTAAAGCCAGCCTCTGCACTGTTCTCTAATATAAAAGCATCCACTTTTATATCCTCCACCTCATCCAATGGTTCAGAAAAGCTTATGCCAATATCACAACGAGCAGGCAAGTCTCTCTTGCTGTCCGATACAAGAGCACCCACTTCTATACCCTTAACTTCATCCATTGCATCGGAGAGACGTGGCCGAGTATCATCGTGCTTCAGCTGCTTTGCCATATGATCTGAAACGGGGACATCTACATCCTTTACGTCATCCATTGGGTCAGCAATGTTAATATCTGTATCAACCTGCTCTAGATGATCTGCAGTACTGTCCAAACCAGGAACATCTAGCCTCACATCCTTAACTTCCTTGAGTGAAGGAGAGAGGTTTAGGGCAGTAGCACAGTTGTTTGGTTGGTCTTCAGCATTGTTCAAAGTAATGGTCACATCTTTATCCTCATCTATTTGCTCAGAAAACCCTATGCCCGTCCCACAATGCTCTAGTAGACCTCCAGCGTTGTCCAAAACAGGGATATCTGTTGTCGCATCGTCAACTTCATCCATTGGCTGAGAGAGGCTGGGGCCAGTATAGCAATCCTCAAGTGGGGCTGCAGGAGTGTCCAACTTGGAGGCACCCCTATCCACGTCGTCAGCTTCATCTACTGGCTCAGAAAAGCTGACGCTAATATCACATTCCCTTAGATACTTTGTGGTGTTATATGATATTTGGGCATCCATCTCCACATCTTGACCCTGCTTAGTTGGAATAGGGAAATCTATTTCTGGATGCATTGCCTTGCTATCTAACACACCCATTTCATCTCTAATTTGCTCTGCCAGACTGGAGTCTTTTGGGGCATCAGATAAAGCACCAGCTATTATCACAACAGCATCAATGTCTTTAGCTTCGCTCTCAATGAGACTACATACTTTCATTCCACTTGCCTGTGGTTGTTCCGAAGTGCGAGCAACCAACTCTGTTTTTTCCACCTTGAATGCATTCAAAGTGCTCAAATCATCAGACTGTTGATATTCTTCTGCACTGTTATTTACCACAAAAGCATCAATATCCACTTTCTTATCATGTTCAGCAGTGCTGATGATGCTTGGCAGAGATTGTTCAGCACTGCCCTCTAAGATAGGAGCATGAAATTCCACGTTCTCAGCCTTTTCATTTCCATCATTGTAATGTTGTGCTTGTTCAGCCAAGGTCTCTAAGGCAGCGCGATTGAATTCTTCATTATTTTCAGCTAAATTGAGCAGAACAAAGTTGCCATCTGCAGTGCCCATTACTTTTTTAGCATGGCTATCATGCTGAGCAACAGTCACTTCACAACTTTTATTATGTATTCCTGCTTTAGAATTACTTAAAACATCATTTCCACACGGTGACATACCTTGTACATCAGGTATGTACCTGCTTCCAGCTTGTTCTTCTGTTTCCAGTTCATTTCTTTTGCCGAGGACTGCTGCTTTGGGAGTGCCCACAGCAGTGCTTTCTGTGGGTAGCAGCTCTTTGGAACAGCTTGCACCGCCAATTTTGACCTGAATTGGTACTGACTTCAGAGTACCATGTACTAATTTGGTGTTCTGTGCACTGCTGCCTAGTCTGCAGTCACCTGGGCTCTTCCCTGAGCTACAGTAGTAAATGCCGTACAAATCTTTAGCATTTGCAGCAGCCAAACAACTTTTGGGTTTTTCCATTTTCTTACTGGAGTCACTGAGAGATGTGGGTGGTGGGGGAGGGCGAACTGGAATAGCCAATATGGTCTGCTCACATTCAGAGACACCAGGGGCTGGTTCTTCAGCCAAAGGATCTGGTTCTTTGTGTACATCTAGAACACTTCCTTTCAAAGTTACTTCTTCGCCACCAAAGGCTCTGGAGATCACTTCTGGAGCCAACAACATTCCAGCCTTAACCACAGGCAGTGGCTTGTTAGAAGCCCCCGAAGACCGAATGGAGAGGAATGTGTCCAAAGGTGCTGGCTTATTGACAGATGTGATGCTACCTTTCCTCTGTGGGACATTAGCTACTGGAAGATTGGGTCTGATTTTTGCCTGTGTGGTGGTGGTTACAGAGGAAAATGGCACCCATGGGCTTGTATGAGCAATAAGAGTCTTTCCCGAGAGTTTGATTTCAATAGTTTTTGTGGCAGACTTACTTCCTTGTCCCTTGCCATCGTCTCTTTCTTTGCTGCCTTCAACATGCTCCTCCTTGGCTCCCGAGATACTTTTCTCTTCCTCCTTCTCAGGTTTCTTCCAGCTAAATTTTCCAAAAGACATCCCTTGCTCCTCATCTTTCTCATCTTCAATCTTATCCTTTTTCAGCATTAGTTTTATTCCAGGCTTGCAGCTGAGCTCTATCCTTTGAGAGGATGAACAGTCATTTCTTTCCTCTTCTAGCTCCGTCACACTTTCACGCTCTTGTATATCCAATTTGATTAGTTTTGCCTTACTCTCATCACTTTCCTTCAACTTCTTCTCTTTCTGAACTTCTTTGTCTTCATCGATTTTTCTTTTCAGCCCTGCTTGGCGCCGACGCTCTGTCTCCATGATTACCACTAAGCCAGCCTGGCGGTCTAGGTTTCTCCGCTGCTCATAGACAGGATTTTCATTTAAATATTCCTAACAGAAAGTACAGAAAGACAAGTTGTTACCTGAAGAAAATCATCTGCAGTTTCAGTTCCCAACAAAACCCATACGTATAAACTTAACAAATGTCAGCAACTGTGTGCAATAGTTCTTCTTGCTAAAATGTTCTCCTCTGGTCCTTCTTCTCAACCCCCAAATAACCACAGCTCCTGGTTTCCAGAAGGTTCACTGAATGCAGTTTCACAGTTAGAAAACATAGATAAAAAGTGCAGCAGTTAAATTCACAACTCAATATTATAATGAGACAATGAAGAACTTACTTATGAAAGGAACCAGGCTGCCCATAACAAGATAATGGTAATCTGTGTAGAAAGTCCCAGTATTTTTACACAATGACGATGAAGGAATGACCATACATTTCTAAGGCAAATCAGCGGGTCTACTAAGGAGGAACGTAAAGCTGGTCATGTTTTCACGTGCCTGCTACCCGTCCTTCTAAGTGGATTGAGTTGCCCTGGGGACGGGTACGGCAGAAGCAGAGGGAAATTTATTAGCAAACAGGATATCTGAGAGATGGAGGGATACCTGGAATAGTGTGAAAATTTGGAGTACATGAAAAGCATAGAAAGAAAAAAAATAGCACCAATGAACATTGGAATCAAGTTAAAGTGTCTTAAAATATCAGGGCTGTTTGCCACTCTTCCTTTCAAATATGGCTAATTTTCAAATTAGCTTGCAAGAGGCAGAATCAGCACTCTGACAAATACCATTGTCCAAGTATCCAGTATCATTAAGTTTAAGCTATTAGGCAGATGAAGTTGTGAAAATAAAAAAGGAGTCCAAGTAAACTGTAAATATGACAAACATTTATACCAGTTGCACTCCATTTAATCAAATTCTAAAAAGTTAAGATAATATAATACTAAAGACTGTAATGAAAAAAAAACCTGCAAACTAGCTATAAAGTAGTTTTGGCAACAAAGCTAATCTCAATTTCCAGAATTAGCCTGGCATTCCTTACTAATAATGTAGATAACAGTCTATGAATATCTGGCATTGATAGACTAGCAAGCCACATGGAGTAAATGCAACTTTACCATTAATACAAATTATTTCATGCAGCCAGCACCATGGTACAGATAAAAGTGCACACCACACGTGTGCAGGGTGGAGGCTTTGTGTTAGACAGGCAAAACATTTAAAAAATAACTAATTTAGAAATCGAGCATCAAAGATATCATTATGCGGAAATTAAACGTTTTAATTAAGAAAGAACTTCATGTGCATTATACTCTGCCACAATAAATATTACTGCGCATAAAATTCTTATTAAGAAAACAAAAACATAAGAAATAAGTGCATGAGTGGGCCCATTTGGCCCTTTGAGCCTGCTCTGCCATTCATCAAAATCATGATAGATTTTCTAACTCCTGAGAAATCTACCTGGAAATTAATTTTCGCACACATACTGAAATCTCATCAGTATTTCTTGGCAAAATGCCTCAGCTAATTAAGTGTACTCTAACACAGTAAAAAGGAAGCTTTTTGCATGATCCAACATCTTTCTTAAATATTTATGGAAGAAATGGCAAAGAATTCAATCACTGATGTCCATTCTGGATGGCCTGTTCTGCAGCAATTGAGAGTTGCAAGTATCACCAGTGAATCTTAAACCTGCAGATCGGTTTTCAATGATTTTAGGTTCAGGGCACCGAGTACGAAAAGACAAAATAATCTGCTCCTAATAAATAGGGTTATTCCACTACATTTTTTTAACGGTGTTGAAATACCACAGGTATTTATTTACTGCCCTGTAAACCTACGAAACAATAATGACCCCAAAGAAATATTTAACATTTAACAAGCCAAGAAATAACACAAAGCCTCATGTTAACTATTTATTCCGCAGAAAGTGACATTTTTTATGCCAATCACTGAAGAACACCACATCGTTTGTAGCCAATTACCAAAACCTCTGCAAAGCCAAAAAATTTAAGATTTGTGTGGGAACCTCTTTAATGAGCAGGTTTGACTTCATACCCTTATAAATGATTAGACCATGATTATAATCTTATTTTGGACTCAGCTACAAGATTTTCACAAAACACTTCACAAATTATTTCAACCAAAAGATGCTTCATAGATAATGCAAGTTTCTGACCCATTGATTCCCAGCTGCAAAAAAGGATTTCTGGGAAAAGAAACAAATTGTTTAAAAATTTGCATTTTCATAGCACCTTCATGGCCTTGGGAAATCCCAGCACATTACCAGTTAATGAGTTACTCTGAAAAAGTGGCCATTGTTATAATGCAAAATTACAAAGCAGTGATTATGGAGACAGTGTGTGCCATAAACATGAACGTTTTTGGCAGTGTACATTTGCCCAAATGAGCATGTGCTATGTGTTTTATGCAGTTGGGATACATAATCTGTGCATTATGTTCCCAAGTAGCTATCTTCTCTCTGGAAATGCTTCATAATTTTTCTTCCTAACCTTATACTTATCATTATGACCAAGTGATTTGACATGATCTTCAGCACAGATCTGATCTCCGTAGAACATCTCACAAAGTTGGCAGTAAAATCCAGTGACTGGCATCAGAAATTCTGAACCTGAGTAAAGAAAAGACATTGACAGTCAGAAGATGAAAAAGAATACCGCAATTGTTCAATTTAATGAAAATCATAAAATCATTATTCCCATGCAGTCAATACATCTAGCTGGACTGTTAATCTCATTCTATCTATGAATGTATTCCGGCTACTACCCTGATTTACACATTTCTGGTTTAGTTTCCATTAATCCTTTCTGAAAGCTAATGAATAAATGCTAGACCACAGCAACTAATGGTTGCCCTGTTCATGCTTTTGCACCAATAAAATTGTTAATCGACCATTAGGTCAACAATATCCAAGTCTCATTCCACCATGAGAGACATCTAACTGCTGGTGTGAGTTTCCTCATGAGGACTGTTTAAGATTTGCTTTTTCCAGTCTAGCACAGGACTCTGAAACCAATGGCAGCAACTTCAACATGAATTCAACCACACATTGGATTAATTCTCAATATTACTCAAACTATCCTATTTTGACAAAGGAGTGACAATCTAGGAGAATCAAGTGAATGAGATAAAATCATTCATCTGGAGACAAAGGGTCAAATTCTACCATGAGAATTGGGAAATTTAAATTTGATTAATCTAGCTCATATACTAAAAAGTTAACAACAATAAACACTACAATGAAAATATGGGACAATTGCAAAAATGCAGATGGTTCACTAATGTCATTCAGGGAGGAAATCTACTTCCCTTATCTCGCTTGTCCAAGAAAAATCTGTAAGTAATACCAGACCAGTGGCACCAACTAATCTGTCACATTTTACTGATCATTGTAACAGAAACAATGATAAAACTAGCTCAATTCTTCGAAATAAATCTTTTAAAGCATTTGGAATAAATTGTCAAATAAAATAAAACACACATAAACCCACCTTTTGCTGGCACAGTTATTTTGACAATTCGCTTAATCGAGTCGTTTTTATCTTCACTCAGCATCTTTGTAGACCACGGTCTATCGTAAGGATCCAGTGTCTAGTTGCATAGTGACAGAGGTACATACATGGTGGATTTGTACATTCATTTATACAGCACATTACAATACATACTGGAAATACAATTAGTTACAGCACAATAGTAAATAACAATGCAGATAAAGTGCTATTTCCTTCCTGCAGTTTATCAGTGTATGTGAAGTGCAGTGGAGAAAGGAAGACACACGTTCCAATGTTGAAGACAAAATAAGAAAGATTTTTTTCAATGATTTGAGCAAAGAAAAACTGTATTAAAGTGCAGAGGGTTATTTACAGAGAGCTTTGGAAGTCACTCATTCCAAGATGCGAATCTGCCATTGAAAAAGTTAGATATCTATCATTAGCAACTGAAATGCATTGCGAGGAGCTGGGGCTTACATAGTCCTGCTCCAGGACTGGCTGACATTAGATGTTGATGGTGACATTTTTTTTTTGGACAGGATGCCTGAGATTAGTAATGGGCCTCAGAAGTCAGGTACAGGGATAGGTAAGATTTGGGCATTGTGGTGGGCATGGTGGTTTGGGCTGAAGGGGCCTGTTTCCTTGCTGTATATCTCTATAGAGACAGCAGAAGGAAACATTGTTCACAACTTTGTATAGGCTAATTCTGTGCGATAAAATTTTAAACTTAAGATAATAGTTAAAGGGGATGTAAAGGAATCCCCCAGCCCTTTATATAGCTACAAGCAGTTCCAAGACTTAATTTTCTGGAAGAATGTCAGTACGTTTTCCCCCATTTCTTGAGTAATTACTCTGAATAGGATATTTAGTTTCAGTTAGTTTTGTAGAAGGAATGATGGATGTTTTGCTTCGGAAGAAGGGTCTCGATCTGTGTCGTCTTTTGTCCATTTCCTCTGTGGATGCCGAGTTTCTCCAGCGCTTTGTTTTTTAGAAACATATTGAATAACGCCCAGGAGAATAGAGTTCAATTAATTTTCACTAATTCCCAAAACATATGTATCAATTTCAGAATACTTCATGTGTTAAATTCCAGAAAAGACTTACATTTGATCAGAACAGAATTTCATTATTTGTGTGATTGGGGTTCCCTCTTTCAATCCACTTTCTTTTATTCCTGATTTTATATCCAGTTCTCATGGCCAAACCATGAAATATATTGACTCATACATATTCACAATACATGGCTTTCCTTGGTTCTTGACTTCTCTCATTATTCCAAATTCCACTTTGAGGCATATTTAGGAAATAACCATGACCAAACTGATCCTGATATGTTCTGGTTTATTTATTTTTCACTGACATCTTGTCAGCACAATATCCCATTTACCTACCTATTGTTCAGTGTCTTCTTGCAGCCTTGCACATCAAAATATTCAAAGTTTGTGAGATTATTTCTAGCATTCACAAATAATGTGTTCAGCGCTGTACGTTTCCTGTTATTGACTTTTGACGGCAACATTTCAGGTTTGTTTTCCAAGAGCAAATGCTTTACTTTGCCAGACCCTCCTGTTTTGACTCAAATGTGATAAACTCAAAACTTCTATTTCAAACTGCATAGTTTTTCCTTTTATTGAATTTCTTAATATTTATTTCTAAACAAATGATTGTTCATTCCATGATACAAATGCCGCTGTGTTGCCTATATTGCTGAATATGATGTGTGACTTTTCAAATTAAATTCCATTGTGAAGGTGGCATCACAAAAGAGTATCTAACTATACGCACCTGTCTATGACGTTTATTATGCATGTGAGTGAAAAAGTCGAAGAGTGTTCCACAAATAGTGTTGCAGTTTTTGCACCAGTGGTTTCCTGCATCATAGTATTCGTACACACCCACAGCTTCAGAGAAACTCTCAGAGAGCATCTCTGTGTTATCATCCATTTCCTTCAGAGATCCTTGTCTTGTTGAAATCTCCTGCATTAAGACCCACAGAGATGGTCATATACAACAGCACAATTTAAGGTTAAAACAAATGCAAATTTATCATGTAAAAGGCCGTCATGATAGGATAATAATGTGCCCTCTGGCCTTCCAACAAAACTGTTAAATTTGCAGTTAGGACATATTTTAACAAAAGGAGGAGTACAGGACTGCACATTTTAATTCCAGTGACAATATCAGAAGTAACAATAAGGGGAGGAGATCCGGATTCTCTACATTGAGAGGGGGTCAAGCAAGCTCCTCGCTGATATCTCCCCATTCGTTCATTGAATCAAGAAATTAATGGTGCAAAGGATGAAACCAAATATAAGAAAAAATAAAAACACAAATGCCACTGGTACATTTTTCAATTAAAACAAAGTAGTTTCAAAATATCATATTATGACGTCCTTTTTATTGGTCCAACTATTTCAGTATAGTTTGACATGCCATTTTTAAATAAAGTTTCAAAAGTCACTACCTTTGACGATGGCAACGTTTCTCCTTTTAGCCGCACCTGTTCCAGGATATCATCCTTATTTAAATCAGAAGATTTTGAAGTTTTCTCTTGAATCACTACCCCCAAGATTTGAGCCACTTTCTCTAGCTCGGATAGCTTTTTGACTGTCTCCTCAACCTGCTGACGAACTAACGACATCTGCCGATTGATATCTTCCTGAAGCTTGCCATTTTTAACCAGAAGAGGGTCCTTGTGTCCGTCCTTCTCACGACGTTTCTTTCTTAGCAATTCCCCTTTGCACATTAAAGGCGGAAGGGAGAGGTGAAGATTTAGTTTCAAAACATCACCTCATTTAACACGCAACTCTTCACTTCTCTCCCTCCCCAGGTTTACAGTAGGCTTACTGCACATTTTCTGATTTTTCTAACTTCCACTGACCAAGTATAGTACAGGCCCAGAAATTGTTACCCGCAGCACAAGCTTAGAGACAAATGGCGTTCAGTGGATCAAGTTTGTATGTTCAAGCTCCACCTTGAGGGAGGGGCTGAAACACAAATTTGTGAACATTAAGTAGAAACAGATTGCACTGGAAGAGGCACTGACCCAAGTTCTGATGAGGTCAAATCTGCCACTCTTGATCAACAGCAGAGCTTGTACCATGACCAATTTCCTCATCAATCCCATCACGGTTTGTCTTTGAGATAAATGATTCGCTTTGATTTTTATTTCAAGTTTTAACTGATATTTTCCCTCAACTCTCTCTTCACCACGGTGTCTCCTGTGATAAAACTGTGTTAGAAGCAAACTGACTTTTTGGTGAGGTCCTCACCTAGTCAATATGACGTAATCACACCAAATGGTTAGCATTCCCTCCAAAGTAGGGCGCCCAGACTACAAAAGACATTCAAGATGCACACTGCAACTGTGGCTACAATGGGATTCCAAATTCACAGAAATGCAAAGTTTTTCTTTTTAAAAAACTACAAAATAAAACAATATTATAGTAGAGTAGGATGATGGTTGTAAATAGACTGAAAAGAAGTAGTGGGGAGGTAACCACAATAATTTTGTGAAATGGACAAAGTGGACTGTTTTAAAACATCCAGTCAATGAAAGGATACCAAAAAAAAAAAAAATACTTCTGTAACAAAGCAAGGAAAGTAGTTGAACACATCAAAACAAGAGACACAGTGCAACAAGCCCATTGCCAATTTCTACCTTGTTGTTTACAGAGCTTCTGCAACTCATTTTCAAGATATTCCAGCCGTTTCTGCCGAGATTCTTTCTCCTTCTGGAGTTTTTCCCTTTCTTCCAAAACCTGACGGAAACCAACAACATTAATATCAACTAATTAATTCATTAATATTAACCGACTATTAATATGCCATCAGTCGAAAAAAAAAGTGGCAGTGAAAAGAAACATAAATGAAAATTGGATGAATAATTTCATTTTCAGGTTCAGAATTTAAAGCAAGAGTAGAATTAAGTTTCAATCTATTTGAAAGAATGTTGTTGAATTGGAGCAATAAAGAGAAAGAAGGTAAACAAAAAAGAAAAAAAATGGAGGACCAATGAAAACTTTCACCAAATCAACATTTGCTGAGAACACGATGAAGATATCAAAAGACCCGTCTCTTCCACCTTGTGCTCTCTAATGAGTGTCAGCTCATCTCAGTAACAACAATTACAATCATTCCATGTTCTCCACCGATGCTGCCTGACCTACACTTTATGTCTGTTCTCTCTTCCTTTCTTCATCTTTTCAACTCCTCCCCCTCATTACCTAAACTAATTACTCCCATCCCATCAGGTTCCATTTGCCCATCACCCAGTTATCCACCTAATTTCTCCTCAGGTTTGCTCTTCCTATCTCCTCCTCCACAAATCTGGTTTATTTGCCCACCATCGTTTCCCTATCTGGTTCCACCTTTTACTTATCTGTCTACCCCCACTCTCCACCTCCCAATTGTATCTAACTGATCTCCCCCCACCGCACAATCTATTTCTACCTATCACCGATTGGCCACGACACTCCACCCTCCCACTACATCTGCACAATTCCATTCCCCACGTCCAGTTCTACCTATTACATACCAGCCTCTGCCTCACCTCTCCCTCTCACTTCTACTGACTGGATATCTTGCCTCAACACACTCTGTCCTGATCCAGGGTCTCACCCAATATGATGACCGCCCCCTGGCCTGCTAAGTTCTTCAAAATGTTCCACCACTATGCCAGGTCAAAGAATTCTTCATGCTGCCATACCTATTCTATACCTCTGGCCTAAGTGTGGCCTAATGAATGTTTTATAAAATTATAACATAACAACATATCCCTACTCTTATATTTATGCCATGGCCGATGAATAAAAACATCCCACATGCCTTCTTCTCCATCCCCTTTACCTGTGTTGACACTTTCAGGGATCTTCGGACTTATATTCCAAGGTCTCTGTGTTCAGTAACACTGCAGGGACCTATCATTTACGGTGCAGGTCTTATCTTGTTTGTCCTCTAAAATGCACCATCTTGCAACTTGAATTAAATCCATCTCCCATATCTCCACCCAATGTTCTAGCTTAGTTTAGTTTAGAGATACAGCGCGGAAACAGGCCCTTCGGCCCACCAGGTCCGCGCCGACCAGCGATCCCCGCACATTAACACTATCCTATTCCCACTAGGGTCAATTTTTACATTTACCAAGCCAATTAACCTTCATATCTGTACGTCTTTGGAGTGTGGGAGGAAACCAAAGATCTCGCAGAAAACCCACGCAGGTCACAGGGAGAACGTACAAACTCCGTACAGACGGCACCAGTAGTCGGGATGGAACCCGGGTCTCCAGCACTGCATTCGCTGTAAGGCAGCAACTCTACCACGGTCCTGCAAGCTACAGCATGATCGATATCATGCTGGAGCCGTACACAACCACTCTTATTATTTACAACACCACCAATTTTAATGTAATTTGCAAATTTTCTATTCGTAAGCATACATTCACATCCAAGTTATAAATGTATATTGTAAACAGTCCCAGAACTCTGGAAGTGCACCATCGGTCACAAAACACCCAATCTGAAAAGCATCCCTCCGCCATCATGCTCTGCTTCCCATCACAAAACTAATGTTGGGTTCACCATGCCAGGTTGCGTGGAATCCCATGCACTACAAACGCTTGGACCAACCAGGCATGCAGAATGTCGCCAAAGACCTCACTCAAGTTTATGTAGACAACATCTCTCGCACTGCCTTCCTCAACATACTTAGTATCCTTCTCAAAAAAATCAAACAAATTAGTGACGAAACAGGGGAGTGCAGATGCTGGCTTACAAAAAAGAAAAGACACAAAGTGCTGAAGCAACTCAGTGGGTCAGGCAGTATCTTTGCAGTACATGGATAGGTGACATTTCGGGTCGGGCCCTTTTTCAAATTGAAGAGTCTATGTGTCTCTTTTTTTAAAAAACAAATTAGGCCACAGGATTTCCCATTAACAAGGCCATGATGATTTCAGTTTTAATTCTCGTCTTTCCAAGAGCAGACAAATCTTGTCCCGTAGAATTTTTTCCAATAGTTTTACTTCCACTGATTTAAAGCTCACTGACCTCAGTTACCTGGTTTATCTTGGTCCTTTGTTGAACAACGGAACAACATTTGCCTTCTTCAGGTCTTCTGACCTTACCTATGGCTTACAAAGATGCAAACATTTTCCCAGCGATCCCCCCCTTGCCTCCCAAACTAGCCGGGGATACCTCATCAGGCCCTGAGGGTTTATCCACCCAACAGCTCCTCCTCTTTTACTCCTAATATATTTATTATATTTCAGTTATTTATTTTTAATTACTTTGCAAAAATTTCTAAACACCCATTTTCGCTTCTTCATTCTGGGGTATTGTGTGCAGATTGATGATTAAAAAAATGAAATCGGTGTTATATATTTAAAGTTATTCACATTTTAAAGTTTAAATCTATCTCTTAGGGAGGGAGTGTGGGGGGTGGAGGGACGAGGAAGGAGGTAGGATAAGGGGGGTTGAGGGGGGTGGAGTGGGGGGAGAGGAGGGAGGACGAGTGTGTAGGGCAGTGGTGGGAGGGGGGAGAGGAGGGGGTAGGGGAGGGAGGGGGAGGTGGGGGAAGTGGAGGAAGGGAGGGGGAAAGAAGGGGGAGGGGAGGGCAGGAGAGGAGGGAGGGGGAAGGGTGGTGGAGGGAGGGGAGGAGGGGTCGGGAGGAGAGGGTGCTGTACCAATGCAGGAGAGGTTTGGGCCCAACGGGTCCAATTGGTCTAGCATAAAAACTCTAAATCTTTCATATCCATGTACCTGTCTCAATGTCTTTTAAATGTTATTTTATCTATCTCAACTGTTTCCACTGGCACGATATTCTACTCTCTTTCTGTTTATTCTGCCTTTTGTACGTGTGTTTGGCTTGATTGTATTCACAAAAAGTATTATCTGTGTTGATTAGATAGCAAGGAAATAAAAGCTTTTCAGTGAAGATACACACAAAATGTTGGGGTAACTCAGCAGGACAAGCAGCATCTCTGGAAAGTACATTAATGACTTAGACGAAGGGATTAAAAGTACCATTAGCAAATTTGCAGATGATACTAAGTTGGGGGGTAGTGTGAATTGTGAGGAAGATGCAATAAGGCTGCAGGGTGACTTGGACAGGTTGTGTGAGTGGGCGGATACATGGCAGATGCAGTTTAATGTAGATAAGTGTGAGGTTATCCACTTTGGAAGTAAGAATAGAAAGGCAGATTATTATCTGAATGGTGTCAAGTTAGGAGGAGGGGGAGTTCAACGAGATCTGAGTGTCCTAGTGCATCAGTCAATGAAAGGAAGCATGCAGGTACAGCAGGCAGTGAAGAAAGCCAATGGAATGTTGGCCTTCGTAACAAGAGGAGTTGAGTATAGGAGCAAAGAGGTCCTTCTACAGTTGTACCGGGCGCTGGTGAGACCGCACCTGGAGTACTGTGTGCAGTTTTGGTCTCCAAATTTGAGGAAGGATATTCTTGCTATGGAGGGCGTGCAGCGTAGGTTCACTAGGTTAATTCCCGGAATGGCGGGACTGTCGTATGTTGAAAGGCTGGAGCGATTGGGCTTGTATACACTGGAATTTAGGATGAGGGGGGATCTTATTGAAACATATAAGATAATTAGGGGATTGGACACATTAGAGGCAGATAACATGTTCCCAATGTTGGGGGAGTCCAGAACAAGGGGCCACAGTTTAAGAATAAGGGGTAGGCCATTTAGAACGGAGATGAGGAAGAACTTTTTCAGTCAGAGGGTGGTGAAGGTGTGGAATTCTCTGCCTCAGAAGGCAGTGGAGGCCAGTTCGTTGGATGCTTTCAAGAGAGCTGGATAGAGCTCTTAAGGATAGCGGAGTGAGGGGGTATGGGGAGAAGGCAGGAACGGGGTACTGATTGAGAGTGATCAGCCATGATCGCATTGAATGGCGGTGCTGGCTCGAAGGGCTGAATGGCCTACTCCTGCACCTATTGTCTATTGTCTATTGTCTATCCCTTCTCTCCAGAAATGCTGCCTGTCCCACTGAGTTACTCCAGCATTTTGTGTCTATCGTCGGTGTATACCAGCATCTGCAGTTGCTCCCTACACAAAGATTTTCAGTATTTCCTGGTACAAAAGACAATAATAAACCAAAATGACTTGCTGCCTCAGATATAATTGACAAATTGTCCTGATAAACTGTTTCAATATCTGATTTATTTACCTGCAAATGCCATAACCTCCATTGTCAACAACAAGGGTAGCAGGCACATGGGAACACAACCATCAGCAGGTTCCCCATCTAAATTACATACTGCTCTGATTTGGAAATATTGCACCATTGTTTATTTATCATAGCCAATGCCAGTTGTAGCAGTTCGTGCAAACTCACAATAATGTGCCCATGGGCAACGAAGCTCAAGGGCATTGCCAGTAAAATCCATATTCCTAAAACAAAATCTGAAACTTTCCGTACCATATCAAAAACCTTGAAAATCTTCTCATCTCCCAAATCCATACTCCTTTCCTGAAACGTCAAATAAAACTTTTTCCCACGTGTTTCCATTCCTGTCCCCCTGAATTTGCCCCACTTCACGTTATAAACATGTCGAGTCAAGATGAATCATTCCTTCTTGCTCTGGTTTACTGCTACCCTTTTGCACAATTGACTTTATTGCATAGTCTTATTTCTTTTTGAATGTTAAGTGTAATTTATGTGCAATTTATATATAATTTGTTTTTGTAGATTTGAATTTGTATGTCTGTGATGCTCCTGCAAGATTTTTTGTTGTATCTCACTGTAATCCTGCATATGACAACAAACTTGAGCTTGACCATGTCATCCGCATCTTTTGTTCAGCTCACTGGGACTGCCTTCACTTAGTTCCACAATTACCATCATCATAACCAGAGATAGACACAAAATGCTGGAGTAACTCAGGGGGTCAGGCAGCATCTCTGGAGAGAAGGAATGGGTGATGTTTCAGGTCGAGACCCTTCTTCAGACTGAAGAAGGGTCTCGACCCGAACCGTCACCCATTCCTACTCTCCAGAGATGCTGCCTGACCCGCTGAGTTACTCCAGCATTTTGTGTCTACCTTCAATTTAAACCAGCATCTGCAGTTTTCTTCCCTACAGATCATAACCAGAGCTTCTTGGGCAACAGTTGCACAAACCAGCTAAGTCTTCCTCTAAGACAGAGACCCCACAGATTTCTCTGGAATAACTAGGGAGAGAATAAATCTATCAGGTCATCTGTGTGTGGACCACAAGAGATGGACAAGATATCAAGTAATTATTTCTCATCTGTATTTACTGTGGAGACGGTCATGAATGCTAGGAAGCTCAGTGAAGTGACGTCTTGAAGAGAATACACATGGCAAAAGATGTGATGCTGCAGGTCTAGAAAAGCATAGAGGTGGATAAAGCTCTGGGACCTGATCGTGTGTCCATGGACATTGTGAGGAATTTAAGAAAGAAATTGCGAGGCCTTTGGCAGAGATGTATGCATCATCGATAAGCACAGGCGAGGTGATGGAAACTCTGGAGTGGCTATTTAAGACCAGCTTTGCAAAAAAAAGCCTGAAAACTATAGATCGATGAGCCTTACATACTGGTCAGTGAATTATTGGAGATAATTCTGAGAAACAGGATCTATAAGCATTCGGAAAGGACTGATTAGGGATAGTCAGTGTGGCATTATGCATGGAAAATCACATTTCAGGATTCAGGATATCTTTATTTGTCATCCAAAAAACAAGTCTTTTGGACGAGATTTCGTCACCCACAGTCCAAGAATAGAGCAATAAAATAAGCAAATTACACAACCCCAACCAACACAAAACACAAAACAAAAAGAAACATCCATCACAGTGAGTCTCCTCCAGTCCCCTCCTCACTGTGATGGAAGGCCAGAATGTCATTTCTCTTCCCCTGCCGTCTTCTCCCGCGGTCAGGCTGTTGAACTTGCCATGTTCCAGGCCGCGCCGGACGGTGAAAGGTCCGCAGCGGGCCGACGAATTTAGTGAAAGTTTGAAGAAGTGACCAATAAAACTGACAATTACAGTGCAGCAGATGTTGTCTATGTGGTCTTCAGCAAGGCATTTGACAGGATTACGCAAGTAGGCTGGTCTGGAAGTTTAGATTACATGGTGTCCAAGGTGAGCTAGCCAATGGGATACAAAATTAACTTGAAGGTAGGCGATGAAGGGTGTAGTGGAGGGTTGATTTGTGACTGGAGGCCCGTTTCGAGTGGTGTGCCACTTTTGTTTGTTATTTATATTAACGATTTGGATTTAAATATAGGTGACATTATCTGTAATGACTCCAAAGTGAAGATTACAATAGAATTACAATAAATAGGATTACAATAAATACCCAAGATTACAATAGAATCTTGATCAACTGCGTCAATGGGCTGAGGAATGGCAGGTGGATTATAATTCAGATAGATGCGAGTTACTGCATTCTGATAACAAAATCTAGGGCAGGACTTGTGCAGTAAATGGCAGAATGTTGGGAATGCTGTAGAACAGAGACCCCTATAGGGGAAGTTACACAGTACTTGAAGCTAACACACAGATAGATGGGATGGCAAAGAAGGTGTTTGCTCTTCCTTGGGTCTAGAATATAGTATTATGTCTGGTATAGACTGACTGCATGTTCTAAAACTAACTCTAATCTCCCTGCACATAATCCACATCTCTCTAATCACCGAATATCTTTGTACCTATCCAAAAGTCTTTTAAATGCCACTCTCGTGTTCACCACCATCCCCCGGCAGCACGTTCCAGGCATTCACCACTCCTTGTGTAAAAAAACTATGCATATCTCCTTTAAATTTTGCTCCTCCTACCTTAAAGTATTCCCTCTAGATTTTGATCATTCCACCCTGGGATTTAGATTCCGACTGTCTACCCCATCTGTGCCCCTCATAATTTTATATGATTCTGTCGGGTCTCCCCTCCAATTCTGGTGTTACAGAGAAAACAATCCAAGACCTCTCCTTGTCGCTATAACCTCCTGATCAAGGCATTGTTCTGGTAAACCTCTTCTGCACCCATTCCAAAAACTCCATATTCTTCCTGTGATGGTGCGTCCAGAACTGCACGCAATTCTCCAAATGCAGCCCAACCCAAGTCCCCTTCAGCGGCATCATGTCTTCTTGACCCTTACTCGATGTTGATACTTTATTGTGAATGCTTCGATCAATGAAGGTAAGTATACCATATATTTTCTTTACCATTCTAATCTTATGTTGCCACTTTGAGAGAGTTATGGGCATGCATCCCAAGAGCCCTCTGTAAATCATCACTATACCGAGTATATTTTCTTTAATTGTATATTTTCTTCGTACATTCAACTGGCTAAAGTGCACCACCTCACGCTTGCTCAGATTAAACTCCATCTGCCATTTCTCCACTCTTTTCTGGTTGTCTTGCTACAGGATGTCATTAAACTGAAAATGGTGCTAAGTTGATTTACGAGGACATCACAGAAACATAGAAAAATAGGTGCAAGAGTAGGCCATTCGCCCCTTCGAGTCAGCACCGCCATTCAATACGTGTAGGAAAAAAACTGCAGATGCTGGTTTAAATCGAAGGTAGACACAAGATTCTGGAGTAACTCAGCGGGTCAGGCAGCATCTCGGGAGAAAAGGAATGGGTGACGTTTCGGGTCAAGACCCTTCTTCAGACTGATGTCAGGGGAGGGGGCGGGGATAGAGAGGGGAAGCAGGGACTACCTGAAGTTAGAGAAGTCAATGTTTATACCGCTGGGGTGTAAACTGCCCAAGCAAAATATGAGGTGCTGTTCCTCCAATTTGCGCTGGGCCTCACTCTGACAATGGAGGTGGCCCAGGACAGAAAGGTCAGATTGGGAATGGGAGGGGGAGAGATCAGGTTGGTTGAGACGGGCTGAACGGAGGTTTTGAGTGAAACGATCGCCGAGCCTGTGCTTGGTCTCGCCGATGTAGAGAGGTTTTTTTCCTACACATCTTGCCGCTCCACTGCAAATTCTCCTCAAGGTGTGTCTACTTTGAAGAAGTTATCCTCCTCTCTTCGACGAGAGTTTAGCAACATGCTCTCTCACTGCTCCCCCTCTTTGATTCCTCCTGCCCTCCAACTCTACGACCATGTTTTAACCCAGACTCGCTACCACAGCCACGTGCGTTTTCTCGGTGCTAGCCTGCCGCTCCATCTTTTATCTTGTGGTTTCCAGCTCCGGTTCGGACCCAACCCGGACGGACCACAGGTTCCGACAGTCGAGCTGCCACTTTTCCCAACAATTCTTCTTCCATACCCTGCGTTCTACCCTGGCTGGGATGCGCCGGCACCAGCAGGCCCTCGCTCTGACTCTCCTGCAGCTCCGGGCGTCACTCACCCATACCTGCAACGGACCCCAACTATACTTTATCCAACGCCGGATCCCTCAACAAACACTTCCTCTCCTTCCTGGACCACTAAGAATCGTAAACTCACTCGCCTCCAGACCGCTCCCTCCACCGACACTCCTCGACACGACCGGCCGCAGGCCCGGGGCTCCACCGCTGGTCCGCGCCGCCTACCCCAACACCACGAGGCCGAGACCTGCGACGCCATTGCTGCCACGAGGAGCAGCAACAAGACTCACCGCTTTTCTGGCTGAGCTCAGGCCCGGACCACCACAGCTGCCACTGTCGTCGACCTTCACCGCCCCCCGGGGCCACAACCGCGCTGCCGCCGACCTTCACCGCCTCCACCGGGTCACAGCCGCCGCTGCTGTTGACCTTCACTGCCTCCACCGGGTCACAGCCGCCGCTGCCGCCGTCTTCCAAGCCTTCCCGTGGCCACTGCCGCCGACTTCTAAGCCTTCCCGTGGCCGCTGCCACGACATCCAAGGCCTCTCCGTGGGCGCTGCCACGACCTCCACATCCTCCCTGAGGCCACAACCGGCGCTGCCAACGAACTTCACCGCCTCATCAGGGTCGCCGACCTTCACTGCCTCACCAATGGCGCCGACCCTCGCTTCCTCCCCGGCCATCCGCTGACCGGGCCTACCGACGCTTCGTCCGCTGACCCGGACTCCAGTCCCCCGCGGGCCTGTACCAGCGACTCGGCCGACCCTCGTCACTCCACCGCCCACCAGCGGGCCGCAGCCGTCGCCTTACCTAAGTCCCAGGCTCAGCGCCGGGCCCACAGTCCCCACGAGGCAGAGTCCCACAGCACGGGGTCTGACTCCACTGGGTCCTACTGCCCCCCCACCCCCTCCTACAGGAAACCTCAGTCGGGGTTCCACTGGATCTTCCCCTTCCCCTAGCCAGATTGCCCCAGCTCCTCACCACCCATACAATGAACCTCATGCTCCCCTCCTCCTCTCTGAAAACCAACCATCCCCCACCAGACACCGCCTCGGCCTCCACCTGCTCGCCTGCCTTCATCCGACTCCAACTTGCCGTGTGTTCACCATCCCCCCTGACCACCCCCTTTCAGATACCTAACGGTCTGTCCTCAGCAGAGGCCTCACCTTTGTTCCCCTCCCCCCCCCCCCCCACCCCACATCAACGAGTTCCAGGTCCACCATGATGTGGAGCTCTTCCTCCGCCTCTGGGCCTTTTTCCATGGGAAGGAGTCCTCACCACCCAGTGATGTCCCCTTCTCCCGTCTCCAGCGGATCCCCTTCTCTTGGACTCCCCTGGGTGGCCCTCCACCTTCACTAGACCTTTCCATTTCCAACTGCCGGCGGGTCATCAACCACCTCAAATTTTCCACTCCCCTGACTCACTCTAACCTCTCCCCTCCTGAACGTACAGCCCTCCACTCACTCTGCAGCAACCCCGACTTAGTTATCAAACCCGCTGACAAGGGAGGTGCCGTGGTAGTATGGTGCGCTGACCTCAGACATCTCCTCCTACTTATCCTTGGACCACGACCCCACAGACGAGCACCAGGCCTTAATCTCCAACACCATTACTGATCTCATCTCTTCCGGCTATGCCTGCCTCTTTGCACGGTACGTCAAACAATCCCTGTTTCAGGCCCTATCCCTGAACTCTACCTCCGCTACATTGACGACTGCATTGGTGTTACCTCTTGTACACATGCAGAACTCACTGACTTCATCAATTTCACCACTAATTTTCATCCTGCTCTTAAATATACTTGGACCATCTCCGACATCTCCCTACCATTCCTGGATCTCACCATGTTCATCAGAGGAGATAGATCAGTGACCGACTTCTACTACAAACCCACTGACTCCCATAGCTATCTTGACTACACTTCTTCCCACCCTGCTTCCTGTAAAAACTCTATCCCCTACTCCCGATTCCTCTGTCTATGCCGCATCTGTGCCCACGATGTGTTCCATACTAGGGCATCGGAGATGTCGTCATTCTTTAGGAAACGGGGGTTCCCCTCTTCCATTATAGATGAGGCTCTCACTAGGGTCTCCTCTATATCCTGCAGCTCTGCTTTTGCTCCTCCTCCCCCCATTTGTAACAAGGATAGCATCCCCCTTGTCCTCACCTTCCATCCCATCAGCCGTAGCATACAACAAATTATCCTCCAACATTTCCGCCACCTCCAACGGTATCCCACTACTGGCCACATCTTCCCATCTCCTCCCCTTTCTGCTTTCCGCAGAGACCGTTCCCTCCGAAACTCCTTGGTCCACTCGTCCCTTCCCACCCAAACCACCCTCTCACCAGGTACTTTCCCCTGCAACCGCAGAAGAAGCAACACCTGTCCCTTTACCTCCCCCCTCGACTCCATCCAAGGACCCAAACAGTCTTTCCAGGTGAGGCAGAGGTTCACCTGCACCTCCTCCAACCTCATCTATTGTATCCGCTGTTCCAGATGTCAACCTCGCTACATCGGCGAGATCAAGCACAGGCTTGGCGATCGTTTCGCTCAGTCCTTCTCAACCAACCTGATCTCCCGGTGGCTCAGCACTTCAACTCCCCCTCCCATTCCCAATCTGACCTTTTTGTCCTGGGACACCTCCATTGTCAGAGTGAGGCCCAGCGAAAATTGGAGGAACAGCACCTCATATTTCGCTTGGGCAGTTTACACCCCAGCGGTATGAACATTGACTTCTCTAACTTCAGGTGGTCCCTGATTCCCCTCTCTATCCCCTCCCCCTTCCCAGTTCTCCCACTAGTCTTCCTGTCCCCGACTACATCCTATCTTTGTCCCGTCCCCTCCCCTGACATCAGTCTGAAGAAGGGTCTCAACCCGAAACATCACCCATTCCTTTTCTCCCGAGATGCTGCCTGACCCGCTAAGTTACTCCAGCATTTTGTGTCTACCCGCCATACAATATGATCATGGCTGATCATCTAAAATCAGTACCCCGTTCCTGTTTTTTCCCCATATCCCTTGATTCCTTTAGCCCTAAGAGCTAAATCTAACTCCCTCTTGAAAATATCCAGTGAATTGGCCTCCACTGCTTTCTGTGGCAGAGAATTCCAGATTCACAACTCTCAGTAAAAAAGTTTTTTCTCCTCTCAGTCCTAAATGGCCTACCCCTTATTCTTAAACTGTGACCCCTGGTTCTGGACTTCCCCAACATCGGGAGCATTTTTCCTGCATCTATCCTGTCCAATCCTTTAAGAATTTTATGTTTCCATAAGATCTCCTCTCATCCTTCTAAATTCCAGTGAATACAAGCCCAGTCGACCCATTCTTTCATCATATGTCAGCCTCGCCATCCCGGGAATTAACCTGGTGAACTTACGCTGCACTCTCTCAATAGCAATAATGTCCTTTCTCAAATTAGGAGACCAAAATTGCACACCATATTCCAGGTGCGGTCTAACCTCACATTTATCCACCAGAGGTACAACTCCAGTAGGACCTCTTTGCTCCTAAACTCAAATCCTCTCGCAATGAAGGCCCACATGCCATTAGCTTTCTTCACTGCCTGCTGCACGTGCCTGCTTACTTTCAGTGACTGATGTACAAACACACCCAGGTCTAGTTGCACCTCCCCTTTTCCTAATCTGACACCATTCAGATAATAATCTGCCTTCCTGTTCTTGCCACCAAAGTGGATAACGTCACATTTATCCACATTATACTGCATCTACCATGCATCTGCCCACTCACCCAACCTATCCAAGTTACCCTGCAGCCTCATAGCATCCTTTTCACAGTTCGCACTGCCACCCAACTTTGTGTCATCCTCAAACCTGGAGATGTCACGATTAATTCCCTCGTCTAAATCGTTAAAAGATATTGTAAATAACTGGGGTCCCAGCACCAAGCCTTATGGCACCCCACTAGTCACTGCCTGCCATTCTGAAAAGGACCCATTAATTCCTACTCTTTGCTTCCTGTCTGCCAACCAGTTCTCTATCCATGTCAGTACCCTACCCCCAATATCATGTGCTCTAATTTTGCACTCTTGCTTGCGACCCTGTCATAGGCTTTTTGAAAGTCAAGTCTGGAGGGTTTGGGTTACAAGGAGAGGCTGGACAGGCAGACTTTTTTGCCCTGGAGCATACTAGCTGGAGGATAAGCATGGATGATGTATGTTGCTATGACTCTTTGAAATCTATCCATACATTATCTGCTTCTCAATGTCATACTATCCATTGGCAACACTTTAAAAATACTCTTCAATCTACCTATTTGTTCCTCTCCTTCTCAATCTTGTTTAACCTTATACCAGTCCCATTAACTGAGCCCCGTAATCCAAATTAGAAATGGAGATTGTAATTGATCATTATAATTATACTCCTTCGGGACTTTGTTTCCTTCCTATCACACTATTTTGCAGCTTTAAAAATTGCAAAATTCTATATTCTACTTATTCCTAAAAAAAAATCAAATTTTAAAAAAAATCCAAAAAAAAAAGATAAATGTAGAAACAAGGAACTGCAGATGCTGGTTTACAAAAAAAGAACACAAGGTGCTGTAGTAACTCAAGAGGTTAGGCAGCATCTCTGTAGGACACGAATAGGTGACGTTTCAGGTCTGAAGAAGGGCCCTGACCTGAAATGCCATCTGCTGATGTTCTCCAGAGATGCTGCCTGATCCACAGAGTTACTCCAGCAATTTGTATCCCAAAAATTGAATTATTGCTATTGGTATATTATTGTCATGTGCACAATACATTCAAAAACTTTGTTTTGTGTGAATTTTTTGAAGAGGTTACCAGGGAAATTGATAAGGGCAAGGCTGTGGATGTTGTCTATATGGACTTCAGTAAGGCATTTGACAAGGTTCCACATGGAAGGTTGATTAAGAAGGTTAAATCGTTGGGTATTAATAGTGAGGTTGCAAGATGGATTCAACAATGGCTGAATGGGAGATACCAGAGGGTAACGGTTGACAATTGTATGTCAGGTTGGAGGCCAGTGTCTAGTGGAGTGCCCCAAGGATCTGTGTTGGGTCCACTGTTGTTTGTCATTTACATTAATGATCTGGATGATGGTGTGGCAAATTGGATTAGTAAATATGCAGATGATACTAAGATAGGTGGAGTAGTTGATAGTGAGGTAGATTTTCAAAGTCTACAGAGAGACTTGGGCCTTTTGGAAGGGTGGGCTGAAAGATGGCAGATGGAGTTTAATGCTGATAAGTGTGAGGTGCTGCATTTTGGTAGGACAAATCAAAATAGGACGTACAGGGTAAATGGTAGGGAATTGAGGAATGCAGTGGAACAGAGGGATCTGGGAATAACTGTGCATTGTTCCCTGAAGGTGGAATCTCATGTGGATAGGGTGGTGAAGAAGGCGTTTGGTATGCTTGCCTTTATAAATCAGAGCATCGAGTATAGAAGTTGGGATGTAATGTTGAAATTGTACAGGGCATTGGTGAGGCCAAATCTGGAGTATGGTGTGCAGTTCTGGTCGCCAAATTATAGGAAGGATGTCGACAAAATGGAGAGGGTACAGAGGAGATTTACTAGAATGTTGCCTGGGTTTCAGCACTTAGGCTACAGAGAGAGGTTGAACAGGTTGGGTCTTTATTCTTTGGAGCGTAGAAGGTTGAGGGGGGACTTGATAGAGGTTTTTAAAATTTTGAGAGGGACGGACAGAGTTGACGTGGGTAGGCTTTTCCCTTTGAGAGTGGGGAAGATTCCAACAAGGGGACATAGCTTCAGAATTGAGGGACAAAGGTTTAGGGGTAACATGAGGGGGAACTTCTTTACTCAGAGGGTTGTGGCTGTATGGAATGGGCTTCCCGGTGGAAGTGGTGGAGGCTGGCTCGATTTTATTATTTAAGAGTAAATTGGATAGGTATATGGATAGGAGGGGATTGGAGGGTTATGGTCTGAGTGCAGGTAGATGAGACTAGGTCAGGGAGAATGGTCGGCGTGGACTGGTAGGGCCGGACAGGCCTGTTTCCATGCTGTAGTTGTTATATGTTATATATGTTATGTTATATGTTATCCGAGCAAATTATTCCATCCATGAGTATGTCAGGTCATGCAAAAGGGCGGCACAGTGGTACAGCAGTAGTGTTGCTACCTATAGCCACATGGACCCGGGTGCGATCCTTACTACGGGCGCTGTCTATATGGACTTTGCACGTTCTCCCTGTGACCGCACGGGTTTTTTCCGGGTGCTCCGGTTTCCTCCCACATTCAAAGACGTGCAGGTTTGTGGGTTATTTGGCTTCTGTAAATTGCCCTTAATGTGTAGGATATGAAACTGAGATAACATAGAACTAGTGTAGGGGTAGACACATAAAGCTGGAGTAACTCAGCGGGTCAGACAGCATCTCTGGAGAAAAGGAATAGGTGACGTTTCAGGTCGAGACCCTTCTTCAGACCGAGTCAGGGGAAAGGGAAACAAGAGATATTGATGGTGATTTAGAGAGATATAGAACAGATGAATGAAAGATATGCAAAAAAATAACGATGATAAAGGAAACATGCCATTATTAGCTGAGGGCTAGGTAAAAACGAGTTACAGACAATGAGACTTAACAATACGACTTTGAAGCTAGTAAGACTTGGGTCAGTAGGTTCATATTAGACGTCAGTCGATAGTCTATCTCCTGCGATGAAGACGGCATGTCTAATAGACTAACGTCTATTATAAACCTACTGACGCCCACAACTATCTAGACTATACCTTTGCACCCTGCTTCCTGCAAAGACTCTATCCACAACTCCCAATTCCTCCGTCTAAGACGCATCTGTGCCCAAGATGAGGTGTTCCATACCAGGAGATGTCCTCATTCTTTCGAGAACGGGTGTTCCCCTTTCATCATAGATGAGGCCCTCACATGTCTCCTCGGTACCCCGCAGCTCCACTCTTGCTCCCCTCCCCCAGTCCTTATCTTTCATCTCATCATCCGTCGCATACAAAACATAATCCTCCAACATTTTTGCCACCTCCAAACGGGATCCCACAACTAGTCACGTTTTCCCATCTTCACACTTTCCCTCCGTGACTCTTATACATCGGCGAGACCAAACGTTCAATTTGGGCAAAACGGGCGATTATTTTGTGGAGGTAAGGAATGCAGTACCAGACGTATCTTATTTGTTTGCTTGGGATGAGATTGGACCTTGCATGGGCTTTGCAGCATTGTGTGCTAAATTGATCACGTGCACAAAAGTGACGCAACTTAGCAGTAATCAGTGACCTAAACGCAGAATGTTCCAGCCTGTCACAAAAGTGCCTTAGAAGGAAAAACTGACTATGGCCTAAAGCTGATTGGTTGTAATTAATCGATGGTCTTGTAGTTTTGGGAATAAATGGGCTTGATTCTTGGGGTTGGTGAGACTCGTTTTCACTGGCCCCGGAATCCGCGACTCTGTGTGTGCTTTTGGAAACCTGTCTACAAGATCTCTAATAGACTACAAATAAGTGTCTGTGCCGACTCTGATTATTATCAACCAACTGACAAGGAACGCGAACTTGACAATTTCGCTGATCACCTTCGCTCAGTCTGCCTGGACCTACCTGATCTTCCGGTTGCCAAACACTTTAATTCCCCTACCCATTCCCACACTGACCTTTCGGTCCTAGGCCTCCTCCATTGTCAGAGTGAGGCCAAATTGGAGGAACAGCACCTCATATTTCGTTTGGGCAGCTTTCAAACCAGCGGTATATTGATTTCTCAAGCTTTAAGTAACACTTGCATCCCCCCACTCTCTCTCCATCCCTCCCCCACCCAAGTCATACTAGCTTCAAAGTCTTCTTGTTGAGTCTCATTGTCTGTAACTCAATTTCACCAAGCCCTCAGCTAACAATGCCAGTTTCCTTTATCATCATTACTTTTTTGCATATCTTTCATTAATTTATTCTATATCTCTCTATATCATTGTCAAAATCTCTTGTTTCCATTTCACCTAACTCTGCAGTTGTACAGGGCCCTGGTGAGACCACACCTGGAGTATTGTGTGCAGTTTTCGTCTCCAAATTTGAGGAAGGACATTCTTGCTATTGAGGGAGTGCAGCGTAGGTTCACAGGATTAATCCCCAGGATGGCAGGACTGTTATATGTTGAAAGAATGGAGCAAATGGGCTTGTAAACACTGGAATTTAGAAGGATGAGAGGGGATCTTATTGAAACATATAAGATTGTTAAGGGATTAGACACGCTAGATGTAGGAAACATGCTCCCAATGTTGGGGAGTACAGAACCAGGGGCTACAGTTTAAGAATAAGGGGTACGCCATTTAGAACGGAGATGAGGAAAAACTTTTTTACCCAGAGTTATGAATCTGTGAAATTCTCTGCCTCAGAAGGCAGTGGAGGCCGATTCTCTGGATGTTTAAGAGAGAGTTAGATGGAGCTCTTAAAGATAGCGGAGTCAAGGGATATGGGGAGAAGGCAGGAACGGGTACTGATTGTGAATGATCAGCAATGATCACAGTGAATGGCGGTGCTGGCTCCAATGGCCAAATGGCCTCCTCCTGCACCTATTGTCTATTGTCTCAGGGGTCTCCATGTTCTCCAGAGATGCTGTCTGACTTACTCTAGCTTTTTGTGTCTATCTTCAATTTAAAACAGCATCTGCAGTTCTTCACTATACTATACTATACAGGTATGTAGGTTAATTGGCTGGGTAAAATGTAAAAATTGTCCCTAGTGGGGTGTAGGATAGTGTTAATGTACGGGGATCGCTGGGCGGCACGGACTTGGTGGGCCGAAAAGGCCTGTTTCCGGCTGTATATATATGATATGATATGATATGATATTAGTGTACGAGTGATTGTTGGTGACATGGACTTGGTGGGTTCTACACCGTACCTCTAAAACAAAAAACTAAAACTAAAAGTGAAAATAAACAGAGTGCAAAATACAAAATACACTGCAGAGCATGTGCAGATAAAACAAAAATAGTGATACACAGACAGGTGGAAGTGAATCACAGAACAGTTACATTGCAGAAGGCCATTTTGCCCATCATGTCCACACCAGATTTCTATAATTTTCAATACCTGACTCTGTAAGTCCTCAACAATGAGCATGGATCCACAATACTCATGTGGCATGAGTATTGAATCATCTGTGAACCATCAAATTTTCTTGGGCTTTTACAGTACAGGGATCTAAGAATTTGTGGATCCAATAGACAATAGACCTATTGTCTATTGTCTATTTTCTATTGGATCCACAAATTCTTAGATCCCTGTACTGTAAAAGCCCAAGAAAATTTAATGGTTCACAGATGATTCAATACTCATGCCACATGGAGGTAATACTGAGTCACAGAATCAAAGTGGTACACACAACAATGAAGCATCTGCATGAACTAATTTTGTAAAAAAAAAAGCTTAAATGCAACACCAATCAACATACTAGCAAAGCACAGCTCAGACGAAAATAGGAACAGGAGTAGGTCACCAGGCACTGCCTAATACTTTTTACTATAAGTTGGTGCACATATACAGGTCCACCACTGAATTTCCTGTAATTGGTGGTCCATAATCCAGACCCCACCCCCAGGAAATGTGGCAGCTAAATGATCCCGATCACATTGGGACTTTCATGCCGATCTGTGGGTAAGATGTGCCCCCTGCGGCCAGGGATCTGCAATATCGCCTCCTGGCCGGAGCCGGCAGCTCAGTTCTCATAGCTGATTTCCATGCCCAATTGGCAGGTCGAATTTGTCGCCTTCGACGAGGGTCCTGGGACTATGGCCTGGTTAGGTGATGTTTCAGGTTGGGATGTGTGATTGTGGGGAGGAAAGGAAGAAAGCTGGAGAGAGGAGATGCAAGACAAAGTATCGCAGGTAAAAGGAGGACACAGGCAAGATGGGGGTGGGGGGGAAGAGAGAGAAACAGAACTGCACACAATATTCTCAATGTAGCCCAGCCAAAGTCCTATGAGGCTGCATCATGACATCCTGACTCTTGTACTCAATGCCTCAACCTATGCAGGCAAGCATACCATATGCCTTCTTTACCACTTTAACTACTTGTGGTGCCACTTTCAGGGAGCTATGGACTTGGACCCTAAGACCACCCTGTACATCAATACTGTTGAGGGTCATGGCATTAATAGTATTTATTGTAATTATATTCTGTGTTCTGGTATTTTCCACTTTGCACTACCTGTTGTATTTGTACATGGCTTGATAGTATTCATGATTTGACTGGATAAAACTTAAACAAAGCTTTTCACTGTATCTTGGTACACGTCACAATAATAAACCAATATCAATCATTCATCGATCGCATTACATCCAATTCTAGTTGTGAAAATGTGTCATAGCAGAACTACCTGCACTCTGCAGCTGCAGTTTGCCCTTGATCAACTCCCTTTCTGACAAATCCTCAAAGAATTTGAGAAAATTTGTCAAACGCGATTTATCTTTCATAAAACCATGCTGATTAATTTTGTTGATATTCAGATTTCCTAAATGATTCGCTATTTCCTCTCTGATTATTGACTCCAGCTTCTTGTCCATAGTAGCTGTTAAACTAACAGGCCTCTAGTTCCCAGCCTCTGTTTTCCTCCTTTTTTAAACAACAAACATTTCCAATCCTTTCCAATATTCAATCCTCTTTTTCCAATTTCTAATGTTTTCCAATCTTCTAGTTCCCTCCCAGAAATTAGCAAGTATTTAAAAAAATTCAACTAATGGGTCTACTATACCATGTACTCTTCAGTCACTTATTTTGAGTGAAAGAAAGGTCTTGACCCGAAACATCACCTATTCCTTTTCTCCAGAGATGCTGTCTGACCCGCTGAGTTACTCCGACTTTTTGTGTCTATCTTCTGTAGGTCATTGGTCCTGATGACTTGTACATCTTTAGCCGCGTGAGTTTTCTCTACTACTATATCCCTTGTCATTGTTCCTTCCCATTATTTGAAATTAGCTGATCTGATAATCTCAGGGATATTTGCAGCATCCTCCAAGGTGAAATTTAACATGTCTGTCAATTGTTTGTTTCCTGTTATTCCAGCAGTCTTATTTTCAAAGTTTCTAACCGACCTTAACCGTCTTCTTCCTATTTATATATCCAAAGGAACTCTTTCCGTTTGTTTTGATGTTCTTAATCAATCCTGAAATCCTCCATCCTCTGGCTTACAATCAGCCCTTATCCTTTCTATGCCCTACTTTCATCCTTTTGCAATTTTTTACAATTTTACAGAAGCCAATTAACCTACAAACCTGTATGTCTTTGGAGTGTGGGTGGAAACCGGAGCACCCAGAGAAAACGCATGAGTCACAGGGAAAACGTATAAACTCTGTACAGACAGCACCCAAAGTCAGGATGGAACCCGGGTCTCTGGTGCTGTAAGATAGCAACTTTATCACTGCCCAACGGTGCCGCCCCTAATTCGTGCCCCCCAATTCTAGCACTTTTACGTCTCTTTTTTTAATTTTTTCTCGCCTTCTGCCTGCTGATTTACTTTTCTCCTCATTTTTTGAAACATTATTTTCAAAATTTGGCAGTATTCCACATTTTTTCAAATAACCTAATATAGTGTTAGAGACTGGATCAATGGCCCTTGCTCTTGGAATTGTGCATAGCTTTTCTGAATCTGAGGATTTTCCTTCAAACCCATTTTTTGATTCATTTTCGAATCATTTTTAAATGATCATCCATTTTCCTTCAGAAAAATATCCACTAAGAGCTGTACAGGAGCGAAGTCAAGCCCAATCTTCCTCAAATATTCTTTTGGGAAACAACATCCTTCACAATAGCACTAAGGTCAGACATTTATTATGATACAGGATGTGTCAAGGTTCCTCCCAGGTTGCCATGCACCTGCACCACTTCCCTGTCAATCAAATTAGATCAGATACATTTTCAAAATATGATTCCAAAGTACTGGCCAACATTCCATACCTCTCGTGAAAACATAGCTATTATTCAGTCTAGCACACTAGTTGACTAATGAAGAGATTGGTACCAAGTCCAATCCAAACTTTCAAAGCAATACGTTGTGTTGGGTACCACACCCATAGTACTTATTGGCTAACCCAATACATTGATTAAACGTGATTGATATTTCTAACTTAATTTATCCAAAAATAAAGAAAGCACACGGTCACAAAATCTCATAATTTTATCTGAAGATATAGAAGTAACAGCTAAGTACCTTCCGCTTCTGCTCAGCTTTTCTTTTCTCTTCCTCAGTAGACTTGGACATCAGAATCCGGTTTGCGGATGATACTGGAATTGGTGTAGGTGTTGTTTGCACTTGCACCAGCACTGAATCCTCTCGTTTGTGGTCCATAGTGATTTTCGGAGCTTTGACCGTTTCAATGACCCTAAGATTTTGTCGGGAGACCTTTGGTTGTTGCATCACTACTACTATTGGACTACTCGGCTCACTAACTTGTGGAGGAGGATATGCTGGCCAGGCAGGAGTTGAGTACGTCAGATAAGGGTCATACTGATTAAAGTTAGGAGGTAGTGGATTTGGCAGATAGCTTAATGGAGGTAATGGATACTGACCATAGGGTGGCATGACATAAGATGGTGATGGAGTCGGCAATAAACCAGGCTTACGGTTTGATATATTAGTTGGAGCGGAATATTGTGGAGCTGCCCTCTCAGGTTCTTGAGCCTTTAAAGTAATTTCTCTTTGAAATGATTCCTTGCTTTCTTTCAATCCTGGGCAAGACATATTTTCTTGCTTTGATGATTTCATTCGGGATTGTGGACGAGATTCTGGTGATTTTGTATCATTTCGGGTCCTTCGATTATCCCAAGAGCCTGAATTATGGGAGTCCATGGGACAGTCAGCTGATCGTGTCGAAGCTTTTTTCCCATGAAGGCGCTCCTGAGTACGGGCTGCCAATTTGCTAATCTCTGAAACACCAATGTCGAGACCAATGGTTTTCAGTAGGTCATGGATCTTTTCATACTCTTTATCAGGTTTCACACCTGTCGTCTCACAGGAAGAAGAAGTTTGTGTCACAGGAAGGAGATTCCTGTTTGCAGGAGGAGGTCTAAATTTGCCAGAGTCAGTCTTCTCTTCCTCATCCTCTCCATACAGGAACCTTTCTTCATCCTCTATGTCAGGAAAGTTACGTTTCCTTTCTTGTAAGTTATTGTCAACCTCTGCCAATAAACCTATTATACGAGAGAATCCACTATTTCCTTGACTGGCCTGTTCATGTGGCAGCAGAAAGTCTGTGGCACAGTCCTTATTTTCAGAAGGAATTTCCATTTCAGACTTTGTGCCATACTTAGCTGGACGCACCCGTTCAAAACGGTAGTTGGCATTAGTTAAACCAGGGATCCCACCCTGCTCAGTAATTCGATGCATTTCTCTGTTGTCTCGCATGAAAGAGAAGTGTTCAGCATCGGTGAAGTTCGGTTCTTGTTGTGGTAACCGCATATAGCTTTCCAATGGAGAGTAACTGTCTAGATGTTCAGGCTTTTCACTCACTGTGACGCCACAATAGTCATCAAACTGAAGAAAGTAATCAAAATTAAGAGTTAGCACAAATCACATTTCCGACTTCGTATTCACAATAGACAATAGGTGCAGGAGTAGGCCATTCGGCCCTTCGAGCCATTCAATGTGATCATGGCTGATCATCCACTATCAGTACCCCGTTCCTGCCCTCTCCCCATACCCCCTGACTCCACTATCATTAAGAGCTCTATCTAACTCTCTCGAAAGCATCCAGAGAATTGGCCTCCACTGCCTTCTGAGGCAGAGAATTCCACAAATTTACAAATCTGAGTGAAAAAGTTTTTCCTCATCTCCGTTCTAAATGGCCCTTATTCTTATTCTTCACACTTTTATTATTTTGCTATTTTCTGTTCTGGTCACAGACAACCATGTTCTCTGCTAAGAGAACATCTGCATGGACAATTATTTTGCTTTACATATGCTTATCTTTCAAGCTTTTAGTATTCAAATGGCAATCTTGGACAATCAAATTAAAACTACGTCCTTATCTCTCAATGGCTCATAGGCTTTCCATCAGTACATTACTTTTACTGCTGGGCGTTAAAAGCAAAAAGTATGAAAAGTAGAAGTTTTGTCACTTCTATTATTAAGATTCACACAGATAATGCTGCCCCTTCTTTTCTTGGCAAGTTAAAACACACTTATTTTCTCCCTTTTCCAGTACCGATGAAGGGCCTTCACCTAAAATATCCACTTTGGTTTTCCTTTCAAACATGTTGCTCAGCCTGCAGAGAGCTTTAGCATTGTTCTTCCATGACCTTCTCCAAGGTAAATATAGAGGAGAAACACCTCTCCCATCTCCTCTGGCTTTACACATAAACAACCACATTGACCCTTAATGGGACCTTATTGATCCTTAAGAGGCAGGATGGACAAAGGAGTCAGCAGATGTTGTTTACTTGGATTTTCAGAAGGTCTTTGATAAGGTGCCACACTTGAGGCTGCTAAACAAAAATGGGAGCCCAGGTATTAGACAGGTACAAGCATGGCTAGAAGATTGGCTGACTGGGAGAAGGCAAAGAGTAAGAATACAGGTTGGTTGCCAGTGACTAGTGGTGTTCTGCAGTGGTCGATGTTGGGTCCGCTACTCTTCATGTTATATGTTAATGATCTGGATTATGCTAATTGATAGCTTTGTGGCCAAGTTTGCAAATGATACAAAGATAGATGATGGCAGGTAGTGTAGAGGAAGTAGGGAGTCTGCATAACGACATGGACAGGTTAGAAGAGTGGGCAAAGAAGTGGCAAATGGAATGCAGCTCAGCAAAGTGTGAGATCCTCTGAATAACTTCCCTACCACTAACATGAAACTCAACCATTTTAAAATTTCCTGAATTATCTCTATTACTTAAACAAAGGAACAACACTGAACACTCTCCAGTCTTCCCGGACTTTGCCTGTGGCCCCTGCAATCTCACCTCGCTCAATAATCTGGGATAGATCCCATTAAGCCCTGGGGGATTTATCCACTTTAATGCCTTTCAAGAAACTCAACACCACCTCTTTCTTGCTCTCAAATTGCTCTAGCATATTAGTATCCCAGACTGAACTCACTATCTCCATGTCCTCCTCCTTGGTGAATACTGATGCAAAGTACATGTTTAGTACCTCGCCTACATCCCCTGACTTGAAGCATAAATTTGCTCCTTTATCCTTGCGTAGTTTTATGCTCTCCCTGGTTACCCTCTTGCTTTAATGTACTTACAAAATGTTTGGAATCTGGCCCTTCTAATTGCCTGTTTTGAGATTATTCTTGCTTGCTTTACAGATTTACATCATGTCTGGTCATTCAGGATTCTCTAGCCATCCTTATCCCTCCTCCTTACTGGAACATGCCAGTCCTGAACTCTGATCAGATGGCTTTTAAACAACTCCCACGTGTCTGATATGAACTTACCCAAACATGACTGCTCTAAATTCATTCTGATTAGCTCCTATCTAACAATGTTATAATTTGTCATATTGCATGTTGTTTGAAGTACAAAAGTAGGGAACATTAAATGCAACCTAACAGGCTGCTGGGGAAGACACAAAGTGCTGGAACAATTCAGCAGGTCAGGTAGCTTCTCTGGACAACATGGATAGGTGATGTTTCGGGTCAGGACCCTCTGACTAATTGTAGTGGAAGGAGGGGGAGGCTGGATATGTTTGCATCAAAAGTAGTGCAGAGAAAGTTCACTGGTTGTCTCCTGGAACAAAAGGGTTGACATATAAAGAAAAGTTGGGCATCTATTTCCATTAGTGTTTCTAAAAGTGGCAG
Organism: Rhinoraja longicauda; assembly: GCF_053455715.1. Classification (NCBI taxonomy): domain Eukaryota; kingdom Metazoa; phylum Chordata; class Chondrichthyes; order Rajiformes; family Arhynchobatidae; genus Rhinoraja; species Rhinoraja longicauda. Next base: position 4,531,987 of record NC_135957.1, read on the forward strand.
TCTTAAAGAAACATGCAAGATTCTGAAGGAAATTGACAGGGTAGATTCCAGAAGGATGTTTTCTACAGTATTTAGAACTATTTAAAACTTAGTATCTAAATAAGGTATTTAGAACTTGGGGGCGTAATTTCAGAAAAGGGTTTGCCTATTTCAAACGAATGAATTTCTTCTTGTATAAGAACATTAGAACAGTACAGGACAGGAACAGGCCCTTCAGTGGACAATGTCCGTGCTGAAATGATGTCAAGACCAACTGTTAACTGCCTGCACATAATCCAGATCCCTCCATTCCCCGCATAATCCATGTGCTTCCATAAAGATAATGCAATCCAGTTTTACTAACAACAGAATAATCTGCAGTTCCTCCCTGCCTGTTTATCAGACAAGCAACCTAAGACAGATTCAAGAAGGCCACATCGAAGCAATGGCCAAGAAAGCATAATGCTTTAAGACAGCTCAGGAAGTTTGGCACATCCCCAACAACCCTCACGAACGTCTGCAGATACACGGTTGAAAGCATCTCATCAGGATGCATCACACCATGGTTTGGGAACAGCTCCATCCAGGACCGCAAGAAATTATAGAGCACGGTGGACATAGCCCACACCATCACTGCCATTGACTCCATCTACACTACAGGCTGCCTCAGCAAGGCCACCAGGATAACCAAGGACCAGTCTCAACCAGATTCATACAATAGACAATAGGTGCAGGAGTAGGCCATTCGGCCCTTTGAGCCAGCACCACCATTCAATGTGATCATGGCTGATCATTCCCAATCAGTACCCCGTTCCTGCTTTCTCCCCATACCCCCTGAATCCGCTATCCTTAAGAGCTCTATCTAGCTCTCTCTTGAATGTATTCAGAGAATTGGCCTCCACTGCCTTCTGAGGCAGAGAATTCCACAGATTCACAACTCTCTGACTAAAAAAGTTTTTCCTCATCTCTGTTCTAAATGGCCTACCCCTTATTCTTAAACTGTGGCCCCTGGTTCTGGACTCCCCCAACATTGGGAACATGTTTCCTGCCTCTAACGTGTCCAACCCCTTAATAATCTTATACGTTTCGATAAGATCCCCTCTCATCCTTCTAAATTCCAGTGTATACAAGCCTAGTCGCTCCAGTCTTTCAACATATGACAGTCCCGCCATTCCGGGAATTAACCTAGTAAACCTATGCTGCACGCCCTCAATAGCATACCTTCAGATTCAAGGACAATTTCTTCCCAGCTGTTATCAGGCAACTGAACCCTCCTCTCACCAACTGGAGAGCAGCCCTGACCTCTCATCTACCTCATCAGAGACCTTCAAACTATCTTTAATGGATTTTACCTTGCACTGAATGTTACACCCTTTATCCTGTAATTACACTGTGGACAGCTTGATTGCAATCATGTATAGTCTTTTCGCTTACTGGATAGCACGCAACAAAAAGCTTTTCACTATACATCAGTACACATAACAATACTAAACTAAACTAAGGGCAGGAAAGGGATCAAGAGACATTTCTCGTTACAGAGTTAAGTGCCACCGACATACTTATGAAAGTTGGCCCCACATTAATGGTTATCTCCAGACATAGAAAGGAAGGAATGGGGGAAACCTAGGACATGATGTTTCTCAAAGAAAAGGTACAGGCCAGTCACCCTGGTCATTGTAGGATGGTCAGTTAGGAGCACCAACACACCATTGGGCATTTTACATTAATGTAGGGTATAGTATAAATCAGGAAAGTTTAGATGGGGTAACAAGTCTAATAGAGTTATGGACAGCACGGAAACTGGCCCTTCATCCCACCATTCGGTGACAAGAACCAGGTGGCAGATTATTATCTGAATGGTGTCAGATTAGGAAAAGGGGAAGTTCAACGAGACCTGTGTGTCCTTACACATCAGTCACTGAAAGTAAGCATGCAGGTACAGCAGGCTTCAATGGCATGTTGATCTTCATAACGAGAAGATATGAGTGTGGGAGCAATGAGGTCCTTCTGCAGTTGTACAGGGCCCTGGTGAGACTACACCTGGAGTATTATGTGCAGTTTTGGCCTGCTAATTTGAGAAAGGCCATTCTTGCTATTGAGGGAGTGCGGCGTAGGTTCACGAGGTTAATTCCCGGGATGGCGAGACTGTCATATGATTAAAGAATGGAACGATTGGGCTTGTATTTACTGGAATTTAGAAGGATGAGAGGGGATCTTATAGAAACATATAAAACTATTAAGGGATTGGACATGCTAGATGCAGGAAACATGTTCCCGATGTTGGGGGAGTCCAGAACCAGGGGCCACAGTTAAGAATAAGGAATAAGGACTGAGATGAGGAAAAACTTTTTCACCCAGAGAATTGTGAATTTGTGGAATTCTCTGCCTCAGAAGTCAGTGGAGGCAGATTCACTGGTTGCATTCAAAAGAGCTCTTCGGACTTCAAAGGAGCTCTTCGGACTCGCGGAATCAAGGGATATGGGGAGAAGGCAGGAACGGGGTACTGATTGCGGATGATCAGCCATTATCACATTGAATGGCGGTGCTGGCTCGAAGGGCCGAATGGCCTATTCCTGCCTCTATTTTCTATGTATCTATGTCTACGCTGATCATCAAATGCAATCTATATTAATCCCATTTACCAGCATTTGCTCTTTTGCCTACTTTAGTGATTCGTCCAGATGCCATTTCAATGTAGTTATAGTACCCGCTTCAAACATCTTCTCAGGCAGTAGGTTCCAGATTCCAACCATTCTATCGGTAAATAAAAATTCTTCCCTATATATAATAATCAAGGGGTCATCTTTAATCTACATATAGACTCGGCAAACAAAATGAGCAGCGATATTGTTGCAAGAGAAAAAGAGTTAACAATTTAGGTTAAAGGCCCTCTATTAAAACTGAGAAGACGAGAAAACAATTTAGTATCAACCTTGTGGTCGGCAATGTAACAAGGAACAGGATTCAAATACTATCATGCAAATGAAGCCTGAAAATAAGCAGCAGTTTGGAAGAATAGAAGGTTGATACTTTGAAAAAAAAGATATAGGTTATTCAAAGGTGGTCAGCATGCAAAAAGGAACCAGGTCAAAGAAGTAGTATACAAACTCCAGAGGAGATGTAAAAGGACTTAAGGGGTTAGGCCCTGTCCATCAGAGATCAACTGAAAGATGTCGCAGTGGAGATAGAGACAAAATGCTGGAGTAACTCAGCGGGACAGGGAGCATCTCTGGAAAGAAGAAATGGGTGACTTTTCGGCTCAAGACCCTTCTTCAGTTGGAGCCTTGCTGGTAGACAAGGAAAATTTATTGAGACTACAGAAATCTCAGTACTATTGACAAACACCTGCATCATATGGTTGGAGAGGGATTTAAGGATATATCAAGGTAGTAATGAAGTTGAGTTATCTTTGGTTTTTAAGAGAAATAGTGGGCCAATTTTACAGAGAGCAAGATCTGAAATGCTTGACCAATCAGAGCTCAGGTGGAAGTTGAAATGACCAAGATCCTGATAATCTAGTACCATGTCAAGAGCTACATTCATGCAGACACTAGATAGCTTTTTATTAACTTGCCTCAACTGGACACATTTCTGTGTTCATAAGTTCATACGTTATAGGAGCAGAATTAAGCCATTCGACCCATCAAGGCTACCACGCCATTCAATCATGGTTGATCTATCTTTCCCTCTCAACCCCATTCTCCTGCCTTCTCCCCATGACCTGTACTGATCAAGAATCTGAAAATCTCCACCTTAAAAATATACATTGACTCGGCCGCTCTAGCCGTCTGTGGCAATTAATTCCACAGATTCACCCCCTTCTGATGAAAGAAATTGCTCCTCATCTCCTTTCTAAAGGTATGTCCTTTTATTCTGAAGATTATAACCTCTGGCCCATAAACTCTCCCATTAGTAGAAACATCCTCTCCACATCCACTCTATTCAGACCTTTCATTATTCAAAGAGGTCTCCCCTCATTCTTCTAAACTACAGCTAGTGCAGGCTCAGTGCCGTCAAACGCTCTTCACATGTTAACCTAATCATTTCTAGGATCAGTCTCGTAAACCTCCTCTGGACCCTCGCCAATGCCAGCACATCCTTGCTCCAGATATGGGGCCCAAAACTGCTCACAATACTCCAAATGCATTCTGACCAGTGCCTTATAAAGCCTCAGATTCACATTCCTGTTTCTATATTCCAGTCCTCTTAAAGTAAATGCTAGCATTGCATTTGCCTTACTTGCAAATTAACTTTTTGGGAATCCTGCATCAGCACTCCCAAATCCCTTTGCACCTCTGATTTCTGAATTCTCTCCCATTTAGAAAATAGTCTATGCCTTTATTCCTATCACCAAAATGCATGACTCCACATTTTGCTATGCTGTATTCCATATGCCACATCTCAGTCCACTCTCTCAACCTGTCCAAGTCATTCTGCAGAGTCCCTGCTTTCTCTACACTACCTGCCCCCCCCCCCCCCCACCTATCTTCGTATCATCTGCAAACTTGGCCACAAAGCCTTCAATCCCCTCATCCCTCATTGATATACAACGTGAAGAGCAGTGGCCCCAGCATCAAACACTGCTTGCCACTGGCAGCCAACCAGAAAAAGCCCCCTTTATTGCGACTCATTGCCTTCGGCTATTCAGCCAACCTGCTATCAATTCTAGGAGCTTCCCTCTGATACCATGGGCTCTCATCTTTAGCAGCCTTATGCACGGCACTTTACCTGAAAATCCAGATAAACAACATCTACTGACTCTCCTTTGACAATCCTGTTATTTATTTCCTCAAAGAATTCCAGTAGGCAAGATCTCCCTTTCACAAAACCATATTGCCAATCATGAAACTGTTATGGCGTTGAGGCGTGAGACCCCATTCTCCAGCAAGGGCTCAAAGTTGGCAATACTGAGACGTTTGGATAGGCCTGAACATGTTATGCCCGCAAAACTACTCTATAACTGTGACCAGATACCAAAGCTATGCCTCCCAACTTTGTTATCAAAATAGTGATATCTTTCTAATGCTTTTGATGTCTCCGACATCTCTCAGCAATCTAAATTTAAGGCATCAGTTAACAACAGTGAATGTCAAGGATCTACTAAGAATGAGCGGAGTAATTCTGAATACAAAGAAACAGCAGAATACAATCTTTTGAGACATTGGCTACTACTTTTACCCAATACTAATAAGAAAGCCTGTCCTCAAATTGTACTCTCGTGACAGCTTATACTTAATTGACATCATCCTGGAGTTTCCAAGTTTATATAGTTCATTGGGTTATGGGAACAATAAACCACTCTGAGAAAAATATTTTGAGACGTGATCTTAAGAGTCACTCTTGCCTGTCTCAATAAATGTCTGTTAACACTTAGATATGATAGACTCTTTAAGATTACTGCTCTGGCAAGTAACAGTGTTTCTAGGAAAACACTCTACAAGCACAAAGCAACAGAGACAGAGAAGTGACATTTGTGACTTTATGTTTGTCCATGAACGTGATCAATGTTTTCCCCAAAACTGTTGTAATAAAAAGGGCAAATGATGCAAATCCTCAAACCTGTTCAGACATTCGGTTAGATCATGGCTGATCTAGCCCCTAGCTCTAGGGGCTAGTGGAATCAAGGGATATGGGGAGAAGGCAGTCACAGATTGTGGATGATCAGCCATGGTCACAATGAATGGTGGTTCTGGCTCGAAGGGCCAAATGGCCTCCTCCTGCACCTATTTTCTATGTTTCTATGTCCTGTATCTCAAATTACCCATCTAGATCTACAGTACCCTCCATAATGCTTGGGACAAAGACCCATCATTAATTTATTTGCCTCTGTACTCCACAATTTGAGATTTGTAATAGAAAAAAATCACATGTGGTTAGAGTGCACATTGTCAGATTTTAATAAAAGGAATTTTTATGCATTTTGGTTTCACATGTAAAAATTACAGCAGTGTTTATACATAGTCCTCCCATTTCAGGGCACCATAATGTTTGGGACACAGCAATGTAATGTAAATGAAAGTAGTTATGTTTAGTATTTTGTTGCATATCTTTTACATGCAATGACTGCTTGAAGTCTGCGATTCATGGACATCACCAGTTGCTGGATGTCTTCTCTGGTGATGCTCTGCCAGGCCTGCATTGCAGCCGTCTTTAGCTTATGCTTGTTTTGGGGGCTAGTCCCCTTCAGTTTTCTCTTCAGCATATAAAAGGCATGCTCAATTGGGTTCCGATCAGGTGAATGACTTGGCCACTCAAGAACTGACCATTTTTTTGCGTTGAAAAACTCCTTTGTTGCTTTATGTATGTTTGTTTATGTACGTATGTTTATGTATGTTTGGGATCATTGTCTTGCTGTAGAATGAACCGCCGGCCAATGAGTTTTGAGGCATTTGTTTGAACTTCAGCAGATAGGAAGTGTCTAAACACTTCAGAATTCATAATGCTACTACCATCAGCAGTTGTATCATCAATGAAGATAAGTGAGCCAGTACCTTCAGCAGCCATACATGCCCAGGCCATAACACTCCCACCACCGTGTTTCACAGATAAGGTGGTATGCTTTGGATCTTGGGCAGTTCTTTCAATCCTCCATACTTTGCTCTTGCCATCACTCGGATATAAGTTAATCGTCTCACCTGTCCACCTTTTTCCAGAACTGTGGTTGCTCTTTTAAGTACTTCTTGGCAAACTGTAACCTGGCCATCCTATTTTTGTGGATAACCAATGGTTTGCATCTTGCAGTGTAGCCTCTGTATTTCTGTTCATGAAGTCTTCTGTGGACAGTGTTCATTGATAAATCCACACCTGACTCCGGAAGAGTTTCTGATCTGTCAGACAGGTGTTTGGGGATTTTTCTTTATTATAGAGAGAATTCTTCCGTCATCAGCTGTGGAGGTCTTCCTTGGCCTGCCAGTCGCTTTGCGATTAGTAAGCTCACCAGTGCTCTCTTTCTTCTTAATGATGTTCCAAACAGTTGATTTTGGTAAACCTCAGGTTTGGCTGAACAGTTTTATTCTTGTTTCTCAGTCTCATAATGGCTTCTTTGACTTTCATTGGTACAACTTTGGTCCTCATGTTGATAAACAGCAATAAAAGTTTCCAAAGGTGATGGAAAGACTGGAGGAAAGACTAGGTCCTGAGAGCTCTCTTATACCTGCATTAAGGAAGCATTTAAACACACCTGAGCAATTACAAATACCTGTGAAGCCATGCGTCCCAAACATTATGGTGCCCTGAAATGAACTATGTACACAGTTGTAATTTCAACATACTGAAATCAAAATGTATAAAAATACCCTTTAATAAAATCTGACAATGTGCACTTTAACCACGTGATTTTTTTTCTATTACAAATCTCACAATTGTGGAGTACAGAGGCAAGTAAAAAGTGATGGGTCTTTGTCCCAAACATTATGGAGGGCACTGTACATCTCAACAACACATTGCAAGAAAGACTACAAGATCTTTGTTGCAAAAATGTCAATCACATTCTCCAAAGTAGCTTTCTGCTATCCTTCACATGCAGCATTTGCTGATTTCATTCCCTAAAAGACCTTGCTCTAATTTTACCATTATGTCGTGCTCTAGATTGCCCAGGCAAATCTTTTAATATTTCTAGCACAATAATTAGATAATTTTTCAAATCAAGCCTGAATTGTTTCTACATAATTGAATTATCCGAGTCTATTTCTACTCTCTCTCATTTAGTGGTGGAGAACAAATTTGCATAGCTTCTACCCTCAAAGACTTTTCAGAGACGTTGTGATGGAACACTGGATCCTTACATGAACTCTACGGATATCAAAACAATTAATAAATACAAAATGTGCTAAATGAGTAAGCAGTATTAAAGCACTGTCATTTTGCAAGCTTCATCCAGATCACTTAAAAACATAATATAGATCACACCTGCATAGCAGTTGAGGGTTCCAATCCAGGTTCAGTGTGCTTCTTCAAAATAGATTTCTTTGGCATCTGAGGGGCATCATCTGGTCTATGCAAGACATAATCACTTCTCGGAGAGTGTTGCATTCCTATTGTACTCCTCTCAAAACGTTCTGAAAGACCATAAGGTCGGTGTGAGCGTTCTCGCTGAGAGGGAGGAAGTATTTCTGCTATGATCCTTTCTTCTTGCTCCTTCCTCCTGCGAGCAATTTCTAATTCACGAAATTCATGATTTTTACTTTTGCTGTAAGGAAAATGTTCCCGAGCATGACTGCTATTTGGATTCCTATTTGGAGTTAAATTTTGTGGCCGGTCAGGACTTCTGATTCTGTAATTCCGATGTCTTTCTGGACTCCGGCTACGGCACTCCCGGCTGTGACGTTCCCTGCTGCGGCTACGGTGTTCAAGTCGTGAACGTTTGGAATCCCTTCCTCTATCATCGGACCTCAAATGGGAGTATGAAATCTTCTTATACTTATCCCCATCACGTTCTCTTGATCGTCTTCTTCCTTCTCTCTGTGACAAAGATTGTGATCCATAGTCCATCCTGCGTTTGAATGAATCACCAGAAGGCATCATATCTAGAAACTCTTCAGATTGGTCATCGTGGAGTGAATATTTTGCCTGCATCCGAGCAGATTGTGGCAACTGACTTCTGTACATTAGACCATCAGCCATTTCATCTCTGTTGGTTACAAAGAGCAAGTTAGAGAAGAATACAACACTGTCATCCTTGATTAAGAGTTTCAAACAGTGCGTCATCAATTGGCAAAAGTCTGTAGTTATTTAACAGAAACATCTGCAGTAAAACTCTGAGAATCTGCTCTACTATTGTTCAGAAATCCCAATGATTTGGCTTCTTGCTCACCAGGTCCTGCTTCTCCACTCCCAAAAGAATCTCAGCAAGGCCCCGTTTTCCCCACCCCTCACAAACTCAGACGATCCATTTCCTTCGCTTCAGAATTCCACTGCTCCATTTCTCGCACTCCTTATAAATTCAACAGGTTTATTTCTATCGCTCCCTTTAAACCCACCAAAGCATCAACCTTGCTCTTCCTTCATAATTACCAGGTTCAATGGAAGGTTTATTACAATAAAATTGTGTATCACTTAAATAAAAAATAACAGTATGTTGACAGTTAATAGTAGGGATATCCAATAGTTCAGAAAATCGGTTAGTCTAGCACCAAAGTCTTGAGGGTGCCCAAATATCATTGGGCAGTCATGCTCAGGAACTAACCTATTTTCTGAATATAGAACAGCAAGAGCCTCAAGTAGTATGAAAATTGTTCGTTTGGTTCTGCCTTTTCACTCCAATCTTGATTCAGAAGAGGTTTAAACCAAAAACAAAGACATCATGAAGGTTGACACTGTAAAGGAACACTGGAGGAATACAACTTTAGCAGACGTGTTATTTGCTTGATCACATGGTGTGATGCAAGAATTTTTCTTTAAATGCCCTTGCCAACATTTATTTCTTAAGAAACACACACTGATTAGAATCATACTTTTCTGACGATTACCATTTAGCATATTCTATCTCAGTTAACTCTTTGAAAGCGCTATCCAATTAATTCCAAATCTCTTTCCCTGAACATCTATTTCAGCACTAAACCCGAAAGTAGCTGGTGCATTTAGCCACAAGACACTGATGACTTTCCACAAGGTTCTTGTGAGCACTTTGGGACATCAATGGGTCATATTACAGTAACAGTATAGCAGTAACAGGATCGTTCCGAGTCAGCATGGATTTACGAAGGGGAAATCATGCTTGACTAATCTTCTGGAATTTTTTGAGGATGTAACTGGGAAAATTCACAGGGGAGAGCCGGTGGATGTGGTGTACCTTGACTTTCAGAAAGCCTTCGACAAGGTCCCACATAGGAGATTAGTGGGCAAAATTAGAGCACATGGTATTGGCGGTAGGGTACTGACATGGATAGAAAATTGGTTGACAGACAGAAAGCAAAGAGTGAGGATAAATGGGTCCCTTTCAGAATGGCAGGCAGTGACTAATGCGGTACCGCAAGGCTCGGTGCTGGGACCGCAGCTATTTACAATATACATTAATGACTTGGATGAACGGATTAAAAGTACCATTAGCAAATTTGCAGATGATACAAAGCTGGGTGGTAGTGTGAACTGTGAGGAAGATGCTATGAGGTTGCAGGGTGACTTGGACAGATTGTGTGAGTGGGCAGATGCATGGCAGATGCAGTTTAATGTGGATAAGTGTGAGGTTATCCACTTTGGTGGTAAGAATAGGAAGGCAGATGATTATCTGAATGGTGTCGTTAGGAAAAGGGGACGTACAACGAGATCTGGGTGTCCTAGTGCATCAGTCACTGAAAGGAAGCATGCAGGTACAGCAGGCAGTGAAGAAAGCCAATGGAATGTTGGCCTTCATAACAAGAGGAGTTGAGTATAGGAGCAAAGAGGTCCTTCTGCAGTTGTACAGGGCCCTAGTGATACTGCACCTGGAGTACTGTGTGCAGTTTTGGTCTCCAAATTTGAGGAAGGATATTCTTGCTATTGAGGGCGTGCAGCGTAGGTTGACTAGGTTAATTCCCGGAATGGCGGGACTGTCGTATGTTGAAAGACTGGAGCGAATAGGCTTGTATACACTGGAATTTAGGATGAGAGGGGATCTTATCGAAACATATAAGATTATTAAGGGGTTGGTCACATTAGAGGCAAGAAACATGTTCCCAATGTTGGGGGAGTCCAGAACCAGGGGCCACAGTTTAAGAATAAGGGGTAGGCCATTTAGAACGGTGATGAGGAAAAACTTTTTCAGTCAGAGAGTTGTGAATCTGTGGAATTCTCTGCCTCAGAAGGCAGTGGAGGCCAATTCTCTGAATGCATTCAAGAGAGAGCTAGATAGAGCTCTTAAGGATAGCAGAGTCAGGGGGTATGGGGAGAAGGCAGGAACGGGGTACTGATTGAGAATGATCAGTCATGATCACATTGAATGGCGGTGCTGGCTCGATGGGCCGAATGGCCTACTCCTGCACCTATTGTCTGTTACGATATATGACCTTTCCCCTGACATCAACCAAGAACAACATTTTCACATGAAAAACAAAACAAGTTCCTAGTTACCTATCAAGTCAAGTCAAGTCAATTTTATTTGTATAGCACATTTAAAAACAACCCACGTTGACCAAAGTGCTGTACATCAGTTCAGGTACTAAGAACGAACATAAGATGGCACACAAACATAACAGCACATACATAAACAGTTCACAGCGCCCCCTCATAGGGCCTCAAACGCTAGGGAGTAGAAATAGGTTTTGAGCCTGGACTTAAAGGAGTCGATGGAGGGGGCAGTTCTGATGGGGAGAGGGATGCTGTTCCACAGTCTAGGAGCTGCAATCGCAAAAGCGCGGTCACCCCTGAGCTTAAGCCTAGACCGTGGGATAGTGAGTAGCCCCAAGTCGGCCGACCTGAGGGACCTGGAGATAGAGTGGTGGGTTAGAAGATTTTTAATATGGGGGGGGGGGGGGGGGGGGGGGAGCCCGTTTAGGGCTTTGTTTGTAAATAGGAGGAGCTTGAAGTTGATTCTGTACTGTACTGGGAGCCAGTGGAGAGAGGCCAGAATCGGGGTGATGTGGTCCATAGCACCAGCAACCCAACCTAGTTCCTTCACACAGATGCAGTGACCAAGAAGGCACATCAGTGTATTTACTTTCTGAAGCATGTCCAGGATTCTCTCAAACATCTGCAGATGCTCTATAGAAACGAGCGAGGTGCATTGCAGCCTGAACTTGCAGTGTGGTGAATGCACCCTAGTTTATCACAGGCTTATTATGTCCTTCCATCCAGTCCACCTTCGTGGTATATTGCAACAGGAAACCTGAAGGTATTGTCAAGAATGGCTGTCACCATGAACATTTGCTTCCCTCTCATCTGAAATAAGACACAGCGAGCTTGAAACCCAAGACGTCCCATCTCAAAACCAGTTTCTTCTCCACTGATATCAGATGTAAACCAATCATCTCCTTCACACCCACTTCCTGTAGATGTTGCCAAGTATTCTTAGTGTTAATTCTACCTCATTCAATTAACCCATTATTGTACTTTAATATTTTTTACACTGCTTTGGATTGCACTACAATCTTGCATCAGTCAGCTGTTTTGCACTTATAATTGTATTTATTTTTGTGTGTAGCATGACAAGGTATACATTTTACTCTGGGAGTGTCATGTGAACAAGGAATTTCACCGCACCTTGATCTACATGCAGACCTCCCAACATTTGATTTTACAAATTCATAATTTTGATGTCTAAAATTCAGAATTTTACATCAAAATTCATAAAGCAACTTTTCAGCAAAATAAAGTATGCACGCCAAATGCGCGTACGCATTTGCGTATACATTCAACGACTATTATTTCCAACAGTCTATAGTTCTTGGACTACATGTACAACGTCAGACCTATCATGAGTATATTCTGCTACTTATAGAAAGGTTATTGAACAGAAATACTTTTTAAAAACAAAAAAAGAAAAAATTGTTTTGTTTTGTATTTTGCATTTTGCTTTTTCCTTACACGTCCCAATTCGCTTGGTATTGAATAAAGGAACAATGATCAGAAAATGTATGGCTAAGTTATGAAGAATTTAATTTAATACTGCACATACCATGAGCGTTAGGCAGAGGTTGGACACGCTAGGACTTTATTCCTTGGAATGCTGGATGCTAAGTGGTGTGCAAAACCACGAGGGGAATAGATAGGATGAAAACACAGGGTGTTTTTCCCAGGGTGAGGGCATCAAGAACTAGAAGGCATAGGTGGCGCCGTACGATGGCAGCCTCGCCAACGATCTGTCTCGTCCTTTTCTTTTGGTGTTTTTGGGTGATTTCAATTTTCCGTATATAGACTGGGAATCACATTCTGTTAAAGGGCTGGATGGTTTGGAGTTTGTAAAATGTGTGCAGGATAGTTTTTTGCAGCAATACGTAGAGGTACCTACCAGAGAAGGGGCAGTGTTGGACCTCCTGTTAGGAAATGAGACGGGTCAGGTGACGGAGGTATGTGTTGAGGAGCACTTTGGGTCTAGTGATCACAATGCCATTAGTTTTAATATAATTATGGAGAAGGTCAAATTTGGACCAAGGGTTGAGATTTTGGATTGGAGAAAGGCTAATTTTGAGGAGATGAGAAAGGATTTAAAAGGAGTGAAATGGAACTTTTTGTTTTATGAAAAGGATATAATAGAGAAATGGAGGATATTTAAAGGTGAAATTTTGAGAGTACAGTCTTTATGTCCCTGTTCGGTGGAAAGGAAAGAATAATAATTTGAAAGAGCCGTGGTTTTCCAGGGAAATTGGACACTTGGTTCGGAAAAAGAGGGAGATATACAATAAATATAAGCGGCAGGGAGTAAATGAGGTTCTTGAGGAATATAAAGAATGTAAAAGGAATCTTAAGAAGGAAATTAAAAAAGCGAAAAAAAGATATGAGGCTGCTTTGGCAAGTAATGTAAAAGTAAACCCCAAGGGGTTCTACAGATATGTCAATAGCAAAAGGATAGCGAGGGATAAAATTGGTCCATTAGAGAGTCAGAGTGGACAGCTATGTGCTGAGCCGGAAGAAATGGGGGAGATATTAAACAATTTCTTTTCTTCGGTATTCACCGAGGAGAAGGATATTGAATTATGTGAGGTAAGCGAAACAAGTAGAGTAGTGATGGAAATTATGAGGATTAAAGAAGAGGAGGTACGGACACTTTTGAAAAATATAAAAGTGGATAAGTCTCCAGGTCCTGATAGGATATCCCCTAGGACATTGAGGGAAGTTAGTGCAGAAATAGCAGGGGCTATGACGGAAATATTTCAAACGTCATTAGAAACGGGGATGGTGCCGGAAGATTGGCGCATTGCGCATGTTGTGCCTTTGTTTAAAAAAGGTTCTAAAAGTAAACCTAGCAATTATAGACCTGTTAGTTTGACGTCTGTGGTGGGAAAATTAATGAAAAAGATACTTAGGGACAATATATATAATTATTTGGATAAACAAGGCCTGATTAGAAACAGTCAACATGGATTTGTGCCTGGAAGGTCATGTTTGACTAATCTTCTTGAATTTTTTGAAGAGGTTACCAGGGAAATTGATAAGGGCAAGGCTGTGGATGTTGTCTATATGGACTTCAGTAAGGCATTTGACAAGGTTCCACATGGAAGGTTGATTAAGAAGGTTAAATCGTTGGGTATTAATAGTGAGGTTGCAAGATGGATTCAACAATGGCTGAATGGGAGATAACAGAGGGTAATGGTTGACAATTGTATGTCAGGTTGGAGGCCAGTGTCTAGTGGAGTACCCCAAGGATCTGTGTTGGGTCCACTGTTGTTTGTCATTTACATTAATGATCTGGATGATGGTGTGGCAAATTGGATTAGTAAATATGCAGATGATACTAAGATAGGTGGTGTAGTTAATAATGAAGTAGAGTTTCAAAGTCTACAGAGAGACTTGGGCCTTTTGGAAGGGTGGGCTGAAAGATGGCAGATGGAGTTTAATGCTGATAAGTGTGAGGTGCTGCATTTTGGTAGGACAAATCAAAATAGGACATACAGGGTAAATGGTAGGGAATTGAGGAATGCAGTGGAACAGAGGGATCTGGGAATAACTGTGCATTGTTCCCTGAAGGTGGAATCTCATGTGGATAGGGTGGTGAAGAAGGCATTTGGTATGCTTGCCTTTATAAATCAGAGCATCGAGCATAGAAGTTGGGATGTAATGTTAAAATTGTACAGGGCATTGGTGAGGCCAAATCTGGAGTATGGTGTGCAGTTCTGGTCACCAAATTATAGGATGTCGACAAAATGGAGAGGGTACAGAGGAGATTTACTAGAATGTTGCCTGGGTTTCAGCACTTAAGCTACAGAGAGAGGTTGAGCAGGTTGGGTCTTTATTCTTTGGAGCGTAGAAGGTTGAGAGGGGACTTGATAGAGGTTTTAAAAATTTTGAGAGGGACGGACAGAGTTGACGTGGGTAGGCTTTTCCCTTTGAGAGTGGGGAAGATTCCAACAAGGGAACATAGCTTCAGAATTGAGGGACAAAAGTTTAGGGGTAACATGAGGGGTAACTTCTTTACTCAGAGGGTGGTGGCTGTATGGAATGGGCTTCCGGTGGAAGTGGTGGAGGCACTTTATTTAAGAGTAAATTGGATAGGTATATGGATAAGAGGGGATTAGAGGGTTATGGTCTGAGTGCAGGTAGATGAGACTAGGTCAGGGAGAGTGGTCGGCGTGGACTGGTAGGGCCGAACGGGCCTGTTTCCGTGCTGTAGTTGTTATATGGTTATATGGTTATATGGTTTTTAGACTTGAAGAAAATCATTAAAAAGTTAACATTAAAAGGCTACAAGTAGTTACCAAGTACCAAAGTTCCTTGTGATCCTGTAATTAGTTGACTTCTATAAAAAACAAGTAGTGGCTCAATTTTTCTACCTCACCTCCCAAATCTTTAATTGAAAAGTAAAAATACTGTACATTCTCAAGGCACAATAGCAGTTAATGCATCAGGTTAATTACTCGGATTTATCATTCAACTTTTTGCAGCGTTTGGAAGCTAGGGTAAATGAAATGACCCCTTCCACCCGCTTCTCCTTATATTCCTTCTTCTGGTTTTGCATTTACAATAGACAATAGGTGCAGGAGTAGGCCATTCAGCCCTTCGAGCCAGCACCACCATTCAATGTGATCATGGCTGATCATTCTCAATCAGTACCCCGTTCCTGCCTTCTCCCCATACCCCCTGACTCCGCTATCTTTAAGAGCTCAATCTAGCTCTCTCTCGAATGCATTCAGAGAATTGGCCTCCACTGCCTTCTGAGGCAGAGAATTCCACAGATTTACAACTCTGACTGAAAAACTCCTCCTTTTCTCCATATCTGACATCCTTTTGTCTCTTTTCCACCTCTAGCTTTTGTCACTTATTCCATCCATCTGCCAATCACCCCTCCCACCCTCATCAATCCTCACTGATCACTTACAATCAGTCTGAAGAATCCCGGCCCAATATGTTGTCGGTCCATTCCCTCCACAGCTGGAGTTGAGTTCCTCCAGCACATTTTTGAGTGAGGGAGTTTGGCACATTGCATTCGTCAGTAGGGCATGGAACAGGCGATGGGGTGTTATGTTGCAGTTGTAAAATATATTGATGTGTTGTGTATTTTTGGATATCCTGTTGTAAGAGTATGTGTTGAGGGATACACTGAAGCTTGGTGCTACAAATGCCAAGGCTCTGTGCGGGAGGGAGCACAGTCTAGGGTACTTCCGTTGTTGGTCAATGAAGAGGTCGAGTCCAGTGGGGACACGCCTGAAACAAGGGGAGTGATATAACCCCAGGAGGCCACAAGTGGTAATCGTGCTGTGTGTAAAACAAAAGGGAAGAGCTAACATACCACTGAATGTACAGAAACTAGGAATATATTAAGTTTTGCACGGTTTTTGTTTTGTCTATATTTTTTAAATCATAAGTTCATAAGTGATAGAAGAATTAGGCCATTCAGCCCATCAAGTCTACTCCGCCATTCAATCATGGCTGATCTATCTCTTCCTCCTAACCCCATTCATTCTCCCGCCTTCTCCCCATAACACCCGACACATGTACTAATCAAGAATCTATCTATCTCTGCCTGAAAAATATCCATTGAATTGTCCTCCACGGCCTTTTGTGGCAAAGAATTCCACAGATTCACCACCCTCTGTCTAAAGAAATCCCTCCTCAACTCCTTCCTGGAGGAACGTTCTTTAATTCTGAGGCTATGACCTCTGGTCCTAGACTCTCCCACTAGTGAAAAGCACAAGTTTCCTTCCCCTTTCCCCCGGTTCCCTTTCGACAATGTCTTTCTATTCTTCTTCATTCAAATCTGTTTCTCCTAACGCCTCCAGCCCCTCCAATCTCATTCCCCTCCTCTCCCTCCCCATCGCCATTTCACACCATCCTCGGCTCCCCTCCATTCCCTCCCCTATCCATCCACTCTCCAACCCCTCCCCCTCCACACTCCATTCCCTCCCCTCCCTCTATTCCACTCCCCCTCTCCTCCATTCCATGGTTTATTTTTTTCATTTAAAAGTTTAAAAAAATTAATTAAAAAACTTTCCTCCGTGGATGCTGTCTGGCCCGCTGAGTTCCTCTGGCACTGTGTTTTAACCTGTTTCTCTATTTGCAGATGCTGCCTGAGCGTTTTCAGTAGGTTCCGTTTTAACCGATTTGCAGCATCCACAATTTCCTGTGCCCCATCGAGTTTTTGTTAAAAAAAGGCTTTTCAATATAAATGCACTGATTCTAGCTGCACTAAATAAACAACTGGCACATTTTTGATAAACAAGTGAGCATAAGCAACTCGGCAATAATCACAGCCCACCTCTCAGCGGCACATCATCCATCCGCTAGCTGAGTGTGAATGGGACGACTGCTGCAGAAGTGATCGTACCCAACTGCTGAATAAAACACCGATCGACCGGCCCCACAACTCGGATCGCATCTGTTGTTGGAAGGCAACCAAAGTGAATAAGTACAGTTACCTGGTCACAGCCAGAAAATAAAAAAATCACCTTGTCTAGTCTGAAGAAGGATCCCGACCCAGTTCTCCAGATATACTACGGGCCGGCTTTCATGCCACATGCTGTGGTAGGTAACCGGTTGAGTGACTCCAGCACTTTGTGTCTTATTTCACCTCGTCCATTTGCTTCAGCACTCGCACATACCTACAATAGAGGGCTGCTCAGTCCGCCTTCCCCTCTGCCACGGGTAACGAGTAAACAGTGGCAGCCGCCTCCATGGATCTCTCTCCAGTGATCCTATCAACTGGGTACTGCAGGATCCGCCTGCCGACCGGTGGGTGACTTCCACCTGACCCAGTGTAACTGCTGGAGATAGCCTTCCAGAGCATTATATTTATACCAAAGGTGTTCCTCCCTCCATTTCTGCATCCCCCACCAGCATCCTGAGCAAATTTCTCTCCCCTCAAGTCAGGGCTGTGGAGTCGATACCCAAAACACCCGACTCTGACTCCTTGATTTCTTGTGTATCTGACTCCGACGACACCAAAATTGTTCCGACTCCAACTCCACAGGAGGGCTGTGGAGTCAATAACAAAAACACCCGACTCCCGACTCCTTAATTTCTTGTGTATCCGACTCCGACAGCACCAAAATTGCTCCGACTCCGACTCCACAGCCCTGCCGGCCTCAATCTATAAACACTGCCCCCGACAGTGCTCCAGAGAAGCCAATCCCGAGTCAACTTCCTGCGCCCCTCTGACAACCTGACATGCTTCTGCTTTCTACTGCACAACCACCAACAGCTGGGCTATCTCGTGCAGGTTTCGTTCGCGTGGGTACTGGTCGCAAAAGGGTTATTTAGATTTTTATGTGGGCAGGTTTGGGGAGATAATTCATGTCCAAGTTGTTGAGCTGTGACTTGAAGAGTGACAAGGTTGGTGCACATCTGGTGGTGTCTGGAAGGATGTTCCACTCTGGGATAGTCCATGGATATAGTGACTGTAGGCAGCTACTATTTTTGTTTGCTCTAATTCTAGTATAAATGAAGTGGCCGAACAAGCAGCTGCGGAGCCCGGATCCCAGAGGGGGAAGGGGAGCGTGAGGAGTGAGGAAGAGGGGGGGGGGGAGATGGGGGTGGGGGGGAGATGGGGGTGGGGGGGAGATGGGGGTGAGGGAGAGGAGGGTGAGTGGGGGTGAGGAACGAGGCGAGGGGAGAGGTGAGTGGAGGGGGAGAGGGGAGGGGTGAGAGGGGAGGGGTGAGGGGGGAAGAGGGGAGGACGTGGTGGGGGGAGGAGTGAGTGAAGGTGAGCAGGGGAGGGGTGAGTGGTGAGGGAATGAGAGGGTGGTGGAGGGAGGGGTGAGGAGAGGAGGAGGGGTGGGGGGTGAGGAGAGGAGGAGGGGTGGGGGGTGAGGGGAGGGTTTAGGGGGGTGGGGAGAGGGGAGGAGTGAGGTGTGAGGGGTGAGAGGGGGGAGGGGATGAGTGGGTGGTGAGGGGAGGGGGGTAAGGAGAGGAGGGGTGAGGAGAGGAGGGGGGAGGGTGAGGAGAGGGGGAGGGTAAGGAGTGGGTGTTGGGGGTGAGGGGAGGGGAGGGGAGATGGGGTGAGGGACGTGCGCTGTCACGACCGACCCCCCCCCCCTCCTCCTCCTTCTCCCTCCTCATCCCCCTCCTCCCCTTCCCCCTCCCCCCCCCCCCCCCCGCTCGCGGCGCGCACGTTATTATTTGAATCCCCCCGAGTTCCAAAAGGGCAAACGGCCGCCGGCGGTGGCGGCGCGCGCGCGGGCGGGCAGACGCGGCCAGAGCCCGAGAGCCGCAGCCCCGCAAGATCCAAGCCACCGTCTCCGCCTTCACATCTTTCATCGCCAAAACAAATCTGATTCAACTTTTTAAAAAAAAGAAGATAACGAGGCGAACAAGGGCCTAGAAGATGCGTTACCAAAATGGAGCCGCTCCTGCACAGACCTCTGGGCAACGATCGCCGCGCCCACTGCGCATGTCCAGGTAGCTCTCCCCCCCCAACAGCATCATAGGTGGCGCAGTAGAGGGAGGCGCGGCCGCCTGCACTGCCACTGCCTCTGTCACTAGCACTGCCACTGCCTCTGCCTCTGTCACTAGCACTGCCACTAGTACTAGCTCTGCCACTAGTACTAGCTCTGCCACTAGCACCAGCACTGCCTCTGCCATTAGCACTAGCACTGCCACTGCCACTAGCACTGCCTCTGCCACTAGCACTGCCTCTGCCACTAGCACTAGCACTGCCACTAGCACTAGCACTGCCACTAGCACTAGCACTGCCTCTGCCACTAGCACTGCCACTAGCACTGCCTCTGCCACTGCCACTGCCACTGCCTCTGCCACTGCCACTAGCCTAACTCTGCCCTGCCCTGCTCTGTCTTGCCCTGCACAGCCCAGCCCTACACAGATTTAACCCTACCCTGCACAGCCTAGCCTAGCCCAGCACTGCTCTGCTCTGCCTAGCACAGCCTAGCTCTGCCCTGCACAGCCCTGCCCTGCACAGATCTCACCCTACCCTGCACAGCCCAGCCCAGCTCTGCTCTGCCCTACTCGGCACTGCTCTGCTCTGCCTTGCACAGCCTAGCCTAGCACAGCACAACCCCAGCACAGCTCTGCTCTGCCCTGCCCTGCTCTGTCTTGCCCTGCACAGCCCAGCACTGCTCTGCTCTGCCTTGCACAGCCCAGCCTAGCCTAGCACAGCCTAGCCTAGCTCTGCCCTGCCCAGCTCTGTCTTGCCCTGCACAGCCCAGCCCTACACAGATCTAACCCTACCCTGCACAGCCTAGCCCAGCTCTGCTCTGCCCGACACAGCACTGCTCTGCCCTGCTCTACTCTGTCTTGCATTGCACACCTCAGCACAGCACAGCCTTGCTTTGCTGACTGGTGGGGACTGTTGGATAGGGAATGTTGGTTGGGGGGGGGGGTGGGGGGGAGTTGGGTTGGGGTGGGGGGGAGTTGGTTGGGGTGGGGGGGAGTTGGTTGGGGGGGGAATTGGTTGGGGGGGCGTTGGTTGGGGGGGGAGTTGGTTGGGGGGGGGAGTTGGTTGGGGGGGAAGTTGGTGGGGGGGGAGTTTGTTCGGGGGGGAGGTGGTAGGTTTGTTGTGGGGTAGGGAAAGGTGGGGTAGGGATGGGCAATGGTTTTGGCCGGGAGGCAAGACTTGGTTGTTGGAAAGGTTATGGGGTGGTGGTTTGAGAAGGAGGATGAGAAGGTTGTTTGGTGAGGGGGTTGATGGTTTGAGAAGGTTGTTTGGAGGAGCGTGAGAAGGGTGTTTGGGGGGGTTGAGAAGGTTGTTGTGGGGCTTGGAAGGAGGTTTCTGCACCCCTCCCAACCCTTCCGAATTTGGCGGAAAGTTTCCGCTTTCTTATTTCATTTCCGCCATTCCGATTTTGCCTCACATTTTTCCGCAAAACAGTCGGCAATTGCAATTTGTCAATTTGGCTGCTCGAGGTCGCTAGGGGTTCCGCGAGAAATTCCCCCACCCTGGAAGTCTCCCCGAAAATGTTGCACGTAGGCTGGGCAAGGCAGCCAATCTCAACCTCATTGGGACTTCCATGGCTGATTGATGGGTTGAATTTGCAACCTGCGGCAGGGGCTGTGGAACTCCAGCCCAGCTGGAGCCAGCACATCTATCCCCATAGCCGATTTCCTTGGCCGGCTGGATAAACCAGCAAAGCTCGGGAACCAAGAGTGCCAGAAAATCAGTGGTGGAAATGTAATGAGTAAATATTAAATTTAAGTGCAAGATTATATAACTATATTAATTAATTAAGACGGGGTTAAAATATAAAACACAGCAGAAAAGCCAATTACCACCCTTTATCAATTAATGTGCAAATTTACTTCAACAAGTATGCTTAGTTGAGTTGCATATGTCAACTCTTTCTTCATAACTTAGTCATACATTTTATGATCATTGTTCTTTTATTCAACACTAAGAGAATTGGGATGTGTAAGGTAAAAGCAAAATAGAAAAAAAAAACAACAATTTTTTCTTTGTTTTGCAAAAAGTATCTCTGTTCAATAATCTTTCTATAAATAGCAGAATATGCTCATGTTAGGCCTGACATTGTACATGTAGTCCAAGAACTACAGACTGTTGGAAATAATAGTCATTTTTCACACATGAATGCAGCGCAACGCGAATGTGCATTTGGCGTGCATACTTTTTTTTGCTGAAAAGTTGCATTGCGCGCCATATTATGAATTTTGATATAAAATTCTGAATTTTGGACATCAAAATTATGAATTTGTAAAATCAAATGTTGATTTTGTAAAATCAAATACTTGAAATCCTTGTCCATTTACGTGGTAGAGGCACAGATTTGGGAGGGGTTAACAGAGTAGCATTCATGAATAACTCCGATGTACTTTGTAACTGGTGTACACTGCATCCAGTGGTTAGAATACATTTTTTGAATAGTGGATAGAATAGCAATCAAGTCGCAGCTTTATGTCGAACCTCTTGAATGTTATTTAAGTTGCACTCACCCAGGCAAATGGAGAGTATTTCATCACATTCCTGAATTTAACACCAAACCATCTGTGGAACATGCCTTGCCATTCATAAAGATCATGGCCAAAGTTCTTCCCAGTATCCCTTGATTTTCATCGCTGGTGCGGCTCGGCCGCTGGACTTAACATCGCCCGGTGCGGCTCGGCCGTGGGACTTAGCTGCGCAAGGCTCGGTCGCGGGGCCTTCCATCACCCGGCTCGGCCGCGAGACGTTTCAGCGCCCGGTGCGACTCGGCCGCGGGGACTTCCACCCCCTTGCGGGGACTGTGCGGGTCGGTCGGGGACGAGCTGTCTGTCCGTGGGCGTGGGGAAGAGAGTGGAAGTTTTGTTGCCTCCATCACAGTGAGGGGGTGTTTGGAGTCACTGTGATGGACGTTTGTGTTGGGGTTATGTGTCTTGTGTTCTTTTTTGTGTGACTGCTATGTAGTTTCGTTCGGTACCTTGGTACAGAATGACAAATAAAGCTCTGTTGAACTGTTGAACTGTTGATATCCTGAATTTTTTTGATCTCCAGTTTGGATTGTCAATAACTTCACCTTGGGTGAGAGTTGGGGTGGGTGGGAGGGATGGAAGGGGGTGGGAGATTTAAATGATTCACCACACTTTGAATGAAGAAGTTTCCTTAGAGTTTGTAATAGTCTACCCAATTTGTGAGATTGCCCCAGTTCTCATCAAGGAGTAACATCCACTTTGCATCCGTAATCGATGGTTGGCATGGACTCGGTGGGCCGAAGGGTCTGTTTCCTTCTCTCTCTATCTCTATCTGTTATTGCAAGCCACATGGAGTATAAAAGTTGAGATGTTTTAATGCAAGTTTACAAGGACACTCTTTTTAGACAGCATCTGGAGTAGCACGTTCAATTTTGGACTCCATATTTCAGGAAGAATATACTTGCATTGGTGGTTCATTTGGTTGATTCCTGGGATGAAGGGATTGGACCTACACTCTTTAAAGAAGGAGGTGATCCAATGAAAACATGTGAGGTTATAAAGAGTATTGACAGGATGGATGCTGGAAGGATGTTTCTTCTATTTGGGCAATGTAGAAAGGGGAAATGATTTCAGAATGAGAATTCCCCATTTCAGAAGGAGATGAGAAAGAACATCTGAGGAGATTGTGAATCTTTGGAATTCTTTATGCCAGAATGCTGTGGAGGCAGTTGTTGTCACACAGGAAGAGATCTCAAGAGCAGTGGTAGAGTTGTGGCCTTGCAGCACCAGTGACCTGGTTTCAAACCTGATCTCAGGTGCTGTCTGTACAGAATTTGTATGTTCTTTCTGTGTCTGTGTGTGTTTTCTCTGGGTGCTCTGGTTTCCTTCCACATTTCAAAGACGTGCAGGTTTGTAGGTTAATTGGCTTTTGTAAATTGTCCTTAGTGTGTATGATAGAATTATGTATGGGTGAACTATGGTCAGTGCGGACTTGGTGGGCCAAAGGTCCTGTCTCCACGCTGTATCTCCAAAGTAAACTAAATTACTCGTGACAGAACAATGAAATTCTTACTTGTGGCAGCTTTACAGGCCCATTAATTTAATAGCACATAGATAAATATATAGTCATCATACAATAAATTAACCGGTAAACTAGTGAAAACCAGTCTGTAGTGCAATCAAAGACACAGTCTAAAGGAGATCATTGCAGACTGGGCAATCATTTTGCGGAATACCTTCGCTCAGCCCGCCTGCACCAATCTGATCTCCCGTTTGCTGGACACTTTAATTCTCCTTCCCTCCTTCTCCATTCCTACACAGACCTTTCCAAAGTCAGAGTGTGGCTAAATGCAAATTGGAGGAACAGCATCTCATATTTTGCTTGGGCAGCTTACAGCGCAGTGGTATGAATATTGATTTCTCTCACTTCAGGTAGCCCCGGCATTCCCTCTCTCGCTATCTCTCCCCCCCACCCCCCCAAGTCACACTAGCTTCTCATTTTCACCCTACAAACAGCTTACAATGGCCTATTTCCTTTATCATCATTACTTTTTTGCATTTCTTTCATTCATTGTTCTTTATCTCTCCACATCACCATCTATATCTCTCATTTCCTTTACCACAACCAGTCTGATAAAGGGTCTCGACCCGAAACGTGACCTTTCCTTTTCTCCAGAGTTGCTGCCTGTCCCGCTGAGTTACTCCAGCTTTTTGTGTCTATCGATGGCTTCCTATAGATGGGTGACCAGGACTGCACAGAACTAACCCAAGCATAGTCTCACCAATAGCTTGTACAACTGTATCATGATGACCGAAATTTTGTATTCAATATCCTTCCTAATGATGGCAAGCATGCCAAAGGTTTTCTTCACCGCACTGTCTATCTGACTCATCTCATTCACGAAACCATATGCCATAACTTTTTTTTTACACATTATATTAATCTGCCATTTTCTTCCCATTTGCTTACTCTGTTCATATCATCTGTTAGCATCTCTATATTCTTCCCTTAGTTAACACCCCATCTAACTTTGTAATGTTATTATTCCTTTCTTATTATTCTTGATCTCATCAAAATCATTGATATGCACTGAGAACAACTGGAGTCTCAGCACTGATCCCTATGGCTCTCTATAAAATGATAAGCTTCACAACCCAAAAAAATACCCCTTTTCTTCTCTACTGTTTTCTTTTGTTTAAGCACCCCTCAATCAAAATCAATATAATATCCCCAATATCATGTGTTCTAATTTTATTTCACAATGTCGTGTGGAATTCCAAATGCACCACATCCATTGATTTCCCCCTTATCTTTACTGCTGGCTACCTCCTCAAAAATCTCCAATGGATGTGTCAAATATTATTTCCCTTTGATCAATCCATATCAATTCGACCCAATTCTATTTATTTTATTTTATTTTTGTTTCCTTGCTGCCACTTCCTTAATTGAGTCTGCCCTTTACCTTACTACTGAAGTCAGGTACCCTATTTCAGAAATCAAATCCATGCTTTATTTACTTTACTTGAAAATCAAAAAACTGCAGAAGCTGGAAATCTAAAGTAAATTTGTAAAAAGTTGTAAATGCTCAGCAGGTTAGGCTGCGTGTGCAAAGCCAAATACAGTTAATGTTTGAAGTCGGAAACACTGCCTCAAGGCTGTGGTCTGAGAAATCGTGGACGCAATGGTGATAATTTTCCAAAGTTCTATAGTCTCTGGATCAGTTCCTGTGGACTGGAGAGTACCTAATGTAACCCAACTTTTTAAAAAGGGAGGGAGAGAAAACAGGGTATTATCGACCTGACATCGGTAGTGAGCAAGATGCTTGAGTCAATTATTAAAGATGCAATAACAGCGCATTTGGAAAGCAGTGACAGAATCGGTCAAAGTCAGCATGGATTTATGAAGGGGAAGAAATCATGCTTGACTAATCTGGATTTTTTTGAAGATGCAACAAGTAGAATGGATAAGGGAGAGCCAGTGGATATTGGTGTATCTGGACTTTCAAAAAACCTTTGGCAAGATCCCATACAAGAGATTAGTGTGCAAAATTTGAGCACATGGTATTGGGGGTAGGGTATTGACATGGATAGAGAACTGGTTGGCAGACAGGAAGCAGAGTTGGAATTAACGTGTCCTTTACAGAATGGTAGGCAGTGACTAGTGGGGTGCCACAAGGCTCAGTTCCGGGACCCCAGTTTTTTTACAATATAAACAAGTTAGACGAAGGAATTAAATGTAACATCTCCAAGTTTGTGGATGACACGAAGCTGGGTGGCAGTGCGAACTGTGAAAAGGATGCTATGAGGCTGCAGGGTGACTTGGATAGGTTGGGGTAGTGGGCAGATGCATGGGAGATGCAGTATAATGTGGATAAATGTGAGGTTATCCACTTTGGTGGCAAGAACAGGAAGGCAGATTATTATCTGAATGGTGTCAGATTAGGAAAAGGGGAGGTGCAACGAGACCTGGGTGTGCTTGTACATCAGTCACTGAAAGTAAGCATGCAGGTACAGCGGGCAAAGAGGAAAGCAAATGGCATGTTGGCCTTCATTGCGAGAGGATTTGAGTTTAGGAGCAAGGAGGTCCTACTGCAGTTGTACAGGGCCCTGGTGAGACCACACCTAGAGTATTGTGTGCAGTTTTGGTCTCCTAATTTGAGGAAGAACCTTCTTGCTATTGAGGGAGTGCAGCGTGGGTTCACCAGATTAATTCCTGGGATGGCGAGACTGACATATGATGAACAAATGGATCGACTGGACTTGTATTCACTGGAATTTAGAAGGATGAGAGGGGATCTTATTGAAATATGTAAAATTCTTAAGGGATTGGACAGGTCGGATGCAGGATTTTTTTTCCTGATGTCGGGAGAGTCCAGAATCAGGGGTCACAATGTAAGAATAAGGGTTAGGCCATTTAGGACTGAAACTTTTTCACCCAGAGTTGTAAATCTGTGGAGTTCTCTGCCACGGAAGGCAGTGGAGGCCAATTCACGATGTTTCCAAGAGAGAGTTATAGCTCTCGGGGCTAACAGAATCAAGGGATAAGGGGAGAAAGCAGGAACGGGTACTGATTTTGGATGAACAGCCATGATCATATTGAATGGCAGTGCTGGCTCGAAGGGCCGAATGGCCTACTCCTGCACCTATATTTCTAAAATTCTAATGAAGGGTCTCCAACCTGAAATATTTACTCTTGTAAACCCCAGCATATTCATGGTGGTTTATAAAAAATATTTTTTAAAAGGTTAATCCAGATGCCTTTATTCATACATTCATGCAAGGGATGTAGGCTTGGGAGGTTGAGCTGCCAGTTAATTGCCCATTCTGAATTGCTCTCCAGAGGTGGTAGTGAGCTGCCTTCTTGAACTACTACAGTCCTTGAATAATAATGCTGCGTTATTAATTATCTAATCAAGGATCAAAGTGTAATGGTGCTGGAAGCTATATCTCAACAACAATATCCAGATGCATTTATATTTATTAATGTGTTCCACAGTGAAAAGCAGTAGATGAAAGTTGATCTCTTCTGGGGTAGGGGTGACCTGTACAAAAGGAACGGGTTACACCTTAACAGCAGGGGGACCAACATTCTGGCAGGCAGGTTTGCTAGTGCTACAAGCGTGGCTTTAAACTAAGTAGTGGGGGGGAGGGGTTGACAAATTGGGAATATGGAGATGGAGTTAAAGGGGAAGCAAATACAGGAGAAACTGTAAAGGACTCTCGTATGAATGGGAAGGGAAGTTCTAGAAGGGATATGAGAGTAAGGTCAGGGCCAATTGTGACCGGTGTGAGAGGGGAGGTAAATACCGAAGTTAAAGTGTTGTATTTAAATGCGCGAAGTATAAGAAATAAAGTGGATGAGCTTGAGGCTCAGTTAGACATTGGCAAGTATGATGTTGTGGGAATCACTGAGACATGGCTACAAGAGGACCAGGGCTGGGAGCTGAATATTCAGGGGTACACAACGTACAGAAAAAAACAGGCAGGTGGGGAGAGGGGGCGGGGTAGCTCTGTTGGTAAGGAATGATATTCACTCCCTTGCAAGGAGTGACATAGAATTAGGAGATGTAGAATCAGTATGGATAGAGATGAGGAATTGTAAGGGTAAAAAGACCCTAATGGGAGTCATCTACAGGCCCCCAAACAGTAGCCTCGACATAGGGTGCAAGTTGAATCAGGAGTTAAAATTGGCATGTCACAAATGTAATGCTACGGTGGTCATGGGAGATTTCAACATGCAGGTAGACTGGGAAAATCAGGTTGGTGATGGACCCCAGGAAAAGAGTTTGTAGAGTGCCTCCGAGATGGATTCTTAGAACAGCTTGTACTGGAGCCTACCAGAGAGAAGGCAATTCTGGATTTAGTGTTATGTAATGAACCTGACCTGATAAGGGGACTCGAGGTAAATGAGCCATTAGGAGGCAGTGACCACAATATGATAAGTTTTACTCTACAAATGGAGAGGGAGAAGGGAAAATCGGAGGTGTCAGTATTACAGTATAGCAAAGGGGATTACAGAGGCATGAGGCAGGAGTTGGCCAAAATTGACTGGAAGGAGGCCCTAGCAGGGAAGACTGTGGAACAGGTATTCCTGGGAATAATGCAGAAGTTGCAGGATCAATTTATCCCAAAGAGGAGGAAAGATTCTAAGGGGAGTAAGAGGCACCCGTGGCTGACAAGGGAAGTCAAGGACAACATAAAAATAAAAGGGAAGAAGTATAACATAGCAAAGAAGAGTGGGAAGCCAGAGGATTGGGACTTTTAAAGAGCAACAGAAGATAACTAAAAAGGCAATACGGGGAGAAAAGATGAGGCACGAGGGTAAACTAGCCAATAATATAAAGGAGGATAGTAAAAACTTTTTTAGGTATGTGAAGAGGAACAAAATAGTCAAGGCAAATGTGGGTCCCTTGAAGACAGAAGCAGGGGACTTTATTATGGGAAACAAGGAAATGGCAGAAGAGTTGAACCGGTACTTTGGATCTGTCTTCACTGAGGAGGATACAATCTCCCAGATGTTCTAGTGGCCAGAGATCCTAGGGTGACAGAGGAACTGGAGGAAATCCACATTAGGCAGGAAAAAGTTTTGGGTAGACTGATGGGACTCAAGGCTGATAAATCCCCAGGGCCTGATGGTCTGCATCCCAGGGTGCTTAAGGAGGTGGCTCTAGAAATTGTGGACGCATTAGTAATTATTTTCCAATGTTCTATAGATTCCGGGTCAGTTCCTGTGGATTGGAGGGTAGCTAATGTAATCCCACTTTTCAAGAAAGGAGGGAGAGAGAAAACGGGAAATTATAGACCAGTTAGTCTGACATCAGTGGTGGGGAAGATGCTGAAGTCAATTATAAAAGACGAAATTGCGGAGCATTTGGATCGCAGTAACAGGATCGTTCCGAGTCAGCATGGATTTACGAAGGGGAAATCGTGCTTGACTAATCTACTGGAATTTTTTGAGGATGTAACTAGGAAAATTGACAGGGGAGAGCCGGTGGATGTGGTGTACCTCGACTTTCAGAAAGCCTTCGACAAGGTCCCACATAGGAGATTGGTGGGCAAAATTAGAGCACATGGTATTGGAGGTAGGTTACTGACATGGATAGAAAGTTGGTTGACAGACAGAAAGCAAAGAGTGGGGATAAATGGGTCCCTTTCAGAATGGCAGGCAGTGACTAGTGGGGTACCGCAAGGCTCGGTGGGGTACCGCAGCTATTTACAATATACATCAATGACTTGGATGATGGGATTAAAAGTACCATTAGCAAATTTGCCGATGATACAAAGCTAAGTGGCAGTGTGAACTGTGAGGAAGATGCTATGAGGTTGCAGGATGACTTGGACAGGTTGTGTGAGTGGGCGGATGCATGGCAGATGCTGTTTAATGTGGATAAGTGTGAGGTTATCCACTTTGGTGGTAAGAATAGGAAGACAGATTATTATTTGAATGGTGTCAAGTTAGGAAAAGGGGACGTACAACGTGATCTGGGTGTCTTAGTGCATCAGTCACTGAAAGGAAGCATGCAGGTACAGCAGGCAGTGAAGAAAGCCAATGGAATGTTGGCCTTCATAACAAGAGGAGTTGAGTATAGGAGCAAAGAGGTACAGGGCCCTAGTGAGACCGCACCTGGAGTACGTGTGCAGTTTTGGTCTCCAAATTTGAGGAAGGATATTCTTGCTATTGAGGGCGTGCAGCGTAGGTTTACTAGGTTAATTCCCGGAATGGCGGGACTGTAATGTGTTGAAAGACTGGAGCGACTAGGTTTGTACACACTGGAATTTAGAAGGATGAGAGGGGATCTTATCGAAACGTATAAGATTATTAAGGGGTTGGGCATGTTAGAGGCAGGAAACATGTTCCCAATGTTGGGGGAGTCCAGAACCAGGGGCCACAGTTTAAGAATAAGGGGTAGGCCATTTAGAACAGAGATGAGGAAAAACTTTTTTAGTCAGAGAGTTGTGAATCTGTGGAATTCTCTGCCTCAGAGGGCAGTGGAGGCCAATTCTCTGAATACATTCAAGAGAGAGCTAGATAGAGCTCTTAAGGATAGCGGAGTCAGGGGGTATGGGGAGAAAGCAGGAACGGGGTACTGATTGAGAATGATCAGCCATGATCACATTGAATGGTGGTGCTGGCTCGAAGGGCCGAATGGCCTACTCCTGCACCTATTGTCTATTGATGTGAATGAATTGCTGATTATGTGATATTGATTAGATCATTCAGAATGTGTGACGAAAGTCATAGACTGAGACTTCTGCACACTATCAGCACCATGTTACAATGGGGTTAATGAGAGGCCTAGAAATAGAAACACAAAATGCAATAGCTCCTCAGCACGTTAGGCAGCCTCTCAGAAGAGTTGCAATAAATTGCCAGCTCATCGTTCCAGGGATCATGGTAGATCCTGACCTCAGATGCTGTTTGTGATCATTTTAGAAACTTAGAAAAATTGGTGCAGGAGTAGGCCATTCGGCCCTTCGAGCCAGCACCACCATTCAATATGATGATGGCTGATCATCTAAAATCAGTACCCCGTTCCTGCTTTTTCCCATATACCTTGATTCCTTTAGCCCTAAGAGCTAAAGTGTAACTCTCTTTTGAAAACATCCAATGAATTGGCCTTTATTGCCTTCTGTGGCAGAGAATTCCACAGAATCACAACTCTCTGGGTGAAGAAGTTTTTCCTCATCTCAGTCCTAAATGGCCTACCCCTTATTCTTAAACTGTGACCCCTGGTTCTGGACGCACCCAACATCAGGAAGATTTTTCCTGCATCTAGTCTGTCCAATCCCTTAATAATTTTATACGTTTCAATAAGATTCCTTCTCATTTTTCTAATTTCCAGTGAATACAAGCCCAGTTGACCCATTCTTTCATCATATGTCAGTCCCGCCATCCCGGGAATTAACCTGGTGAACCTACGCTGCACTCTCTCAATAGCAAGAATGTCCTTTCTCAAATTAGGAGACAACAATTAGGCTGCACACAATACTCCAGGTGTGGTCTCACAAGGGCCCTTTACAACTGCAGTAGGACCTCCTTGCTCCTAAACTCAAATCCTCTCGCAATGAAGGCCAACATGCCATTAGCTTTCTTTACTGCCTGCTGTACCTGCATGCTTACTTTCAGTGACTGATGTACAAGCACACCCAGGTCTTGTTGCACCTCCCCTTTTCCTAATCTGACACCATTCAGATAATAATTTGCCTTCCTATTCTTGCCACCAAAGTGGATAACCTTACATTTATCCACATTATACTGCACTCGCCCAACCTATCCAAGTAACCCTGCAGCCTCATAGCATTGCAGCTCGCACTGCCACCCAGCTTTGTGTCACCCACAAACTTGGAGATGTCGCATTTAATTCCCTCATCTAAGGTATCAAAAATGCTGGAGTAACTCAGCGAGTCAGGCAGCATCTTAGGAGAGAAGGAATAGGTGACGTTTCGGGTCGAGACTCTTCTTCAGACTGATGTCAGGGGAGGGGGCGGGACAAAAATAGGATGGTGTTGGAGACAGGAAGACAGTGGGAGAACTGGGAAGGGGGAAGGGAAAGAGAGTGACAGAGGAACTATCTAAAGTTAGAGAAATCAATGTTCATACCGCTGCGGTGTAAGCTGCCTAAATGAAATATGAGATGCTGTTCCTCCAATTTGCGCTGGGCCTCACTATGACAATGGAGGAGGCCCATGACAGAAAGGTCTGACTGGGAGTGGGAGGAGGAGTTGAAGTGCTGAACCACTGGGAGATCAGGTTGGTTAAGGCAGACTGAGTGAAGGTGTTGAGCGAAACGATCACCAAGCCTGCGTTTGGTCTCGCCGATGTAGAGAAGTTGACATCTGGAACAGCGGATACAATAGATGAGGTTGGAGGAGGTGCAGGTGAACCTCTGCCTCACCTGGAAAGACTGGTTGGGTCCTTGGATGGAGTCGAGGGGGGAGGTAAAGGGACAGATGTTGCATTTCCTGCAGTTGCAGGGGAAAGTACCTGGGGAGGGGGTGGTTTGGGTGGGAAGGGACGAGTGGACCAGGGAGTTACGGAGGGAACGGTCTCTGCGGAAAGCAGAAAGGGGAGGAGATCGGAAGATGTGGCCAGTAGTGGGATCCCGTTGGAGGTGACGGAAATGTTGTGTGGTACCTTGTCAAAGGCTTTTTGAAAGTCCAGATACACCACATCCACTGGCTGTCCCTTATCCATTTTACTTGTTAGATCATCAAAAAATTCCAGAAGATTAGTCAAGCATGATTTCCCCTTCATAAATCCATGCTGACTTTGACCGATCCTGTCACTGTTTTCCAAATGCACTGCTATAACTTCTTCAACAATCGACTCAAGCATCGATTGTCCCCACTACCGATGTCTATAATTTCCCATTTTCTCTCCCCCCCCATATCTTTAAAAGTGGGGTTACATTGGCTACCCTCCAGTCCACAGGAACTGATTCAGAGTCGAGAGAACATTGAAAAATGATCACCAATGCATCCACGATTTCTAGGGCCACCTCCTTGAGTACTCTGGGATGCAGACCATCAGGCCCTGAGGATTTATCTGCCTTCAGTCCTAACAGTTTACCTAACACCATTTCCTGACTAATGTGGATTCCCTTCAGTTCCTCCCACTAGATCCTCGGTCCCCTAGTATTTCTGGGAGATTGTTTGTGTCTTCCTTAGCGAAGACAGAACCAAAGTACTTGTTTAACTTTTCTGCAATTTCTTTGTTTCCCATTATAAATTCACCGGTCTCTGATTGTAAGGGACCTACATTTGTCTTCACTAATCTTTTCCTTTCTACGTATCTAAAGAAGCTTTTACAGTCAGTTTTTATATTCCCTGCAAGCTTTCTTTCATGCTCTTTCCCCCCCCCCCCCCTCTTAATTAACCCCTTTGTCCTCTGAGCTCTAAATTTCTCCCAGTCCTCTGGTTTGCTGCTTCCTCTGCCTAATTTAGCACTATCCTTGATTTCCCTCGTTAGCCACAGTTTAACCGCCTTCCCCATTTACTTTTTTCGGGTGAACAATTTTGATGGATTTTACATGTTCTCCCTGTGATGGCATGAATTTCTGCAAGATGCTTCAGTTTCCTCCCATCTCCGAGCATAAACGACCACTGTAAATTAACCAGAGGCAGGTTGATGGGCATATGAAAAAGAATAAATTGCGGAGCTGGACAAATTCACGAAGGCCCATTGAAATGAAACATTAACTCTGTTTCTCTCTCCAAAGAATTTGCTTGACTTGCTGAGTGTTTCTACCACTTTATTTTTTTTAGATTCCTAGAAACCAGTTGTTCTCATGTATCACTTAATTTGAATAATTACATTGTACTATTGGTGTACATAGCACATAGGATAATGGGGATGGAAGAAGATGGGTGCAATTCTTTTCAACATATATTGGCTTATAAATGTAGGTCCAACTCTGTGTTCAGACACTTCAATATATATAATCTAGGACAACATCCCCATGATGTACTAAAAGAACAGATACATTATTAGCAATAAACAAACTGAATAGGGGTCTCAACCCGAAACATCAACCGTCCATTCCCTCCAGAGATGTTACCTGACTCACCAAGTTCTTGCAGCAGTTTGTTTTTTACCTTTGTATCTGCAGCTTTGTGTGTCTCCAGCTACTTTATTTATGTAGTCTGCCCTCTCTTGTGGACTACAGGTTCCGACAAAAGATGCAACACCTGTCTATGCATGTAACTGGATGCTGATCCATTGGCTATGCTGAAGGCTGAGAGAG
Organism: Rhinoraja longicauda; assembly: GCF_053455715.1. NCBI lineage: Eukaryota > Metazoa > Chordata > Chondrichthyes > Rajiformes > Arhynchobatidae > Rhinoraja > Rhinoraja longicauda. The sequence goes on from NC_135957.1 coordinate 4,565,628, forward strand.
ATTTTTCCGCAATGGAACAATCAAAGGTCATGGAGAGGAAGCAGAAAATGAAGTTAAGGCCAGGATTTGATCTGCTTTTACCTTATTGAATGGCAGATCAGGTTTGAAGGGTTTATTGCCATTTCTTTTTTGTGCTGTTGGCACTTAACTGGCCAACATTTGGCAGTCCATCTTCACTAGGAGATGAACAGATCCAACCACCACAACAACAATTCCAGAAATCTATGAAACCACTGCGTCTAATAAAATAAATGAGCTATTCCAATTCATTCGAACCTTTCAAAGTTATCAAGAATTCTGTCACTGTAGTTCTTGCTCTCAGCAGCGATCACTTCTAAGAACAAACAGACTGGGCAGCAGGACACCTGCACTATTCAACTGCCAAGACCAAGACTTGTGTAAGAAGGAATTGCAAATGCTGGTTTACATCAAAGATAGATGCAAAATGCTGGAGTAACTCCAGCATCTGATGAAATCTGATGAAGGATCTTGACCCAAAACTTCACCTATTCCTTTTCTCCAGAGATGCTGCCTGATCCGTTGAGTTACTCCAGCATTTTGTATATATGACCCAAGAACTATTAAGCATAAAAAAACAAAAAAATCCTGGCACAAAAATGCTGTTGAGTATATAGGGTTTGTTATTTTTCTTTCCTTTAAAGGACACCGCTCTTTTTACATGCAACTTGGGCAATGGAAACTGGAGTTTGAGAGATGGTTTCATTTGAATAAGCGAGTTTGGTATTCCAACTGAGCATGCGCAGGTCATAGGTCGCGGGGGCATAGAATTGTCGCTAACTCATCTGTTCCATGTAAACAAACCTTTGTGGAGGCGCCCGGGGGCTAGGCCACTCCCTTGGTCATTCCACTCGGCACTCAGTGGACGGGGGGGATTAGGTCACTTCCTGGGTCAGTTCCCTTGGGTCAGGTGGTCTGGGGCTATAAAGGGTTTTGGGTGTGTCGACTCACAAGTTTTAGTGCGGTGTATGTGTTCGTTGCGGAATAAAGTATTGCTACTACTTACCTGGTGTCTGGCCTGATTTCTGTGGTGACCGCACCCACTACACTGGTGACCCCGATTTTCCTTCGCAAGTCGCGATGGACCTGAACGCTCCACTACCCGACGCTGCCAGTCAGCAGCCTATTCAAACACGTTTACCTGATGCAGCTGCCGTCCGATCTCCGCCAGCAGCTCTTCCACCGGACAAGCTCCGTCTCGCTCGGGAGGAGTTCCACCTTATGGAGTCACTAGGGATCGTGCGCCGCTCAGACAGCCCGTGGGCGTCCCCGCTCCATATGGTCCCCAAGGCAGACGGTGGTTGGCGTCCTTGCGGGGATTACCGCCGGCTTAACGATGCCACAATCGCCGACAGGTATCCGGTCCCTCACATTCAGGACTTTAATGCACACCTGGCTGGGGCCACGGTGTTTTCTAAGGTCGATCTGGTGCGTGGCTATAACCAGATTCCAGTCCACCCCGATGACGTCCCCAAGACGGCAATCGTGACGCCATTTGGCCTTTTCGAATTCCTCGGCATGCCGTTTGGACTCAAGAACGCTGCGCAAGCCTTTCAGCGGCTTATGGACTGTGTGTGCCGTGGCCTGGAATTCGTGTTCGTGTACCTTGATGACATTTTGGTGGCAAGCCGCTCGAGACAGGAGCATACTGCCCATCTCCGCCAGCTATGCCACGCCTTAGCGATCATGGGCTTGCCATCAACATCACCAAATGCCGTTTCGGGGTGTCATCCATCGATTTCCTGGGCCACCACGTGACCCCGCACGGGGCACTGCCGCTCCCGAACAAGGTGGACGCGGTGCGCCAGTTTCCACGCCCGACCACCATGCGGGGCCTCCAGGAGTTCGTTGGGATGGTGGCTTTTTACCACCGATTTGTGCCGCCTGCATCCCGGATCATGCGCCCGCTGTTCCACCTCATGACGGGCAAGCGCAGGGAGGTTGAGTGGACCGACGATGCGGTGGCAGCGTTCCAACACGCCAAGGAAGCCCTGGCTGAGGCCACGATGGTCGTGCACCCACGGGCGGATGCACCAACCAGCCTGACGGTCGACGATTCGGAAGTAGCGGTTGGGGCGGTGCTCAAACAGCACATGGATGGGTGTTGGAAGCCTCTCGCTTTCTTCAGTAGGCACCTCAGCGGCGCACAGCGAAACTACAGTGCCTTTGACCGCGAGCTCCTTGCCCTTTACCTTGCGGTCCGCCACTTCCGCTATTTCCTCGAGGGGCGTACCTTCACCGCGTACACGGACCACAAGCCCCTCACCTTTGCGTTCGCCAAGGTGTCCGACCCGTGGTCAGCTCGCCAGCAGCGGCAGCTGGCTTTCATCTCTGAATACACTACCTCCATCCGTTTCATCGGGGGTAAAGACAACCGGGTGGCCGACGCCTTGTCACGACGCGCGGTCCACGACGTCCTGCAAGTGGCCGATGGCATCGACTACTCAGCCCTGGTTGCGGCCCAGTTGACCGATAATGAGATGTCCGCCTACCGTACCGCCGTTTCGGGCCTGAGGTTGGAGGACGTTCCCTGTCGCACTGGGGGCGCAACGCTGCTTTGCGATGTGTCCACCGGGCAGCCGCGCCCAATCGTGCCTGTTGCCTGGCGGCGCCGGGTGTTTGAGGTGCTCCATGGGCTGGCCCACCCTTCCATTCGGGCGACGACGGCACTCGTGGCTTCCCGTTTCGTTTGGCACGGGTTACGCAAGCAGGTTGGACATTGGGCGCGCACCTGCATCCCGTGCCAAACTGCAAAAGTACAGCGGCATGTGCGTGCGCCGCTCCAGTAGTTCCCCGTCACTCGCCACCGTTTTGACCACATCCACGTGGACATCGTGGGGCCGCTGCCGCCTTCTCGGGGTTTCACCTACCTCCTGACTATGGTGGACCTTTTCACGCGGTGGCCGGAGGCAGTTCCACTGCCGGACACGTGTGCCTCTACTTGTGCCCGTGCCTTGGCGGCACATTGGATTGCCAGGTTTGCGGTTCCGCTTGACATTACGTCCGACAGAGGGCCGCAATTCACCTCCGAGCTGTGGTCATCCATGGCCCAACTGTTGGGGGTTAACCTGCACCGCACCACAGCGTACCATCCGCAGGCGAACGGCCTGGTGGAGCGTTTCCACCGCCAGCTCAAGGCCGCTCGTTGGCCCGGATTGGGTCGACGCGTTGCCGTGGGTTTTACTGGGCGTCCGCACCGCTCCCAAGGAGGACTTGGCCACCTCCTCGGCGGAATTGGTGTACGGGGCTCCGCTGACGGTGCCCGGGGAGTTCGTTCCCTCCGCCCAGGGTCAGGCAGAACAGCCCTCGGCCGCCCTGCAACGCCTTCGGGAGACGGTGGGCTCGCTGGCGCCGGTGCCGACGTCTCGCCACGGTTCGGTGCGGTCACATGTCCCTTCCGCCCTGCAGGACTGCCCTTTTGTTTTCCTGCGTCGGGATGCCCACCGGACACCCCTTCAGCGGCCTTATGAGGGACCGTTCAAAGTGCTTGAGCGGGGCTCTGCCACCTTCGTGTTGGACATGGGGGGTCGTCCTGAGACGGTCTCTCTTTCGCGGCTGAAGCCGGCGCACGTGGACGTTAGCCAGCCGGTTCTACTGGCGCGGCCTCGCCCTCGGGGTCATCCCGCGTCCCGGCCCTTACCCCCGGAGTCCCCGCGGGTGCCTTCCCCTGGCGGGGTGGTTTCGGTTCCTGCGCCCGCTGTGGCGCGCACGCAGGCTGGCCGTTTCATCCGTCCCCCTGTCCGTTTCGTGCCTTCGGTTCTTGGGGGGGGGGGGGGGGGTCCTGTGGCGGCGCCCGGGGGCTAGGCCACTCCCTTGGTCATTCCACTCGGCACTCAGTGGACGGGGGGGATTAGGTCACTTCCTGGGTCAGTTCCCTTGGGTCAGGTGGTCTGGGGCTATAAAGGGTTTTGGGTGTGTCGACTCACGAGTTTTAGTGCAGTGTATGAGTTCGTTGCGGAATAAAGTATTGCTACTACTTACCTGGCGTCTGGCCTGATTTCTGTGGTGACCGCACCCACTACTCCTTCATTTCATCCGGTTTTCCAGTTTTTATCCGTATAGGTAAGAAAATATTGTTTTCAAAACTGTTAATTTGGTGTATATATGGTTAATTAGTAAAACCTATGATGATTTTGTAGTTTTTTTGGTTTATGCGGCAAGTTCCCCTCAACTCTCCCCGACTCTTTATCTTGTCCCGGAGCCAAGGGACCGTGGCTGCGACGGCGGGGACTGGAGGCAGAAGCTGCCGGCGAAGGTTCACCAGAGAGTGGATCACCACCAACCCAGAGCTGGGACAAGGCGAGGGATCGCAGCGCCCCCTCGCAAACTACAAACGCAAGGAAACTTCCCTCCTCGCCACCACCGCCGCCACTCACCCCGGGGATGCGCGGCTTCTTTTTTTAATTTTTTTAAAAAAATTTATTTTTGAAAAGCATATGTACAGATAGAAATAAAAGACAAATTTGTTACAAAGTTCTTACATAGCTTCAATTTTTAAATTTTTAAAGAGAGAAAATAAAAAATAAAGAAGAAAGAAAAAATAAACTATAAACTATTGGGAAGAGAGAATAATAAAAAAAAATTAAAAAAAGGTATAACTGTAAAAATTAAAGGGGGTAGATCCGGGAGACAATAACCACAGTTGTACATCCAACCCTAAACTCAAGTTTCAACTTTTAATTTTAAATTTTTATTTTAGTCCTGTGTCAAACCCATTTACTTTTCTAAAAATTCAATAAATGGAGACCATATTTAAAAAAATAAATCAGGTTTGTCAATTAAGGCAAATCTTATTTTTTCCAAATGCAGGGTCTCTGTCATTTCCGTAGTCCACATTTTAATTGTGGGGGTTATTGGTTTTTTCCAAAATTTAAGTATTAATTTTTTCGCAGTTATTAAACTGTAATCAAGAAAATGTACCTGACTTGTTGTAAAGTTTGTAGTATGTTCTGATAATCCTAATATAATTAATTTTGGATCCATATCCAATTGGTTATCGATAACTTTAGAAACTATTTTTAAAATCTCCAACCAGAAATTTTGCATTTTTATGCAAGTTACGAAAATATGAGTTAAATTAGCTTCTTGAAATTGACATTTATCACAAATAGGAGAGATACTAAGAAAAATCCTATTTAATTTCGTCTTCGAATAATGTAATCTATGTATTATTTTAAATTGTATTAAGGAATGTCTAGTATTTAATGAACATTGGTGTATATGTTGTAAACTTTCATCCCATATATCTTGCGTTATAAGTTGGTTCAGTTCGTCCTCCCATGCTCGTCTATATGATTCTGATGACGGAATGTCAGTATCTAAGAGAGTATTATAAATAAAGGATATTAATTTATTTGAATTATAATGTCGATTCAGGCATACATCAAGAGTTTCTGGACCTCTAAATTTATATTCTTGCATGTGTAATTTTACATAATCTCTAAGTTGTAAATATCTAAAATAATTATTAACATGTAATCCGTACTTCTGCTGTAAATCCTGAAAAGAAAGAAAAGTTCCCTTATGATAAAGGTCTCCCACCCTTTTAATTCCATAACTTTTCCATTGAGCAAATCCTCTATCTAAAACAGACGGTTTAAAAGAAGGATTATTCGCAATAGGGAGGAAAGCAGATAATTTACTCAGTTTTAAAGTAAGTTTTAATTGTTTCCAGGTACGGATAACACTGTGTATAATCGGATTACCTCCATATGTTTTTTTATTTAAATTTATTGGAGCTAAGAGGATCGCACCAATGTGAAATGGTAAACAATCCTCTTTCTCCATCTTTAACCAATCCGGTTGTTGATCAGTGTCATCCAACCAGCAGGCTATATTTTTAATATTAACCGCCCAGTAATAAAATAAGAAGTTAGGTAAGGCAATTCCTCCATTAGTTTTAGACTTACATAGATGTCTTTTATTTATTCTATGAGTCTTGTAGTCCCAAATAAAATTAGTAGTAATTGAATCGATTTTTTAAAAAAAATTATTTGGAAGATAGATCGGAATTGCTTGAAATAAGTATAGTAGCTGTGGAAGAAAGATCATCTTTATTGCATTACTACGACCAACTAATGATATAGGAAGTGTTTTCCAAAATTGGATATTTCTGTGTAATTTAGTAAGTAAAGGAGGAAAATTTAATTTAAATAAAGAAGTATATTTCCTAGTCACGTAAATTCCAAGATATTTAAACTTTTCATAGGCAATTTTAAAAGGAAATTGTTGAAGTATGGCCGGATTGTGCTCCATTATTGGCATAATTTCACTTTTGTACCAGTTAATTCTATAACCTGAAAATGAACCAAATTGAGTTATGAGATTTAATAAATTTGGAATGCTAATTTCTGGATTTGTAATGTATATTAATACATCATCCGCATATAAAGAAATTTTATTGGTTGTATGTTTAGTGTTATAACCGTGAATATCTGAATTTGATCTAATACTCTCAGCAAGTGGTTCTATAACAAGGGCAAATAGAAGCGGAGATAGTGGGCATCCTTGTCTACAACCCCTAAATAAATGAAATTTGGATGACAGCATTTGATTAGTTAATATTCTAGCTGTTGGGGATGTATATAAAAGTTTCACCCATGAACAAAAATTTTCACCTAATTGAAATGTTTCCATCACTGAGAAAAGATAGGGCCATTCTACTTGATCAAATGCTTTTTCAGCATCTAGCGTTTAATTGCTAAATCTTCGTTTAATAGTCTATTTGAATATATTATATTGAACAAGCGTCTCAAATTGAAAAATGAATATCGTTTAGCTATAAAGCCTCATTGATCGGGATGTATCAATTTATCTATAATTTATAATTTATGTATCAATTTATCTTAATCTATGAGCTAAGATTTTCGCTAATATCTTCTGATCAGTATTTAAAAGAGCTATCGCTCTGTACGAACCAGGGTCTTCAGAATCCTTATCTTTTTTAGGAATATGTATTATTGTTGATTCAGTCAGAGTTTGTGGTAATCTCTGTTGTTTAAAGGCGTGACTATATACAGTTTGCAAACGTGGAGAGATCAAATCACTAAATTTTTTATAAAATTCATTATTTAAGCCGTCAGGGCCAGGAATCTTCCCATTTTTCATGGATTTAATGGTCTCTTCAACGCCTTTCATAGTTATTTCTGCGCCCAGTAAGTTTCTGTCACTCACATTCAAACCAGGGAGGTTACATTCCTGCAAAAAGTTTTGCATCTGCGCAGAGCTATCTGTTATTTTTGATGAATTGTCTGATAAAATTGCAAAAATCTCTGATTAATATCCTTGGGTAATTTAAGCAAATCTCCGTTTTCTGATCTAATTTTATGAATTGTAGAATCATCTTCTAATTTACGGAGTTTCAATTTGCGATTTAAGATAGTCATAACATGCTGTTTCATTTAAAATTTGAGGATTAAATCTCCAATTGGTCTGTTTCCCCGTTACTCCTTGGAGTTTTACCCTAAATGTTAAAGGGGCATGATCGGATATAATAATATGATATTTTGAATTATACGTATAAGGAATAAGTTTGGAGTCCACCAAGAAATAGTCAATTCTTGAGTACGTTTTATGCACTGGTGAATAAAATGAATACTCTCGGCCTGAAGGGTTTTCAATTCTCCAAACATCTTTTATATTTGCACTATTTATATAAGAGTTTAATAATTCACATGACTTGGATTTTGTTTTCCTTTGAGTTGACGATCTATCCAAATAAGGATCTAATGTACAATTTAAATCTCCTCCAATTATCAAGTTATATTGTCCAAATTCTGGAATGGTATTAAATATATATTTTTTAAATAACGGATTATCAAAATTTGGTGCATAGACATTCACCAATATCAATTTTGTAGAATATAGTTCTCCCACTATGCGCGGCTTCTGAACAACAACTACAACACTTGTGTTTGTTCTTATTTCGCTGCGCTAGAGGGAGACGGGGCCGGGGAAGAGAGTGGAGGAGCGGCGCAGATCTCACTGGCGCTAGGAGAGACAGAGGAGGGAGAGAGAGAGGGGGGGTAGAAGGGGGGAGGGAGAGAGTCGGGGTAGAGGGTGAGAGTGGAAGCGCGTGGAGGGGGAGGGTATCAGTGGGTCTAGTGAAGGAGCGCTGCCACTTGCCTGTTGTAGAACATGGCGGCGCCTAACGGCAGCGGCTGACTAGCAGTCTGTCCGTCTTTTTTTTCCCTTTTTTTGTTGTGTGTCGGTGTTGGGATGGTTTTTATATATTTTTTTTTGGTTGTGTATGTGTGGGAGGGGGTGGTGGTGTGGGTGGGAGGGGGTGGTGGTGTGGGTGGGTGGGTGTGGGGGGGGGGGAACTTTTCTCTTCCTCACGGCGCGGGGTGCGGCTCGGCTGCGGGGCCTAACATTGCCCGCTGCGGCTTGGCCGCTGGACTTTACATCCCGGTGCGGCTTGGCCGCTGGACTTAACAGTGCCCGGTGCAGCTCGGCTGCGGGGCTTAACATCGCCCAGTGCAGCTCGGCTGCGGGGCTTAACATCGCCCGGTGCAGCTCGGCTGCGGGACTTTTCACCGCTGGTGCGGCTCGACCACGGGGCTTAACATCGCCCGGTGCAGCTCGACCACGGGGCTTAACATCGCCCGGTGCAGCTCGGCTGCGGGACTTTTCACCGCTGGTGTGGCTCGGCTGCGGGACTTAACATCGCCCGGTGCGGCTCGGCCGCGGGGCTTAACATCGCCCGGTGCAGCTCGGCTGCGGGGCTTTTCATCGCTGGTGCGGCTCGGCTGCGGACTTGACATCGCCCGGTGCGGCTCGACCACGGGACTTAGCTGTGCAAGGCTTGGTCGCGGGCCTTTCATCGCCCGGTTCGGCCGCGAGACGTTTCAGCGCCCGGTGCGGGGACTGTGCGGGTCGGTCGGGGACGAGCTGTCTGTCCGTGGGCGTGGGGAAGAGAGTGGAAGTTTTGTTGCCTCCATCACAGTGAGGGGGTGTTTGGAGTCACTGTGATGGACGTTTGTGTTGGGGTTATGTGTCTTGTGTTCTTTTTTTTTTTTTTTTTTTCTTTTTCTTTTTTTTTTTTCTTTCTATGACTGCTATGTAGTTTCGTTCGGTACTTCGGTACTGAACGACAAATAAAGCTCTGTTATACCTGTTATACCTGTTATAGTTGTTGTTCAGAAGCGGCGGCGGCGAGGAGGGAAGTTTCCTTAGGTTTGTAGTTTGTGAGGGGGCGCTGCGATCCCTCGCCTTGTCCCAGCTCTGGGTCGGTGGCGATCTGCTCTCTGGTGAACCTTCGTCGGCAGCTTTTGCCTCCAGTCCCCGCAGCCGCCATCGCGGTTCCACGGCTCCGGGACAAGTTAAAGAGTCGGGGAGAGTTGAGGGGAACTCGCCGCATAAAGCAAAAAAACTACAAAATCATTGTTGTTTTTACTAATTAACCATATATAACACCAAATTAATAGTTTTGAAAACAGTATTTTTTTACCTATACGGATAAAAACTGGAAAAAATGGATGAAATGAAGGTTTGTTTACATGGAGCAGATGAGCTAGCGACAATTCTATGCTCCCGCGACCTATGACCTGCGCATGCTCAGTCGGAATACCAAACTCGCTTATTCTCTTTTGATGTTTCTTAGCTTGGCAATGATTTTGATTTTACAAAGAGAAAAGTTTTTGAAGCTAAGTAGTTTTCTGCTATTATAAAAATTAATTTAAAAATGCTGGAAAAATTCAGTAAAATAATAAACAAACAACGTTAAAGAATTCAATAAATAAACAGGCAGCCTTCACACTTTTTGCAGTCTCCTTTGTTCCTGGGTGTTTGAGCTGCTGAATCAGGCCATGATGCAACCAGTCAATATGTTCTCTGCCGTATACTTGTAGAATTTGTTGAGAGTATTTGTCGACATACGTTTCCTCAACCTTCTAAGGGAGTAGAGGTGTTGGTGGGATTTATTTATAATTACATCAATGTGCTGGGTCGAGGACAGATTTTCAGAGATATGCACACCCAGGAACTTGAAGTGTTACCAGATACATAGAAAATAGGTGCAGGAGGCCCTTCGAGCCAGCACCACCATTCAACATGATCATGGCAGATCATCGAAAATCAGTACCCAGTTCCTGCTCTTCCCCATATCCCAAGACACCTCACACGCTCTCCATCTCCTGGATAACTTCCGGTTCCCAGGCCCCCACTCCCTCATTTTCACCATGGATGTCCAGTCACTCTACACTTCCATCCCCCACAAGGATGGTCTCGAAGCCCTCCGTTTCTTCCTCGACCGTAGAACCAGCCAATCCCCATCGACCAACACTCTCCTCCGCCTAGCAGAGCTGGTTCTTACCCTCAACAACTTCTCCTTTGACTCCTCCCACTTCCTCCAAACCAGAGGCGTAGCTATGGGCACTCGCATGGGCCCTAGCTACGCCTGCCTCTTTGTCGGGTACGTCGAACAATCCCTGTTCCAGACGTACACTGGCCCCATCCCCGAACTCTACCTCCGCTACATCGACGACTGCATTGGTGCTACCTCTTGCACCCATGCAGAACTCACTGACTTTATACACTTCACCTCCAATTTCCATCCTGCCCTTAAATATACCTGGACTATCTCTGACATCTCCCTCCCGTTTCTGGACCTCACCATCTCCATCACAGGAGAAAAATTAGTGACGGACATTTATTACAAGCCCACCGACTCGCACAGCTATCTGGACTACACTTCTTCCCACCCGGTCCCCTGCAAAAAGTCTATCCCCTACTCCCAATTCCTCCGTCTACGCCGCATCTGTGCCCGGGATGAGGTGTTTCAGACTAGGGCTTCCGAGATGTCCTCGTTTTTCAGAAAACGGGGCTTCCCCTCCTCCATTATAGATGAGGCTCTCACTAGGGTCTCTTCTACATCCCGCAGCTCCGCTCTTGCTCCCCATCCCCCCACTCGCAACAAGGACAGGATCCCCCTCGTTCTCACCTTCCACCCCACCAGCCAGCGGATCCAACATATCATCCACCAACATTTCCGTCACCTACAACAGGACCCCACCACTGGCCATATCTTCCCATCCCCTCCCCTCTCTGCATTCCGCAGAGACCGTTCCCTCCGCAACTCCCTGGTCCACTCGTCCCTTCCTACCCAAACCACCCTAACCCCGGGCACTTTCCCTTGCAACCGCACGAGATGCAACACCTGTCCCTTTACCTCCCCCCTCAACTCCATCAAAGGACCCAAACATTCTTTCCAGGTGAGACAGAGGTTCACCTGCACCTCCTCCAACCTCATCTATTGCATCCGCTGCTCTAGATGTCAACTCATCTATATCGGCGAAACCAAGCGCAGGCTCGGCGATCGCTTCGCTGAACACCTGCGCTCGGTCCGCATTAACGCCACTGATCTCCCGGTGGCCCAGCACTTCAACTCCCCCTCCCATTCCCAGTCTGACCTCTCTGTCATGGGCCTCCTCCAGTGCCATAGTGAGGCCCGCCGGAAATTGGAGGAGCAGCACCTCATATTTCGCCTGGGCAGTTTGCGGCCCGGTGGTATGAACGTTGACTTCTCCAACTTCAGATAGCTCCTCTGTCCCTCCCTTCCCCTCCTCCTTCCCAGATCTCCCTCTATCTTCCTGTCTCCACCTATATCCTTCCTTTGTCCCACCCCCGACATCAGTCTGAAGAAGGGTCTCGACCCGAAACGTCACCCATTCCTTCTCTCCCGAGATGCTGCCTCACCAGCATTTTGTGAATAATTCCCTTGATTCCGTTGTTCACCGTCCAACAACGTTGATGTCGTCAACAAATGTCGTCGTCTAGCTACACATTCATGGGTATTGAGTGAGTAGAGCAGGGGTCTGAGCACACAGCCGTGATGTTCCCCTGTGCTGAAGACTATTGAAGAGGAGGTGTTGCCCATTCGTGCCCATTCGTACCAATTCTGTTCTGTTGATGAGGAAGTCGAGGATCCAGCCGCAAAGGTATGCACAGAGACTTGGTTACCTGAGCTTGCTAACAGGTTTGGAGAGGGTGATGGTGTTGATAACTGAGCTGTAGACGATCAACAACAGCCTGACGTATGTGTTTTTATTGTCCAAGTGGTCCAGCGCAGAGTCAACAGTCAGTGAGATCGCATCCTCTGTTAATCTATTGTGGCAGTAGGCAAATTGTAGACCTTGGGTAAGAGTTGTTATGCTCCATAACCTCTCAGCGCTCGTCATCATCACAGATGTTAGTGCCACCGGTCGGTAATCATTGAGGCATGGCACCTTAGTGTTATTGATGCATTTTTAAAGCAGATGGGAATCTCAGACCTTGGTAGTGAGTGGTTGAAGATGTCTGCAAAAACTCCAGCCAGCTGATCTCTGCACATTTTGAGAAGGCAACCAGGTGCACCATCAGGTCCAGATGCCTTAAAGGATTTTCTGACATTGGCTCTGTGAATACCATGGGGGGTAACGGGGCCCTGTGAAGGCACGCGACTGTTCTCCCTATTGAAGCAAGCCTAGAACTTGTTGAGCTTGTCCGGAAGTGAAGCTTCCTGTCGTGTGAGCAGCGTCTTGCCTTTGCTTTGCAGGAAGTGATAACATGCAAGCCGTGCCACATGCCATCCATCTTATCCTCCAGATTACAGCTTTTTTTTGCTGGTCTTATCAAGGTCGCATCTGGACTTAAAATCACGTGGCGTGGAAACTGGCTTTTTGGCCTAACTTGCCTATGCTGACCAAGGTGCCCCATCTACACTTTAGTCCAAATAGGCCCATATCCCTCCAAACCCTCCTATCCATGTACCTGTCCAAATGTTGTTATAGTACCTACCTCAGCTACCTCCTCTGATAGCTCATTTCATATACCCACCACCGCCTGTGTTGAAAACGTTGCCCCTGAGGTTCCTAACATATACCCACCACCCTCTGTGTGAAAACATTGCCCCTTAGGTTCCTAACATATACCCACCACCCTCTGTGTGGAAACATTGCCCCTCTGGTTCCTATACAATTTACCCTTCTCACCTTAAATCTAGATCCTCTGGTTCTTAATTCCCCTACTCTGGGTAAAATATTCCATTAACCATTCCTCAGCCCACTTGCCTAACTGATCAAGTTCTTGGTGTAATTTTTGATAACCATCATACAATACCATCCACTTCATTGTCTTCTACAAACTTACTAATCATGTCTTTTACATTCTCATCCAAATTGTTGATATAAACCAGAAACAGCCATGGCACCTCTCTGAGGCACACCACTAGTCACCAACCTCCAATTCGAAAAGCAACCTTCCACCATCACCCTCTGCTTCCTTCTATGAACCCAATTCTCTACCCAGTTATCTAGCTGTCCCTGGATCCCATGCAATCTAACCTTCCAGAACAGCCTATCATTCAGAACCTTATCAAATGACTTGTTGAAGTCCATATAGACAACACCTACAGCTTTGCCCTCAACCTTTTTGGTTACTTCAAAATACTCAGATTCATAAAATACACTATTTCCCACTATTTCCAAAGCTGAATATCCCAAATCAGCCACTGTCTAACCAAATACATATATATCCCTCAAAATCTTCCAGTAACTTGCCCACAGATGTTTAAGTATGCTCTGCATTCCCCAAAATCCTCCAGCTGATCCCAGCTGCCGATATCTGGCTCATGCCAAGCTCTTTGTCTTGACCAGAGCCTGAATTTCTCTTATCACCCAAGCTTCCTTGCTCTCATCTGCCTTGCCCTTCACTCTAATAAGAACATGTATGCCCTGAACTCTTCTCATCACAGTTTTAAAAGCATCCCACTTCCTAGATGTTCCTTTGCCCACAAACAACCTACTCCAATCAAATTTAGCACATTCCTATCTAACACCATCAGAGTTGGCCTTGCCCCTTTTCAGAATGTTAACTGTGAGCCCACCCTGTCTTTATCCATAATTATTTTAAAGTTACACAGTAAGTCTTTTTTTCCACTATTCTGCAAATGCCTTCAGGTCAGATTATGGAAATAATTGCAAGTAGATGAGATAGGATGAGGTTTGGACTGATCGTTCACAGGTTAAGCTTAAATTTAGCTTAATGTCCTCGAGTCTACTTCTACACACCCTTGGAATTTAGGGTTCTTCAAATGGACATACAATCACTCTTCAAATATAGTGACTGTTTCTGCCTGCATCACACTTTCAGGCTGTGAGTTCATGAGGTGCAAAATAATTGCCTTCCTGGACTTGTTTCTAATCATTCTTTCAATTAATTTAGGTTTGTGTCCCTGGCTATTTTTGTCTCTGCAAAGGAAAACGAGATGTTCCTATTTTCTTTCTCCAGGTCCCATTATTTTATGCACAATTTTACTATACAGGATGGTGGTGAAACCGTGCCTGGATTATTGTGCACTGTTTTTGCCCCCTTATTTAAAGCTATAGTAACAGTCCAGAAGAGATTCATCAGGCCAACTCCTGAGATGAGAAAATTGTCCAAAAATGAATGGCTCAAAAAATTAATCCTTTGAAGTTCAGAGAAAAAGGATTATTGATCTTATTGAAACATAAGATTATAAAGGGAATGACAGGGTAGATGTTGAGATGCTTCCACTGGCAGGATAGTCTTGAATAACGGTATTGGTTTATTTTACGCACTTGTACCAAGCACGGTGGCGCAGCGGTAGAGTTGCTGCCTCACAGCACCAGCGACCCGGGTTTGATCCTGACTACGGGGGCTGTCTGAATGGAGTTTGTACGTTCTCCCCTCCCCGCCATGACCTGGTATCTTGGGTTTCCTCCAACACTCCAAGGATGTACAGGTTTGTAGGTTTAATTGCTTTGGTATAAATGTATAAATGTTTTAAAATACAGAGAAGTGTGAGGTGTTGCATTTTGGGACGTCGAACAAGGGCAGGACCTACACAGTAAATGGAAGGCCTCTGGGTAGTGTTGTAGAGCAGAGCGATCTAGGAGTACAGGTGCATGGTTCCTTGAAGGTCGAGTCGCAGGTAGATAATGTGGTCAAAAATGCTTTTGGCACTTTGACTTTCATCAGTCAGAGTATTGAATATAGAAGTTGGGAGGTCATGTTGCAGTTGTACAATTCGTTGGTGAGACCGCATTTAGAATATTGTGTTCAGTTCTGGGCACCATGTTATAGGAAAGATATTGTCAAGCTTGAAACGGTTCAGAAAAGAATTCCAAGGATGTTGCCAGGACTAGCGGGTGTGAGCTACAGGGAGAGGTTGAGTAGGTTGGGTCTCTATTCCATGGAGCGCAGGAGGATAAGGGGTGATCTTATAGAGGTGTATACGATCATGAGAGGAATACAGGTAGTTCGGGAGTGGGCGAGTTGGACCAAAGGGCCTGTTTCCACAATGTATCACTCTATGACTCTATACGTTGAAAAACTTGAGATACAAGATAAAAGGGTGTTCATTTAAAACTGAGGTGTTTTGGAATTTCTTCTCTCAAAGAGTGACGATTCCCTAAAATTCTTAACCATGGAGGTTGAATCATTGGAAGTATTTTAAAAGGGGAGATATGAATTTTTAATATAATTTTTTCTGTAAATCAAAGAATTGAGGGCAATGAGGAACTAGAACAAAAGTGGTGTTGAAGCTTGGGGCAGATAGCCAATGTCATATTGACCTGCTGGCCTACTGAAGAGAGGTCTCAACCCGAAACGTCACCATTCCTTCTCTCCAGAGATGCTGCCTGCCCCGTTTGTTCAATGGAATTTATTCAATGGAATTTCCCTCCATATCTTTCGGTCCAAAGGAAATAATTCTGAACTACCAGTCTCTCTTCATAACTATAATTCTTCAATCCAGTTAACATCCTCATAACTTTCATCTGCACCCCCTCTTCAGACATGTCACATAAACCTTGTATTATTGGTGAGCAGAACAGTAAAGTAAGACATAGACAAAAGGAACTGCAGTTGCTGGTTTACAAGAAAAGACATAAAGTGCTGGAGTAAGTCAATGGGTCGGGCAGCATCTACCTGTCCTGCTACTTTAAGGTATCCATGGACATGCACTCCCAAGATCCTTGTGTTCTTCTATACTTTTTAGTGTCCCATTGCACTAATGTTTGATGGTTTGAAAGCTGTGGAGGACATTGCTGAATTGGATGGAAAACACAATCAGAATCTGAAGTTAACAGCATTAGGGTCCTGTAGTGAAAGGATAAGACTCTTAATCTCCCAACTACTAATGTTCTATTATGTTACATGGGCATCAATCAGACTTGGTTCCGATGGGTTTTCTGAATTCCCAAGGCCTGTGGCTGACTATCCTTCATACAGAAGGCTTTGACTGTGATAGATTTAGAATCATATATGTGTTTTCAAGGACAGCCACCCTTTACAAAGAATATGGAATTTCTTCTTTTCGATAGATAGCTCTACATTAATGGAAGAAATCTCTAAGATTACATTTGTGCCTTTCATAAAGTTTAAATAGGAATTAATGCCTTCCTATCTGAGCCTCTTTATTGCTACTTTAGCATTTTGTTAAAGTAGGTGATAAATTAATTGACTCTTTTAAATATGACAGTAGTCTGATGGCATCAGGTTCATGCACATTGGTTGATGGGGCAGATGTATTTTGTGGAATCTAGAGAGAGCCAGATATCATTAAAAATTAATGTACACATAACACATAATAGGGAAAGTGAAAAGTATGCATAAGGATCCACTAAGGAAGCAAATATAAAGTAAAGGCAAGTCAACGTGAGCATATATTATCATTTGTTGAAGAACAATGAGATACAGATACAATGAAACATATCATATCATATCATATATATACAGCCGGAAACAGGCTTTTTCGGCCCACCAAGTCCGTGCCGCCCAGCGATCCCCGCACATTAACACTATCCCACACCCACTACGGACAATTTTTACATTTTACCCAGCCAATTAACCTACATACCTGTACGTCTTTGGAAACATCTTGCTTACAGCAGTATCACAGGCAGACTCAGACAGAACAGTAAAACATAAATTACATACAAGTTCATGATTACATACAAACATGCGCAGTCACGGTGACGCAGCGTTAGAGTTGCTGCCTTACAGCAAATGCAGTGCCGGAGACCCGGGTTCCATCCCGACTACAGGTGTTGTCTGTACGGAGTTTGTACGTTCTCCCCGTGACCTGCGTGGGTTTTCTCCGAGATATTCGGTTTCCTCCCACACTCCAAAGACGTAAAGGTTTGTAGGTTAATTGGCTTGGTAAATGTAATAAATGTAAAAATTGTCCCTAGTGGGTGTAGAATAGTGTTAATGTGTGGGGATCGCTGGCCGGCGTGGACCCGGTAGGCCGAAGGGCCTGTTTCCGCACTGTGTCTCTAAACTAAACTAAACAAGATTCTGCAACACAATAAAAACATTTTTTTTTAAAGTAACATGGACATGCCCCAGATGGTTGAGATCCCTGATTATAGATGCCGCTTTTCTGATGCAGCATGTAGATGCTTTCAATGGTTGGGAGGGTTATGCCTGTAATGGGCCAATCTGAGTTTGGCACTATCTGCAACTTCTTGTGTTCATGTGTGCAACCAGTCAGGAGGCTTTCCACAGTATAACTGCAGAGGTTTGTTGAAATATACAATGAGTCTCCTTTATGATTACATTTATGTTCTGGGCCTAGGAGAGGTCATAAAAGATGTTAACACCAGGGAATTTGTAGCTGCTAATTCTCCGCCGCTGACCCATCAATGAAAACTGGCATGTGATCTCCCGACTTCCCCTTTCTGATGTAGGAAAATAGCTGCAGATGCTGGTACAAATCAAAGGTATCACAAAATGCTGGAGTAACTCAGCAGGTCAGGGAGCATCTCAGGAGAGAAGGAATGGGTGACGTTTTGGGTCGAGACCCTTCTTCAGACTGATGTCAGGGGGGCGGGATAAAGAAAGGATATAGGTGGAGACAGGAAGATAGAGGGAGAACTGGGAAGGGGGAGTGGAAGAGAGGGACAGAGGAACTATCTAAAGTTGGAGAAGTTAATGTTCATACCACTGGGCTGCAAGCTGCCCAAGCGAAATATGAGGTGCTGTTCCTCCAATTTCCGGTGGGCCTCACTATGGCACTGGAGGAGGCCCATGACAGAAGTCAGTTCCTTGGCCGAGTTGACATTGAGCGAGATGTTGTTGTTACACAACCAGGAATATGAATATATAAAACTCAATATATGCTTGGGACAATATCCTTGGCCCACATTTTCATTTAATTTATCAATGACCTTCATTCCAATAAAGGTCAGAAGTGAAAACGTTTGGCAATGATTGCACAATATTAAATCCCTTCAGCTCCTCAGCACATGAAGCAGTCCAGTCTGCGCATTGCTAGATCTCGCTACTAGGTCATTCATGTCAACAAAACGTCAACCTTCAACAACTGAAAGTCAAACCATCTACATGAAGTTCAATTTCCTTATCAGTGCCCACCATCAACAGCCTGGTAATCATCATTGATTAGAAACTTAACTGGGCCAGCAATATGAATACTGTGTCTACAAGAGTTTTCCTTGGACGAGTATCCTATGGTGTGCGACTCATTTCCTGACATACCAAAATCTTACCATCATCTATAAACCACAGGTGATGGGTGTAAAAGAACACTCTCCACATGTCTTCATGATAGCTGATCCAAGAACACTTTAAAATATGTTAGATTCATTGGCCTACATTCCCAGGTTTTTCCTTGCAGCCCTTTTCAAACAGAGACATAATATTTACCATCCTCTAGTCTTCAGGCACCTCGCCCATATTTAATGATGACATATATCTTCTCTAAGGTATTTATTTCACAAAATGCTGGAGTAATTCAGCAGGTCAGGTAGCATCTCAGGAGAGAAGGAATGGGTGACGTTTCAGGTCGAGACCAGATTCTTATTCTGCCTCGGGATAGTTTAGCAACATATATCGTCTCTAGCTTCCCACAGTGTGCTTGACTATATCTGATCAGGCCCAGGAGATTTGTCGACCTTCATACACATTAGGACGCGCAGACCTCCTCGACTGTAATACTGATTGCCCTCAAGACACTTCCATTCATTACCCCAAGTTCCCCAGTCGTCATGTCTTTATGGTAAAACAGAGGAGAAATACTCATTGAAGAACTTGCCCATCTCCTGCGGCTTCACAAGGAGATGACCGCTTTGATTCCTGAGCTCTCCCTGATTACCCTTTTTCCCTCAATATACTTATAAAATGTACTTAAAAAGCTTCCTCCCACATCCCAAAGGCGTGAAGGTTTGTAGGTTAATTGGCCTGTGTAAATTGCTCGAAGTGTGTAAACTGTGGATGCAAAAGTTGGATAACATAGAACTAGTGCAAACAGGTGGTCGGTGTGGTCTCGGTGGACCTGTTACTAAACTCAACTAAAACTAAACTGGCTCTTAAACACTACAAACACTAACTAAACTGAATTAGGAACTGTGTTGGGTGCACTTATGACTTGGACTTTTTAACACTAATATTGAGGTTTTTAATTTTTTGTTTTGTTTATTATGTTATCTCTGAGTATTGTGTTTACAGTCCTTTTATACTGTTGCAAGCAAAAATGTAGTTGTTATTGTCAGTACATATTAAACACTCTTGACTGCTATGATTAGCTCTACGTGCTCTAGTTTTGCACTATCCTGGTCGGGGGGGGGGGGGGGGGGGGATATTCCAATTTTCTTGGAATAACTGATAAATTTACTGCATTTGTCTTTGGTGTTGCATCTAATGTGTCTGTAAAGCTGTAGCAAATAAAAATTTCATTGTTCGAGTTCGCATCTGGTGTATGTACCAAATAAACACTCTTGACATATAGAGCCACAAAATATATATCTGTGAATTTTTTAAAAACAGTATTCTCTTCTCTCCTGCAGGCTTTGACTCCTTGCTGGGCGATGATTCTGTCAGTACCGTTTGTCTGTCAACATGTCCAAGCAGCCGTTTGTGATCTGTGTACCTAGGCAGTGAGTATGAGAGGACTTTAACCTGAGGTTGATCTTGATTAGGCCCAGCCCACATTTCTTTCAAAGTTGCACACATGCAATTTCCAGCTGGGTTCACTGATCAAGGTGGGAACTCTAGCTGCTTGTTTTTTTTTAACCTTTCTAGTTAGATATGATGAAGCCAATTATGGCTCCACCTTGTTTACCAGAGCCCGAGATTAAAGTTGGGATATATTCAGTACATGGACAGGTTAACACTCGCTCCAATAACTGAACCTCGGGGCTGTTACCATTAAAGAATCAATCAGTTGCAGATTTATGTGCCTGAACATGATTTATTGTTGCCATTTATCAGTCCCTTGTATTATGAGATCAATGTGCATCAGCAAAAATATATTACGAAACCTTGAAGATGAAAGGTCTCATCATCTTCGGTTACATCTAGAGAAGCTGGTTCTTGGTTCTTGCATATCATATCTGGTTGCTGCATATCAGGTAAAAACTACACTTCCATGTATTATGCTTGTTTTAGTCATGTAAAGATGATGGTGAGGCAGAAGGAAGCATACACTTTGGCTCACAGTCGTAAAGAAATTAGAAAAAGGAGTTCTTATAGCCAGCAGATGCTGCTTGATCTGATGGGTTCGTCCAGAATGTTGTGTTTTGCTCAAGATTCCAAACACTGTAGTTTGTGTTACCAGGTAAACATGGTTTTCCATATCTGCCGCAACTACTCCTTGTGTTAATGAACTGTGATGAAACAGAAAGTCATTTACCCAAGTTTAGAAATTACTCAGAAAGCATTATGTGTATGTGTTTTGCAGATGAACGAAAAAAATATGTAAATTATATATATAATTTATGATTTATGTCCTTATGCCCATTTGCAAAACTCATAATGCCTTAAACAACTTTTTCAAATATTTTTCAAAGTAATCAAATGTGAATCAAAGGCGGCACGGTGGCGCAGCGGTAGAGTTGCTGCTTTACAGCGAATGCAGCGCCGGAGACTCAGGTTCGATCCTGACTACGGGTGCTGCACTGTAAGGAGTTTGTACGTTCTCCCCGTGACCTGCGTGGGTTTTCTCCGAGATCTTCGGTTTCCTCCCACACTCCAAAGACGTACAGGTATGTAGGTTAATTGACTGGGTAAATGTAAAAAAATTGTCCCTAGTGGGTGTAGGATAGTGTTAATGTACGGGGATCGCTGGGCGGCGCGGACTTGGTGAGCCGAAAAGGCCTGTTTCCGCGCTGTATATATATGATATGATATGATGATGAATATGGAGACACAAGAGTGCAAATGCTTGATTCTGGGGACAATAAAAGCTGGAAGAACTCAGCAGGTAAAGCAGAATCTGTGAATCTGAGGCCAAGTCAATGGGTATTTTTAAGGCCGAGATAGATTCTTGATGAGAGGAGAATGGGGTTGAGAGGGAAAGATAGATCAGTCATGATTGAATGGCTGAGTAGACTTAATGAGTAGAAAGGCCTAATTCTCCTCCTGTCACTTATGAATGTATGAATGATGGACAAATAGATCCAGGTGGGAAAGATAGTGAAGATGGTTGTGAAAAATTGCAGCAGGATCTTGATCAATTGGCCAGGTGGGCTGAGGAATGGTTGATGGAATTTAATACAGAGAAATGTGAGATATTCCATTTTGGGAAGTCTAACATGGGCAGGACCTACACAGTGAATGGTAGTGCACTGGGGTGTGTTGTAGAGCAGAGGTATCTAGGAGTGCAGGTGCATGGTTCCTTGAAGGTCGAGTCGCAGGTAGATAAGGTGGTCAAAAAGGCTTTTGGTACATTGGCCTTTATCAGCCAGAGTATTGAATATAGAAGTTGGGAGATCATGCTGCAGTTGTATAACTCGTTGGTGAGACCGCCTTTAAAATATTGTGTTTAGTTCTGAGCACCATGTTATGGGAAAGATGTTGTCAAGCTGGAAAGGGTGCAGGGAACGTTTACAAGGATGTTGCCAGGACTCTTCATGGCTATCCCTCGAGGTTGAGGATGATGGTCCTCTATGAAGGGCCTGTTTCCACACTGTATCACTCTATGAAGAGCCTGTTTCCACACTGTATCACTCTATGGAGGGCCTGTTTCCACACTGTATCACTCTATGGAGGGCCTGTTTCCACACTGTATCACTCTATGAAGAGCCTGTTTCCACACTGTATCACTCTATGGAGGGCCTGTTTCCACATTGCATCACTGTATGGAGGGCCTGTTTCCACACTGTATCACTCTATGACTATGAAGGGCCTGTTTCCACACTGTATCACTCTATGAAGGGCCTGTTTCCACACTGTATCACTTTATGAAGGGCCTGTTTCCACACTGTATCACTTTATGAAGGGCCTGTTTCCACACTGTATCAGTCTGTGAAGGGTCTGTTTCCACACTGTATCACTATGTCTATGAAGGGCCTCTTTCCACACTGTATCACTCTATGAAGGGCCTGTTTCCACACTGTATCACTCTATGAAGGGCCTGTTTCCACACTGTATCACTCTATGAAGGGCCTGTTTCCACACTGTATCACTCTATGAAGGGCCTGTTTCCACACTGTATCACTCTATGACTACAAGAGGGAAGGGGGAGGTTTGAGACCTTGCATTAGATCCGACAAAAATTTTAATGCAGGAAACTATTGGCTAGTACAGGAGAGAACAAAAAAAATGTTTATGATGGGGTGGAAGGTAAAAATACATGACGATGGAGATGAATAGTACTGGTTCAAAAAGGGATTAGTAAACAATAAAAGGTCAGTGGAGGAGATTTGATTTATCAGACAAAAACTTAATTCTAGAAATGTGAAATCCATATGATGGAAATGCTGATGGCTTGAAATAATTGAATACATTGAATGTTAGCAAGGCTGCAATGGCTCAGTTTGAAGATGTGGTGTTGTCCTTCAAACGTGCTTGAGGTTTGTTGGACGAGTGTAGCACAGAACCTGATGACAACAAGAGCCATTCAGCCACTGTCTGTGCTGCCAAAATGCACTGCAGGTTACTCCCATTTCTCAAGTCTTGGTTCATTGTCCTGCAGGTTATGGCTCTTCAAGTGCTCGTTCAGGTGGTACTTCATCGTGACTGAATCTGCAGTGGATTCCAGGTTGATTGTGAAAAATATATTAACTCAATTCCTTCATCCTGTTAGCTAAAAGCTCAGGTGTCATTGGCTTACTATGCAAGCCTTACCCTGGTTTACCTTCCCAAATTTCATCACTTCACATCTATCTGAGTTAAATCCCATTTTTTATTCCTTTGTCCAGTTTCGCAGATCATCCAGATCCTTTTGTAATCTTACACAAACTTCTTCACTATCCACCACACCATCAATTTATAGTGTCGACACAAACGTACTAATAATTCTCATCTAATCATTAAGGCCTCATCTCATCTAAGGCATTTGATAAGATTCGGTATGTTAGGCTGCTCTGGAAGGTTAGGTGCATGGAATCCAGGAAGAGCTAGCTGACTGGATAGAGAATTGGCTTCATGGCAGGAAGCAGAGGATGATGGTGGAAGGTTGTTTTTATAACTGGAGACCTGTGACTAGTGGTGTACTTCAGAGATCATTGCCCATTGCTGTTTGTGGTTCATATCAACAATTTGGATGTGAATGTAGAAGGCATGATTAGTAAGTTTGCAGATGACACTAAAATGGGTGGTATCGTATATAGGGAAGATGGTTGCAATTGGCGAGCTCATCCTAGATCCCATGCAATCTCATAAGTTCATAAGTAATTTTTAGATTTAGAGATACAGCGCAGAAACAGGCCCTTCGGCCCACCGGGTCCGCGCCGCCCAGCGATCCCCGCACACTAACACTATCCAACACCCACTAGGGACAATTTTTACATTTGCCCAGCCAATTAACCTACGTCTTTGGAGTGTGGGAGGAAACCGAAGATCTCGGAGAAAACCCACGCAGGTCACGGGGAGAAGGTACAAACTCCGTACAGACGGCGCCCATAGTCAGGATCGAACCTGAGTCTCCGGCGCTGCATTCGCTGTAAGGCAGCAACTCTACCGCTGCGCCACTGCGGAACTCTACCACTGCGTCATAGGAGCAGAATTAGGCCACTTGGCCAATCGAATCTACTCCACCATTCAATCATGGCTGATCTATCTTTCCCTCTCAACCCCATTCTCCTGACTTCTCCCCATATCCTTTGACACTCTTACTAATCAAGAATCTGTCAATCTCCACTTTAAAAATATTCAATGATTTGGCCTCCACAGCCATCTGTGGTAATGAATTCTACAGATTCACCACTCTCTGACTGAAGAAATTCTTCTTCATCTCCTTTCTAAAGGTACGTCCTTTTATTCTGAGGATGTGTCCTCTGGTCCTAGACTCTCCCACTAGTGAAAATATTCTCTTCACAACCACTCTATCCAGGAGATTCACTATTCAGTAAGCTCCAACGAGGTCCCCACTCATCCTTCTAAACTCCAGCAAGTACAGGCTCAGTGCTGTAAAACACTCATCATACGTTAACCCAATCATCTCCGGGATATTTTTTGTAAACCATCTCTGGATCCTCACCAATGTCAGCACATCCCCCCTCAGAAATGGGTCCCAAAACTGCTCTCAATACTCCGAATGCGGTCTTATAAACCCTCAACATTACATCCGTTTTTATATTCTTCTCCTCTCAAAATAAATGCTAACATTGCATTTGCCTTCCTTACTACTGATTCAACTTGCAAATTAACCTTTTGGTAATCCTGCACCAGCACTCCCAAGTCCCTTTGCACCTCCGATTTCTGAATCTTCTCCCATTTGGAAAATATTCTATGCCTTTATTCCTACATGACTGCACACTACTATGTTGTATTCCATCTGCCACTTCCTTGCCCATTCTACCAACCTGTCCAGGTCCTTCTGCAGAGTCTCTGCTTACTTTAAACTACCTGCCCCCTCCACCAATCTTTGTATCATCTGCAAACTTGGCCACAAAGACTTCAATTCCTTCATCCAAATCACTGATACACATTGTGAAGAGTAGCAGCCCTGACACCAACCCCTTGCATAACACCACAAGACTAGCAGCCAGCCAGAAAAAGCCCCCTTTATTCCCATTCTTTGCCTTCTGCCATTCAGCCAACCTTCTACCCATGGTGGTATCTTCCATCTAATAACGTGGGCTCTCATCTTCTTTGCGTAAGAAGGAACTGCAGATGCCGGTTTACACTGAAAATGGACACAAAATGCTGGGGTAACTCAGCGGGACAGGCAGCATCTCTGGAGAAAAGGAACAGGGGAGTTTCGAGTCGAGACCCTTCATCAGTCTAAGTAGGCAGATCCCGTCTTTCAGAATCTCTTCCAGTAACTTTCCCACAGATGTTAGGCTGGAAACTAGTTTGTTCATGCCTTTCCCATCTTCTTATGCATGAAGGCAAATGCAAAGTTTTCATTTAATTTGCCACCAAAAGACAAAAGCAACGGCATAAAAACGCCACCACCTTTGAAGCCGGTCACCACCTTTAGGTCACCCACCATTTCCACTTGGAAAAGCATCGGCATTTATTTGCCAACAATCTGATGCGAGGTGTTGTACAGTACTTTGAACTGTAAAGACGCTTTGAACCTCCGGCTGCAGGGCGGCGCTCCATCAGCTGCCGCAATGACTGGCAATGAGGGCCCATCTTGTTGCAGCAGAATGATTCCGGGGGCAGGGTGAGAATAGTTTGTTGACAGCCGGTTTCCAGCCGGTTTCCAGCCTGGTGTCAGGGAAGGCGAACATACTGAGGAGGAACCAGTGGATGAACTAATTCCTGGGCGATGGGATTGACTGGTAAATAGAAACGGCCACCCTGTATTTAGGTATTGAGTCCATCAGGTCACTCCTGCAGAGTTCACGGGCATTGCTCCGCCTCCGATGTGCTCCAGTATTCAGTGAACATTGCAAATCAGACGCAATGTGTCGGAGCCTTTCACTGGAAGATAGACACAAAGTGCTGGAGTAACTCAGCGGGCCACACAGCATCTCTGGAGAGAAGGAACAGGTGACGTTTCGAATCGACACCCTTCAGACCCACTCGCTGTCGCTCGCTTCTGCTGGTTTAGTTTGCTTGTCGAGACGCTGGGCGATGTTGCAAAGTGGATGAAGGCATGCGGACTGGAGCGTGGAGTTTTGATTCCGCGTCTGTGCCGAGACAAGCGACATAGAAAATAGGTGCAGGAGTAGGCCATTCGGCCCTTCGAGCCTGCACCGCCATTCAATATGATCATGGCTGATCATCCAACTCAGTATCCTGTACCTGCCTTCTCTCCATACCCCCTGATCCCTTTAGCCACAAGGGCCACATCTAACTCTCTCTTAAATATAGCCAATGAACTGGCCTCAACTACCTTCTGTGGCAGAGAATTCCACAGATTCACCATTCTTTGTGTGAACAAAAACTTTCTCATCTCGGTCCTAAAAGACATCCCCCTTATCCTTAAACTGTGACCCCTTGTTCTGGACTTCCCCATCATCGGGAACAATCTTCCTGCATCTAGCCTGTCCAACCCCTTAAGCATTTTGTAAGTTTCTGTAAGATCCCCCCTCAATCTTCTAAATTCCAGCGAGTGCAAGCCGAGTCTATCCAGTCATGAAGGCCACTGGGCTGGGGAAAACTCATGGTTCATCTGATCATGGCACACAGAGCAGCTGGTTCAGACTTATGCCCACCCGCATTTTCAACCGCAAGCCGAGAACCAGCTGACTTTAGTTTGAAAAAATAAATTATAAGGATAAAGAGGGGAGCATGAACATATAATTGGCCGACAAGATTAAAGAGAATCTAAAAGCACTTAAATATGTAAATATGGGATAAACTGTTGTCCAGACGAATCACGGTAGCAATCTGCGTGGAGACCAAGGACATAAGTGAGGATTTAAGCGAATCATTTACATTTCTATTCACTGGGCAAAATTACATTATGGGTGCAGAATTCCGCGTGGAGGTCGCTACATTTTAGAATGTGTGTGGTTAAAAAGGAAGCATCAGGTATAGTAGCAATTTAACATGGATCCATCCCCAGGGCCTGATTAGATGTATCCCAGGCTCTGGAGGGATTACTAGGGCTCTGATAGAGATATTTAAATCTTCACTGAGCACAACAAGTAAGGTGGCAGATGACTGGAGGATTACAAATGTGGTACCTTTATTTAAGAAGGGCAGCAGGGATACGTCTGTGTAACTTCAGGTCCGTGCGTCTGACATCAGTGGTAGGGAAGATATTGGGGGGGGGGGGGGGGGGGGGGGGTTATCTGACATGTAGCATCAACCATTACAAAGAAAAGTAGGAAACAAAGTGTAGGAGTAACACAGTGGCTCAGGATGTATCTGGAGAACATGGATGGATGGCGTTTCAGGTCGGGATCTTCTTGAGTCTGATGTTTTTTTTGTAAACTAGCATCTGTAGTACATATTGCCTAGGATGGAAATTTTCCGTTAGGTGAAGAAAATGGAAAAGTTGGGTTTGTTTTCTGTGGACCAAGAGGAGGTAAAAGGGGAGCTGATGGAGTTGCATACAATTATGAGATGCATAGATAGGGTAAATAGAAGGGTACATTTCTCCACCAAAGTACCTGTAGTTTTAGTCCCTTTACCTCAGAAAAGAAATAATACTGGAGGAAATCCAAAATAAACCCACTAGGTTAATTCTTGGAAGTAAATGTAGATGGGTTGGTTAGGAAATTTGCAGGTGACAACAAAATTATTGGAGTTGCAGAGAGTGAGGAAAGTTATCAAAGTATACAGTTCAAGATAGATACAGAATAGATAAGTTACGGACACGGACAGAGAAATGACAGATGGAGTTTAATGTGTGAGATGTTGTACATTGGGAGGTCGAATGTAAGGGGAAAGTAGACAGTAAATGGCAAGACCCTTGATAGCATTGATGTCATAAGGTCTACAGTGATAGGAGCAGAATTAGGCCATTCAGCCCATCCAGTCTACTCTGCCATTCAATCATGGCTGATCTATCTCTCCCTCCTAACCCCATTCTCCTGCCTTCTCCCCATAACCCCTGACACCAGTACAAATCATGAATCTATCTATCTCTGCCTTAAAAATATCTATTGACTTGGCCTCCACAGCCTTCTGCGGCAAAGAATTCCACAGATTCACCACCCTCTGACTAAAGAAATTATTCCTCATCTCCTTCCTAAAGGAACGTCCTTTAATTCTGAGGCTGTGGCCTCTAGTCCTAGACTCTCCCACTCGTGGAAACATCCCCTCCACATCCATTCTATCCATACCTTCACTATTCGGTACTTTTAATGAGGTCCCCCCTCATTTTTCCAAACTCCAGCGAGTACAGGCCCAGTGCTGTCAAACGCTCATGATATGTTAACCCACTCATTCCTCGGATCATTCTTGTAAACTTCCTCTGAACCCTCTCCAGGGCCTATACATCCTTCCTCAGATATGGTGCCCAAAATTGCTCACAATACTCCAAATATGGCCTGACCAGCACCTTATAGAGCCTCAGCATTGTTTTGTTTATAAGCCCTCTCGAAATAAATGCAAGCGTTGCGTTCCATTTCTTTACTCCTGATTCGACTTGCAGATTAACTTTTTGGGAATCCTGCACCAGCACTCCCAAGTCCCTTTGCACCTCTGATTTCTGGATTCTTTCTCCATTTAGAAAATAGTCTAAGGGAATGTACAGAAATATCTTGGGGTTCAAGTCCATAGCCCCCTGAAAATGACAACACAAGTAGATAGGGTGGTAAAGAAGGCATATGGTATGCTTGCCTTCCTTGGCTGGAGCAGTGAGTGTAAAAGTCCGGACATGGTGCTGCTTTATAAAACTTTGGTTAGACTGCATTTGGATAACTGTGTAATTCTCATTGTCTCATTAATGGAAGGATGTGGAGGCTTTAGAGAGGGTATGGGTTTATCAAAATACTGCCTGGATGAGAAGGTATAAGCTATAAGGGACAAATTTGGATTGTGTCAGAAAAAAACTGCAGATATTGGTTAAAATCGAACGTAGACACAAAATGCTGGAGTAACTCAGCGGATCAGGCAGCATCTCGGGAGGGAAGGAATGGGTGACGTTTCGGGTCGAGACCCTTCTTCAGACTGTTGTCTCTTGGAGCATTGGAGGCTGAGACCTGACAGAAATCTATAACATTCTGAGAGGCCTAGATAGGGTAAACAGTCAGACTCTGTTTCCCGGGATGGATGTGTCAAAGACAAGAGGGCATAGCTTTAAGGAGAGGGTGCAAAGCTTAAAGGAGATGCGTGGGGAAAGTTTTTTACACAGATTGCTAGATATCTGGAATACACTGTCTGGGGTGGTGGTGGAGGCAGTTAGTGGCTTTTAAGAGCTTTTGCACATTAATATGCAGGGAATGGAGGGATATGTATCAGAGATTAATTTAACGACATCGTGTTCAGCATGGACAAAGTTGGCCATCAGGCCTGTTCATGTGCTGTACTGTGCAATGTAATTCCTAGGGTCAGAGGATTAACCTGTTGGGAGAGGCTAAATAGGTGGGTCTTGGTAGAGTTTAGAAGAATGAGGGTGATTTTATTGAAACTCAACTTTAGCTTGGAGTTCAACATCTCTCCCAAGCTTGTTATCAAGCTCGAGGATCTGGGTCTCTTTGCATCCCTGACTTCCTCATCAACAAGACCACAATCAGCAACAACACTGCCTTCTCGACAGTTACTGAAAGTAAGCATGCAGGTCAGTCGCTGAAAGTAAGCATGGCGTACAGATACAGCAGGCAGTGAAGAAAGCAAATGGCATGTTGGCCTTCATAGCGAGAAGATTTGAGTATAGGAGCAAGGAGGTCCTACTGCAGTTGTACAGGGCTCTGGTGAGACCACACCTGGAGTATTGTGTGCAGTTTTGGTCTCCTAATTTGAGGAAGGACATTCTTGCTATTGAGGCAGTGCAGCGTAGGTTCACCAGGTTAAGTTAATTCCTGGATGGCGGGACTGACGTATGATGAAAGAATGGGTTGACTGGGCTTATATTCACTTGAAATTGAAAGGATGAGAGGGGATCTTATAGAAACATATCAAATTCTTAAGGGATTGGACAGTCTAGTTGCAGGAAAAATGTTCCCGTTGTTGGGGGAGTCCAGAACCAGGAGTCACAGTTTAAGAATAAGGGGTAGGCCATTTAGGACTGAGATGAGGAAAAACTTTTTCACCCAGAGAGTTATGAATTTGTGGAATTCTCTGCCACAGAGGGCAGTGGAGGCCAATTCATTGGATGTTTTTAAGAGAGAGTTAGATAGAGCTCTTGGGCCAACCGGAACCAAGGGCTATGGGGAGAAAGCAGGAACAGGGTACTGATGTTGGATGATCAACCATGATCATATTGAATGATGGTGCTGGCTCAAAGGGCCGAATGGCCAACTCCTGGACCTATTTTCTATGTTTCTATGAAACATATAAAATCCTTTGGGTTCATGGTACAACAGATGTTGAGATGTTTTCATCAGTGGAAAAGCCTCATATGAAGGAACAGTTACATGGTAGGTCTGATAAAACTGAGGTATGTGGAAATTTCTTCTCGCAGAAGGTAATGAATCTTTGGTATTCTCCACCCTTGAAAGTTGTGCAAGCTGGATCATCAAAGTGATCAGGGGTTGAGCGCATAAAGAACTTGGCACAGAGGAGGAGTTGAGGCCTGATAGATAATTAGAGATAGTCATCTATTCATATATTGAATGGCAGACAGGCTTGAGAAGACCAGTTTCTGGCTCCCCTTCCCATTTTCTTGTGTTCTTATGAGGTCTCAAACCAGATGGCATAGGTTTAAGGTGAAGGGTAAGAGGTTTAGAAGGCATCTGAATAAGAATTTTTCACCCAGAGGATTGTTCGAATCAGGACACATTGCCTAAGGTGGTAGTGAAGGTACGTGCACAACAGTTAAGAAATTGGGCGGCACAGTGGTGCAGCTGGAAGAGCTGCTGCCACACAGCACCAGATATCCGGGTTTGATCCTGACCTCGGGTGCTATTTGTGTGGAGTTTGTATTACTCCCTGTGACTGTGTGGGCTTCCTCCAGGTGCTCCGGTTTCCTCCCACATCCCTAAGACATGCGGGTTTGTAGGTTAATTGGCCTATCTAAATTGTCCCAAGTTTGTAGGGAATGGAGTGGACAGTGGGACAACATAGAACTAGTGTGAAAGGTGGTCGGCGTGGACTCAGTAGGGCCGAAGGGCCTGTTTCTGTGCTTTATCTCTAAGCTAAACAAAGCTAAGTATTTACTGTAGGCGAGGTGATTGAATTGCTAAGACACAGAAGGCTGCAGAGCAAATGGTGGTAAATTATATGATTGTGGATGTGTTTAATAGTCAGCATGGACATAGTGGACACAAGGGCCTGTTTCCTTGCCGTATAACTATAACGCCATGACATTATTGTCCCCTCTAGTTGCCCTACCTTCTGCTAAACCAAGCTCAGCTATCTGGGAGCTGAATTTTGGACCATGAATAAAGGCATTTGTTCACCTGTGAAGCCAAACATTTTGTTTTAAAGAAAATAGATGGAAGGTTGATTAAGAAGGTTAAATCGTTGGGTATTAATAGTGAGGTTGCAAGATGGATTCAACAATGGCTGAATGGGAGATACCAGAGGGTAATGGTTGACAACTGTATGTCAGGTTGGAGGCCAGTGTCTAGTGGAGTACCCCAAGGATCTGTGTTGGGTCCACTGTTGTTTGTCATTTACATTAATGATCTGGATGATGGTGTGGCAAATTGGATTAGTAAGTATGCAGATGATACTAAGATAGGTGGTGTAGTTAATAATGAAGTAGAGTTTCAAAGTCCTCAGAGAGACTTGGGCCTTTTGGAAGGGTGGGCTGAAAGATGGCAGATGGAGTTTAATGCTGATAAGTGTGAGGTGCTGCACTTTGGTAGGACAAATCAAAATAGGATGTACAGGGTAAATGGTAGGGAATTGAGGGATGCAGTGGAACAGAGGGATCTGGGAATAACTGTGCATTGTTCCCTGAAGGTGGAATCTTATGTGGATAGGGTGGTGAAGAAGGCGTTTGGTATGCTTGCCTTTATAAATCAGAGCATCGAATATAGAAGTTGGGATGTAATGTTAAAATTGTACAGGGCATTGGTGAGGCCGAATCTGGAGTATGGTGTGCAGTTCTGGTCGGCAAATTATAGGAAGGATGTCGACAAAATGGAGAGGGTACAGAGGAGATTTACTAGAATGTTGCCTGGGTTTCAGCACTTAAGCTACAGAGAGAGGTTGAACAGGTTGGGTCTTTATTCTTTGGAGCGTAGAAGGTTGAGGGGGGACTTGATAGAGGTTTAAAAAATTTTAAGAGGGACGGACAGAGTTGACGTGGGTAGGCTTTTCCCTTTGAGAGTGGGGAAGCTTCCAACAAGGGGACATAACTTCAGAATTAAGGGACAAAAGTTTAGGGGTAACATGAGGGGTAACTTCTTTACTCAGAGGGTGGTGGCTGTATGGAATGAGCTTCCGGTGGAAGTGGTGGAGACAGGTTCGATTTTATTATTTAAGAGTAAATTGGATAGGTATATGGATGGGAGGGGATTGGAGGGTTATGGTCTGAGAGCAGGTAGATGAGACTAGGTCAGAGAAAGTGGTCGGCGTGGACTGGTAGGGCAGAACGGTCCTGTTTCCGTGCTGTAATTGTTATATGGTTATATGGTTATAGATATTAAACTGTGTGCAGT
The DNA here is from genome assembly GCF_053455715.1 of Rhinoraja longicauda. Classification (NCBI taxonomy): domain Eukaryota; kingdom Metazoa; phylum Chordata; class Chondrichthyes; order Rajiformes; family Arhynchobatidae; genus Rhinoraja; species Rhinoraja longicauda. Next base: position 4,598,222 of record NC_135957.1, read on the forward strand.
GACTTTATCCTCCAGTTGCTCTGTGTAGAGTCTAAGAGTCTTGCAAACTTATGGTGTTGTTGAGCTTGTTTCCTTATTTATATAGTGTATTATTATTTTTTTTATCCCCAGGTATTCGCTGATGCTTTGTTTGCGACCGTGGCATGGCTCAATTCCTGGCTGCTTTGTGTGACTCTGATCCTTCTAACCCATTTCCACTGTGGGAGAATGGCACCGTTGGATACTGCTTCACTCAGCTGGTTCTCAATGTGGTGCCTCACGCTGCACTGGCCTTTGCCAGTGCTTGTTACCTTAACACCCCTCGGTATGTAGCTTCCACAACTGTGTTTTTATATCAAAGTATCATCTCCCAGAAGGGAGTTAATCACTCGTCATATTCTGAACAATTCAGTGTGAGATTAAAGGAACCTGCTAGCTGATTCTGAAATTGTTTCTATTTGCTGAGGCTGTGTGAAGTGGTTGCCTTATAGATTATTGCATTGCAGGTAATTGTTTGGGCAGTCTCGTGTCCCTCCACAGATACTGCTTGGCCTGCTGAGTTCCTCCAGCAGATTGTTTATTGCTCCAAATTCTGGCACCTGCCATCTCATTTCCTACTTGAAAGATTTTTCTCCTTTATCTATTTGCTAAGATCATTTCATGCTCTCTTTTTGCACACCTAATGTATTTAGGTTCTCTCTTATATCCCCTAAATCTTTAGAGACTTGTCTGATACCAGTTTTCTATTCCTGAAATAGGCTTCCTTCTTTTCCCTTTTCAAACTTTCAGTATCTTGAACCAAAGTTCCCTAAACACTGTGGAGCTGACCTCTACTAAGGTGGGGCCTGGCATCAGCTCTCAGACACCTCCTCGTGCTTACCATTGGTCATGACCCAACTGGGACATCATTTCCCAAACCATCACAGATCTTATTGTCTCTGATGATCTCCCATTCATAGCCTCAAAGCTTCTAATTTCCCTGACGTGCACTGTCTGTTTCTATCTTCTTACCAAAATTCAGAAGCAGGCTGCCCTGGCTGTCAGACCCCTTGTTTCTGCCTGCTTCAGCCTGCCAAACTCCTCTCCAAATACCTTAATTCCATCAAGTCCCCCATCCCCTTGACAGCTCTCTCCAGGTACATCCAAAACACCTTGCATGCTATCTAATTTTTAAATAACAATTACGTAAGGCCATATCGACTCATCTTCAGTATGGATTACTTTACATCCATTCCCCATCAGGAAGGCTTCAGAGGCCTCCGGTTCCTCCTTGAACAGAGAGCCAATCAGTTCCCCCCTTCTCACATTCTCTTCTGCCTGGCGGGACTTGTCCTCGCCCTTGGCATTTTCTCATTTGACTCATCTCACTTTCTTCAAGTCAAAGATGTAACCATTTGTTAGATTGTCTTTTTGTTGGGTGCATTGAACACTACTTGTTCCAACCATACTGTGGCACCATTCCTCAACTCATTCTCCATTGTACCAGAGACATGGGGATGACTCCAACATCTGTGCAAAACCTGTTGATTACATCAACCTTACCAGTAACTTCCATCCTGCTCTCAAATTCACTTGGACTATCTCGGACACCACTCTCCCCTCTCTTGATCTCTTCGTGTCCATCATAGGGGACAGACTATCTGCTGACGTTCACTGTAAATCCACTGACACCACAGTTACCTTGACTACATTTCCTCCCACCCTGCCTCTTGCAAGGACACCATCCCTTCCTCTGTTTCTCTGACTCTGCCGCATCTGTTTCCACAATTATGCTTTCTAGTCTCGAACTTCTGAGATGTCTTCTTTCTTCAGTAAATACGATCTTCCCCCTGCTGTTGTCGTCAGACCAGTGCTGTTAGAAGGATAGATTGGAGACCCGTGACTTGTGATGTGCCTCAGGTATCGGTGCTGAGCTCGATGTTAGTCATATATATATATAAACAATTTGGATAAGAATATGCAATGCATAATTATGATTACGTTTGCAGATGACATTAAGTTACGTGGTATTGCAATCATTGAAGAAGGTCATCATGAATGACAGCAGAATCTTGATCAATTGGATCAGTGGGCAGAAGTATGGAAAATTCAGATATGTATGAGGCATTGCATTTTGAGAAGGCAAACCATGAAAGAACTATCACAGTGAACAATAGGGCCCTGGGAAGCCTTGATGAAGTGTTGGGACCTTGGAGTACAAGTGCACAATTCCTTGAAAGTGGCATCACAGATGGACAGGGTGGTGAAGAAGGCTTTGGCACGCTGGTGTTTATCAGTAAAGATATTGAATACCGAGGTTGGGACGTTATGATACATTTGAACCATTTGAGGTGAGGCCGCATGCAGTACTGAAGAAGGGTCTCAACCCGAAACGTCACCCATTCCTTCTCTCCAGAGATGCTGCCTGACCCGCTGAGTTACTCCAGCATTTTGCGATACCTATATAAGATAATGAGTCTGGATGGAGTTTATTCTCATTTGTGGAGGGGTTGTGGATGTAGGTGGCAGGTATAAAATAATGGGCGATGAGATGTAAAAGTAACATGGGGAAAACAATATCCATAAAATATGAATGGAGTGCACTGTCTGTAGATATGTTAGAAGCAACTTCCATTGTAGTCTTCAGGAAGGAGTTTGATTAATATAAATTCGAGAAAAAAATTGCAGGCAAGGGAGAAAAGCATAAGAGGTGGAACTAGTGAGTTGTTTCACTAGTGAGCGAGTGAGGACACAATGGACAAAACAACCTCATTCAGTACTCTGACCGTTCTATGATTGAAATCTGTCAGCATAATCCTCGATACTATTCTTCCTCGTGTTAAATGTATATAATGTTTTCACTTAAGGTAGAGAATTACACATTCTGGTTACACTTTCTTCTGAAACTTTTGTGTCTATTCATTTTTACATCATTTTTACATTTTTACATTCATCGTTAAAGGTTGTGGCTAAAAGAGTAACCTATTTGTTGTATTTCTGAGTGTAAAACAGAGTTGTGTAAAAAAGAGTCATGCGCATTAGCACAAATCTGTCTCGATTCTGAATCACCAGTTTTATAATACATAATAATAATACATTTTATTTATATAGCGCTTTTCATATACTCAAAGACGCTTTACAGAGATTTTGAGAACATAGGGGAAATGAATAAATAGATAAATAAGTAAATAAATAAATGAACAGAGAAAGGAGACAGAAGGTGAGGTGACCTTCAGTGGTTGAAGGCAGTACTGAACAGGTGAGACTTCAGCGATGTTTTGAATGTGGTGAGTGTGGGGGAGTCTCTAACGGTTTGGGGTAGTGAGTTCCATAGGGTGGGAGCAGCGATGGAGAAAGCCCTGTCCCCCCAGGATCTGAGTTTAGTCCGGATGTGGGGGGATAGGAGATTGGCAGCGGCAGAGCGGAGGGTGCAGGTGGGAGTGTGCCTGTGGAGGAGATCGGTCAGGTAGGATGGGGCCAGGTTATGGAGGGCTTTGTAGGTTATGAGGAGGATTTTGTACTGGATTCTCTGGGGGATGGGGAGCCAGTGGAGTTTATAAAGGACGGGGGTGATATGGTCACGGATCGAGGTGTGTGTGAGTAGACGGGCAGCGGAGTTATAAACAGGTAATGATGTGTAACAGGTAGTGGTGTGTAAAATGTGAAAAGGTCATCTGCTGCAAAATAATTGCTTTTATGAGATTATCAGATAAATTACACTTTGGGGGTAATCTCGAATACCAGCAGCATCAATAGTGCTCGATGTTTGTACAATATCCCAAATGGACATTATTAGCTTTGTAAGTAGCAACATCTCTTACGTTGATTAAAGAATGAAATTGAATTTTAAATCTTCTAAACCTGACTTTTTATTGGCAGATCTCGCTGGCAGAATTTCACATGGAGCTGGGAAAGCAGGATTATCATTTCCTTCGTTATGTTGGCTCTTTTCCTCATTGATGTGGTGACAATCATCTTTTTCCCAAACTTGACAACTCTGTGGCTGGAAGTGTTGGTGGATTCTGTTTCTGTGATAGCCTGGCTGGTTCACGGGCTAGCAATGATAGCACTCAGCAGATCGCAGTATGGCCGCTCGTTAGGTCCAACAGTTCTGATGATCTTTGCTGTCCTTCCTGCCCCGGCATTCATTATCATTCTGGTCGCTGATTGTCAGACTGGACAAATCACATGTTCAGAATATCTCTCAAGCTGGCTGCGATTCATTTTGATCAGTGCAGAATTAAGTTTGCTTATTGCTTATATTGTTGTGCTTGTCGCTTCGCACTCCAGAAGAGATGAACAGGGTTCTGAACGAGAGCCCTTGTTGCAGGGTCAGAGTATAGGACCTGAGGAACAGATTGCAGCTGAAGAAGGGACAAGTTGGGTCTCTCGCCTCTTCTACTGCTGGATGAACCCCCTCCTGAAGCAAGGGTATAATCGTCAGATTACCCAGCCCGACCATGTCTACCAACTTCCACCAAAACTTCGCACCCAAACTATTGAAGAACTTTTTCAGAAATGCTTGCAGATATGTAAGCTCAGAGAAGCATCAAAGAAGGGAGGTAAGCAAGCCGAACAAAAATCGAAACCTGCTAAGAGTCGGAGACCCCGCAGAAATTCATGGAGAGATCGAAGGGCATCTGCAGAGAGCCAAGAAGAGACCCCGCAAGCAAACCAAGACATAGAAGTATCCGCAGTCTTGCACAAAGCCTTTGGCTTTCGTTATTACTCCCTGGGTATATTAAAATTTATAGGCAACATGCTGGGCTTTGCAGGACCTCTGCTTTTAAATCAGCTGGTCAATTTCATGGAGTCTGGCAGCAAGCAAATCAACAAAGGCATCTGGTATACATTAGGACTGTTTCTGAGTACCTTTGCAGGAGCCATTATACTCAACCAGTTCAACTATCACGTCATGATGATAGGCATGTCAGTTCGGTCAGCGATAATCTCTGCCATCTATCGTAAAACTTTGCGTGTCAATGCCACCTGTCTTTCGAAGTTCTCAGTGGGTGAGATTGTCAACTTCATGAGCACTGACACAGACCGGATAGTGAATTTCTTTCCCAGCTTTCATGAAGTGTGGAGTCTGCCATTTCAGTTTAGTATCACTCTCTACCTTCTGCACCAGCAGGTTGGTGTGGCATTTCTAGGTGGCCTTATTCTAGGGTTACTACTGATACCGATAAACAAAATCATTGCCAGCATTATAATGGAAAATAGCAAGAAAATGCTCGGGCATAAGGATTCCAGAGTCATGGTAAGCATTACATAAAATGTTGAATCAAGGAAATGCACAACCAGTGTATTCTTCATGAAGTCCCTCCACCCTTCTCTGTCTAACTGTTTCAGCCTTTCCTCTGTTTCAGCCTTTCCTCTGTTTCATTTCCTTTTGCATGTTAGTCTCACTTCCAAACGTGCAATTTGGCTTAACTGTAACTTAGTGGCAACACTTTCTAAGTGCGTATCTTCTGGCTTCATTAGTTTTATTTGTGGATATTATATATTTATGTTCAAGAGTTTTGAGCTCACAATAAAGGAAACAACCTTTCGTACAAATTTTAAACAACTCCCAGAAGGTTACTCAGTAGACACAAAGTGCTGGAGTAACTCAGGTCAGGCAGCATGTCTGGAGAATATGCATATGCAACGTTTCGGGTCAGAACCTTTCTACCCCAAATTTTTATTTTGTTCCAAAGAGTCCCAGTATGTTTGTCCGTACTGACACCATTTTGGACCTTCTCTAGTGCTTTTTGTGTCTATTTGGAAATCAGGATTGTCACAACCTTCCTCTTTTCAATTCCATTACTCTAGAAATGAACCATTTACTTCATACTTTTTATGACCTTGTTAACTTATATTATGAACCTTTACCCTTCTATCCCAATGTTTCTCAATAAAAAAAGTAAATAAGTTGATTCTGATATCTTTTACAACAAATTATCTGGAAGCTAATTGGCCTTCATAACGAGAGGATTTGAGTATAGGTCCTTCTCAGTTGTGTAGGGCCTTGGTGAGACCACATCTGGAGTATTGTGTGCAGTTTTGGTCTTCTAATTTGAGGAAGGACATCCTTGCTATTGAGGCAGTGCAGCGTAGGTTCACGAGGTTAATCCCCAGGGTGGCGGGACTGTCATATGAGGAAAGATTGGAAAGACTGGGCTTCTATTCACTGGAGTTTAGAAGGATGAGAGGGGATCTAATAGAGATGTATAAAATTATAAAAGGACTGGACAAGCTAGATGCAGGAAAAATGTTCCCAATGTTGGGGGAGTCCAGAACCAAGGGACAGTCTATGAATTAAGGGGAGGCCATTTAAAATTAAGGTGAGAAGAAACTTTTTCACCCAGAGAGTTGTGAATTTGTGGAATTCTCTGCCACAGATGGCAGTGGAGGCCAATTCACTGGATGGATTTAAAAGAGAGTTAGATAGAGCTCTAGGGGCTAGCGCAATCAAGGGATTTGGAGAGAAGGCAGGCACGGGTTACTGATTGTGGATGATCAGTCATGATCACAATGAATGGCGGTGCTTTCTCGAAGGGGCAAATGGCCTCCTCCTGCACCTATTTTCTATGTTTCTATGAATCAGCCATTTCAGGTTGCATCAAGCTTAGTTTAGGAAAGGTTTGCCCAAGACCATGAAAAAATCACAAGAGAGTTTGGATGTAACATTGTCCATCACCCTGACCAAACTCCCTGCCAAAGACTCAATTTACACTTCACCCTGCCTCAGAAAAGCAGCCGACATAATAAAAGACTTGCCCAGCCCCATCATTCTTCCTTCTCCCTGCTCTTGTCGGGTGAAAGATGCAGAATCTTGAAAGCGAGCACCCCCAGGAAGGAACAGCTTCTTTCCCCCTGTTATCAGGCTTCTGAATGGCCCTTCTATAAACTAGGGTACCGTCTGATTCACTTCTACCCCATTACAGTAATTGGACTTTGTCTCTGGAGCTGTTGCTCTACCATGCTGAGAACTATATTCTGCTCTCCGTATCTTTCCCTTTGCTCTACCGATTGTACTTTGGTTCGACCTTTGTATTTATGTACAGTATTATCTGTTTTGATTGGATTGCATGCAAACAATGTTTCTCACTCCACCTCTATAAATGTGACAGTAATAAACTAAACCTAACCCATAATTTTATTTTAAACTAGGATATCTCTTTTTGAATCTCTATTTCTTTTAATTAACTTCTTTTTACAGCCTCCTTCCCTCTATCAAAATGCAGGAAACATCCCTCAGCTGATCTGCTTCTTATCGTGTCCACACATGTTAGATATTGTGTTTCAGCCAAAACTGAACACAACTCTTAGCAATATCATTGTTCTCTTAGCTGATGAATGAGTACTCTACTTGTTGAAAAACACTTAGACATTGTACTGAAGGGCTTGGTATTTGGGGACTTTGTCAGGACTAGTGCTGCCACTTCAAAATTCGGCATACTTGTCGTCTGATCGTTAGCTTTTGGGGCAATCATGAAATGAGGTTCTGATCTGGGACATGGGACTACATGTGATAAACATTGAAAGCAGTTCCCAGTGGACTGACAGATCAAGGTTGTTGCCATGCATTCACTCATAGAAGGGGTGGATAATTAATTAGATAATGAACAAGGGAAGCTCAAAGAACAGTTCAATTTCCAGTGATCACAGGGGGCAGCACATAACTGATATAAAGGCTGAAGCATTTGTAATGGCCGTCTTCCGTGTATTATCCATTCATGCTTCCTCCTGAGCTCTCCACCATCATTGTCGTCAGTTCATTTGATTCACCCCATGATCGGGAAAAAAGGTTGGTGAATTTCAGGGTTGAAGCACAGCACTTTTCCAGCAGTACTTCTATCCCACATATATTAGAAAATAGAAACAAATAACTAGGATTGATCTCAGTAGCTTCAGGCTTTGAAATTTTTAATGGGAGGGATCAAGGGAAATGGCAGATAGAAGAATGTAGCTTTTTGAAGACTGATAGGCTTCCATGTCTTACTGTATTTATTTTGAATAACCTTCAGTCTGAAGAAGGTATCACAAAATGCTGGAGTAATTCAGCAGGTCAAGCAGCAAATTCACTCCTTCAGTCTGAAGAAGGGTCTCGACCCGAAACTTCACCCATTTATTCCCTCCAGAGATGCTGCCTGTCCTGCTGAGTTACTCCAACTTTTTGTGTCTAACTTCGATTTAAAGCAGCATCTGCAGTTCCTTCCTACACATGTATTGGTTTTGAATTACACATCCTATTCCCTGCTTTACCTCCTGGTTCATTGGGCTGAATTACATTTCTTGGATTACTTGCTAACTTTTTTTTTAAATTGATTTTCCAGCTGATGACTGAGATTCTGTTTGGAATACGGGTAATAAAATTCTACACCTGGGAGGACCATTTCATGGCAAAGATTGATAACTACAGGAAGCAAGAGCTGCACCATCTCAAAATCATCAAGTATCTTGACGCAGTTTGTGTTTACATGTGGGCAGCCCTGCCTGTCGTGATTTCCATCGTCACTTTTGTCACCTATGTCCTAATGGGACAGCAGCTAACTGCTGCCAAGGTCAGTCACTTATCTCTCGATAGCAGCCCAACAATGTTTCCAAGGATATTTAACCCTCTTTCCAGTTTGCAGATGCCTGGGAATCTTCTGCACTTACAGAAAAGTGGACAGACTTGTTCAAAAAAGAAAGTGCCTAGGTTGACCATCTTTAGGATGCACAAAGATTAGAGTAATCGAGTAACACAGCATGGAAACAGGCCTTTTGGCCCACTTTGTCCATGCCAACCAAGATGCACATCTAACCAAGTCCCAATTTTCCACCTATGAACAATATCGCTCTTTTCTATCCATCTACCTGTCCAAATGTCTTTTGAATGTTGTTATTGTACGGCTCAACTACTTCCTCTGGCAGCTTGTTCCATAAAAGTACTACCCTCTGTATGAAGGAAGGAACTGCAGAAGAAAAAGCTTTCCCTCAGGTTCCTATTAACATCCCAACTTCTATATTCAATGGTAGACGCAATATTCTGGAGTCAATCAGCGGTACAGGCAGCATCTCTGGAGAGAAGTAATGGGTGATGTTTCGGGTCGAGACCCTTCTTCAGACGTCACCCATTCCTTCTCTCCAGAGATGCTGCTTGTCCCGCTGAGTTACTCCAACAATTTGTGTCTACCTTGGATTTAAACCAGCATCTGCATTTCTTTCCTACACATTCTATATTCAATGCCTTTATTGATGAAAGCCAGCATACCAAAAGCCTTCTTCACTACCCTACCTGTGACACCACTTTTGGGGAACTATGTACTTTTACTTCTAATCCTTTCTCTTCTACAACACTCCCCAGGAGTGACGTTCACTGTCAAAGTCCAATCCTGATTTGACTTCACAAAATGCAATACCTCATAGTTATCTGAATTAAACTCCATTTGCCATTCCTAGGCCCACTTTACTAGCTGATCAAGATCCCTCTAATTTTTGATTATCTTTTTTGTTGTCACCAATACCACCTACTTTTAGTGTAATCTGCAAACTTACTTATCATGTCTTGAGCATTCTCAAGCAAATTGTTGATATACATGACAATCAATATTGGGCCATCCATTTTTAATTCCTTGAGCGAACTATTATGATAACAAAATGGCTTAGAAGTTAATCTGCATAATATCTTAAAACAGGATGCAAGATGAAAGTTGTGTTAATCGGCTTTGTTTCTGAGTGAGTTTTTAATTGGTTGTTCTTTAGATATGGACTTCTTGATGAGAGAATTATTTGCTTATGTATTTTATGGTACATGGATGATGTAAAGGTTTGCACATTGCCCTAAACACATTGCTGATCTCCCAGTTGAGTCTCTGTTGAGTCTCCTCTCAACTACATTGTTTGAATCACGAGACACAACTGCTGGAGGAACTCAGTGGATCCAGCGGCATCTGTGCAAGCAAAGGATAGTTTGAGATCCTGCACCAGGCCTGACAATGTCAAGAACAAGAGACCGTTGGAGGAAGTGTAGTCTAGGCAGCTGTGAAGACTGTTAGTTTATAGTAATTGTCGGTAGATATTTTGTCTCCTGAGATGGAGATGGATCCAGAAATGGGAGAAAGGTGTCAGAAATAGTTCAAATTAATTTCAAGGCGGTGTGGACGGTGGTAGTGAATGTGTAAGAAAGTAACTGCAGATGCAGGTACAAATCAAAGGTATTTATTCACAAAATGCTGGAGTAACTCAGCAGGTCAGGCAGCATCTCAGGGGACAAGAAATGGGTGATGTTTCGGGTCGAGACCCTTCTTCGGACTGATGTCAGGGGGGCGGGACAAAGGAAGGATATAGGTGAAGACAGGAAGATAGAGGGAGAACTGGGAAGGGGGAGGGGAAGAGAGGGACGGAGGAACTATCTAAAGTTGGAGAAGTCAATGTTCAGTCTGACCTTTCTGTCTTGGGCCTCCTCCAGTGCCATAGTGAGGCCCACCGGAAATTGGAGGAACAGCACCTCATATTTCGCTTGGACAGCTTGCAGCCCAGCGGTATGAACATCGACTTCTCCAACTTTAGATAGTTCCTCCGTCCCTCTCTTCCCTCCCTCTTCCCAGTTCTCCCTCTATCTTCCTGTCTCCACCTATATCCTTCCTTTGTCCTGCCCCCCTGACATCAGTCTGAAGAAGGGTCTTGACCCGAAACGTCACCCATTCCTTCTCTCCTGAGATGCTGCCTGACCTGTTGAGTTACTCCAGCATTTTGTGAATAAATACCTTCGTGGTAGTGAATGTGATTTTTTTTAAATTCCATGCAGATGCAGGAGGCAGCACTAATGCAGTAATTGATATTCAAAACCTACCTTAGCACCACTTCACAATTCTTTCTCTGCTACAAAGATGGACTTCATGACCAGCAGACCTCAAGCGGTTAGAATTGACCATAATATTTATTCCACCCTGATCCTCTATTCAGCTACCCCCAAACAAAGATGTCCACTTTAGTCCTTGAGGGGCCTGATTCTCTCCCCGGTTAAACTTTTTTCCCCTTTAAATACTTATGAAAACTCTTCATGAAGGTTATCTAACATTACAACAAGATCTTGATCAACTGGGCCAATAGGCTGAGGAAAGGCGAATGGAGATTTCTCAAATAAATGTGATTTATTGCGTAACAGTAAGACAAACCAAGGCAGGACTTCCACAATAAATGATAGGGAGACCTAGGGTGCTGATACATAGCTCCATGGGAGTTGTGACATGGGTAGACAGGGTGGCGAAGAAGGAGCTTGGCGTGCTCGTCTTCATCACAAAGGGTGCTGAGTACAGGATTTGGATGGCATATTACAGCTGTACAAGACATTGGCATGGCCACATTTAGAGTACTGTGTACAGTTTTGGTCACCCTGCTTTAGGAAGAATGTCACTAAACTGGAAAGGGTGCATGAAAGATTTTACATAAAGCCCGCGGTCTATGGTAAGAAGAGGCCGACTCGGGAGCTCCAATGCTGCGGAGAGTATTTCAATCCGTCCCGACGCGGGAGTTTCGATCATCCCGACATGAGGGCCTCAGATATCCAGCGGTGACTGCGGACGGTTCAATAGCCCCGACCGCGGGTGAACAAAGAGGAAGCTGAGTGAACTTTATTACCTTCCATCACAGTGAGGAATGTGGATTCCACTGTGGTGGATGTTTATGTTACATTTTATTTTATGTGGCTGTGTGTCTTGTTGCTTTTTACTTCGTATGGCTGTATGGTAACAAAAATTTCACGGTACCTTAATTGGTACGTGTGACAATTAAATTGATTCTTGAAAAGAATTACAAGGATGTTGTCTGGAGGGTTTGAATCATAAGGAGAGGCTAGATTGGCTGCATCTCTTTTCCTGAGGACATAGGAAGCTGAGCAGTTATCTTATAATAGAATTATGAGGTATTTGGATAGGGCGAATAGTCAGACTTTTTTCTGGAGTAGGGGAATCTAAAATAATATGACGTTTAAGGCGCAAGGGAAAGATTTTAAAGGGATCTGCGAGGCAACTGTATCGCACAAAGAAGAATCACACTGTATCGCAAGAGCAAGGTGCCAGAGGAAGTGGGAGAGGCAAGTACAACTAATATTTAAGAGAGCCTTGGGCATGGACAGGAAAGATTTGGAGGAATATGGGCCAGGAAGTGGCAAATTGTACGAGCTCATTTAGACATCTTGGTTGGCATTGCTGAGTTAGGTCAAAGGTTTCCTTGTAAAGCTTTATGACAACCCCTGCCTCTCTTGCTTTTTCTACATCCCTATCATTCCAGTACCTCACTCTTTCTGACCCCCCTACATGTCCTCCCTCCTCACAACACCCCCTCATTCTCTGCCTGTATTACCTTTCCACAACCGCTCTTCCCCAACACTGCCTCGATCCATGCCCCAACCCATTTCTCTCAGCCCTATAATTCCATCTCCCCCTCTGCGTTCACTCCAAAGCCTGGTCCATCCTCGTGATATATTTTTCCACAACCCGTTCCCAAAACATGCTCCCTTTTCCTTCTTACAGGTGTTCACCACCTTGGCTTTGGTGGGAATGTTGATCATGCCCCTGAATAACTTCCCCTGGGTCCTGAATGGAATAATACAGGCAAAGGTCTCCTTGGATCGGATCCAGCACTTTCTGATATTCTCAGACCAGGATTTGACCTCCTACTATACTGCAGGTAAATCAGCGAGTTGAATCTCACTTCCAAATTGTCAATATATCAGATATTTACCGAAGAAGGTGAGAGTATTTCATTAAATTTCACATTGCTACTTTTGCTTTGTTGTAAAAAAATGCTTTGCCACAAGCAATTTTTTTAAAACTAACTTAAATGTATTCTACACCAAGTTAAATACTGCCTCTTGTTTTCTGCTATTTTATTTCCAATATAGTTTTTAAATTAACTTTTTTCTGTGCTTCATTATATTATGTACCATGTACGTGTCCTGAAACATGGGAACTTTGTGCCTTATACAGACCCATCTGAGGATTCTAACTCAGCAATTGAGCTGCATGATGCTTCCTTTGACTGGAGACCATGCAAAACGTCTGATGAACCCAGCAACGAGGAGGCTGAGCATGACGGCAGTACGGTGCTCTTGAATCTGAATCTAATATTGAGAAAGGTAAACATAAAAAGATAATCGTTATTTTATGTTCATGTATGGAAAGGATTAATTGTATTGTCTTAAGCTTATTGATGTTCTAACTTTTTTTTGTGGCTATGTTCACTCATAATCATGTTTATTAAGGAGTTTGTCACTTTCAAAGTAGCGATAGAATGGGGCTGACCATAAAGGAACAGTCAATTTCTGAATTTAATTGATGACAATTTACACATCATGTGATGTTAGTGGGAGAGAATTTTTCAGCAAAGAAAAATATGGGCTAACACAAATTGAAAATCAGAAATCTGCAGATGCTAGAAATAAAGTAAAACCAGAAAATGCAATAAATATTCAGCAGGTCAGACAGCAGCTGCGGGTAGAGAAACTACGTTGTTGCTTCTGGCCGAAGACCCTCAGTCAGGTTTCCAATTTGAAACATTAACTCTTATTTCTCCTTCCACAGATGCATTCTGAGTATTTACAATATTTTCTATTTTTATAGCAGACTTGCAATATCCTTCTTTCAGAATTTAAATAATACATAGAAACATAGAAAATAGATGCAGGAGGAGGCCATTCGGCCCTTCGAGCCAGCACCGCCATTCATTGTGATCAAGGCTGATCATCCACAATCAGTAACCCGTCACAAAGCTGGGTGGCAGTGTGAACTGCGAGGAGGATGTTAGGAGGTTGCAGGGTGACCTGGACAGGTTGAGTGAGTGGGCAGATGCATGGCGGATGTAGTATAATGTAGATAAATGTGAGGTTATCCACTTTGGCGGCAAAAACAAGGAGGCAGATTATTATCACAATGGTGTCAGGTTAGGTAAGGGGGAAGTGCAGCGACAACTGGGTGTCCTTGTACACCAGTTACTGAAAGTTGGCGTGCAGGTACATCAGGCATTGAAGAAAGCTAATGGCATGTTGGCCTTCATAACGAGAGGATTTCAGTATAGGTTCCTCTGCAGTTGTATAGGGCCCTGGTAAGACCACATCTGGAGTATTGTGTATAGTTTTGGTCTCCTAATTTGAGAAAGGATATCCGTGTAACTGAAGCAGTGCAGTGTAGGTTCACAAGATTGATCCCTGGGATGGCGGGACTGTCATATAAGGAAAGATTGAAAAGACTAGGCTTGTATTCACTGGAGTTTAGAAGGATGAGAGGGGATCTTATAGAAACATATAAAATTATAAAAGGACTGGACAAGCTAGATGCAGGAAAAATGTTCCCAATGTTGGGGGAGTCCAGAACCAGGGGCCACAGTCTTAGAATAAAGGGCAGGCCATGTAAAACTGAGATGAGAAGGAACTTTTTCACCCAGAGAGTTGTGAATTTGTGGAATTCTCTGCCACAGAAGGCAGCGGAGGCCAAATCACTGGATGAATTTAAGAAAGAGTTAGATAGAGCTCCAGGGGCTAGTGGAATCAAGGGATATGGGGAGAAGGCTGGCAGGCTGCCAACCACTTTTCTATCCATGTCAACACCCTACCCACAATACCATGTGCTCTAATTTTGCTCACCAATCTCCCGTGTAGGACCTTATCAAACGCTTTCTGAAAGTCTAGATACACTACATCCACTGGCTCCTCATCATCCATTTTACTTGTCACACCCTCAAAAAATTCCAGAGGATTAGTCAAGCATGATTTCCCCATCATCAATCCATGCTGACTTGGACTTATCCTTTTACTGCTATCCATATGCACTGTTATTACCTCTTTAATAATTGACTCCATTAATGAATTCAGGTCTCGTTGATCTAATCTGTCCACAGATGATAGTCCTATCATCTTTAAATTATTTCAGCGAAAGTGCACGATAATATAAAATTGCAAGAACTTCATCCTTAGAGGTCAGTTCAAGATTCTAGGAACAGAAATTAGTGGTATGAAAAGCACTTTAGTTTAGTTTAGAGATACAGCGTGGAAACAGGCCCTTCGGCCCACCAGGTCCACACCGACCAGTGATTCCCGCACATTAACACCATCCTACACACACTAGGAACAATTTTACACATACACCAAGCCAATAAACCTACGTACCTGTACGTCTTTGGAATGTGGGAAGAAACCGAAGATCTCTTGAGAAAACCCACGCGGTCACAGGGAGAACGTACAAACTCCGTACAGACAGCACCCGTAGTCAGGATTGAACTAGGGTCTCCGGCGCTGCAAGTGCTGTAAGGCAGCAATTCTACCACTACGCCATTGTGGTCGCCCTTTCAAGCCTTTGTTTGTTCTGTCTGTTAGGAGAGGAGATTAGAGAATAACCAGGGTGTGAATGATCCTTGATTATGATGCTGCCTAACCCGCTGAGTTACTCCAGCACATTGTGACTTTTTAAAAATTACCAATGGTTGCATGAAGGAGCAATTTTAGTGTCAAAAACCATGCAGTGCAGGCTATGAATAAAGACCTTTCAAACTTCCCTTTCAACCTATACATTATAAATCTATGGACAGTGTAGTAGCAACTTCGGTCCTTCCCACTGAAGTCCTCTCCTCGTGCCACCACGTCACGGAGGAGTGGAGTGAACGTTCCTGACGCAGACCTAAAACAGTGAGATCTTCACCGCGTTACACAGTTTAATTAGCTGTTTATTGAAGTAGTGATACAAACAGATTAGTATTTCTCCCGTCATAGATCTGGTAAGAATTGTATCTCGCCACAGCTTCTCCACGTCTGACCCCTGCCATGTCTGCATACCCAGATATACTCATAATTCTGGCTCCTCCCAATCCATGTATGCCCATTATGCCCATAGATGTATTCATCTCACGACAACCCCCAAGTGTCCAAAAATACGACAGTTGCATACAAAATAATATAACATGCTAAGACAGCTAATAAACACACATGGCTCCTACACACTGGCCCCTAATTGTTCTACGTATATCACGAAACAATTACTAATAAACATGAAAAGCAGCCATAAAAATTCGCACATAATCAAAATAAAGCACGCACTATATGTTGGCATCTAATCTACTTAAGTGATTCTTCAATATTAAAAGCCACCAGTCTTTGCTGTACTCAGGTATCAGCTTCTAGGAGCAGACATATCTTCGTTATTGATTTTTCCAAGGTGTTGCTCTTAGTCTGAAGTCCAACAAGACATTGTGCATCTGGTATGGTCTCCAATATTCTGCCCATTAGCCAGGATCATCTTCAATCTTCTCTTCCAGTTTAAGAAGTGGTCTGCTGTTAGTCCCCATGATGCTTCCTCTGCAGGATTTTCCTTTGTTCTAACATATCTCCATTGTGATACATCAGTAGTGTCCCTTACAAAAGAGATTGTATTTGCTACAAATGTTTGAAAGCGTTTGGTTTCATTGTCGATGTACTTGAGCACCGTTGTGCTATCGGTCCAGAAGATGGATTTGTCCAGTTGAAACTGGAATTCTTTTTGCAGCATTGTGTCAACTCTGACAGCTAGGACTGCAGCTGTAAGTTCCATTCTGGGAATCATCATTTGTTTTAATGGTGCCACTCTGGACTTTCCCATTATGAATACAATAAGCACCTCTTTTCTATTAATTTTCTAGTCTTAGATATGAAACAGTACTGTAGCCACTTTTGTTGGCGTTTTCTTGCTTGAAATGTAAGACTAGACAATAATGTCCATCTTCCACTGTGCTCTGGTTTCTCAGTTCATCATCCAGAGTAGTTCCATTTGCAACAGAGATTTCTAGATGGTCATCTTCAGTTTTGCCGGTGATGGATTCATTTAGTTTTCCATCATCAACAAAATCTATGGAGTTCTCTGTGGAACTAGTTTTTTCAGCAATTACTTTGGTTGAAACCTCTTCAAGGCGTGCTAGGTTTTCTGGTGCGGGATCCACTGAAGTTTCCAGTTCTATCATTTCTTGATCCGAGGATTCACGGTTTTTTGGTGCTACATCAACTGAATGCAACAGCGATCCATTCTCCTCCAGTACTTCATACGGTGGTTGTGGATTAACATTAGTATCCCGAACAAAGCTCTCACTCAACTGCTTCATCATACACAGTCAGTTTAATATCTGATATTAGTTCCAAGTTGGTCTCAGTCATCTCTGTGCTCAGACAAGTATTTTCAGGACCAGATTCTCCAGCCAATGGATCAGCTTGGACTGCCTCTGTCATCCTTGCGGAGCGATTCATAATGTCCACGAACTTTACCTCTGGACATTTTTTCTGATTCCTTACTGGTTCTCTCACTGAAGTCGTGATTGTATTGCTTGACCAGAAGCTCCTCTAGGTTTGCAATGAATATTCGATTGACAGCAGCATCAGGGCAGCCATTTCCATCTCTGCTGTCGTGGTCTCTTCTCAGGGGACCATAGATGGCCCATCCCAGTAGGGTATGGTCCATCTCCTTGGCTGTTGACCAGCTCCCAAAATTCCAATACCTTTGAAACATTTGTCCCAATGAGCAGGTCAATGCCAGAGTCTATTTCAGGAATCTTGATATCCTTCAAAAAAGGCCATTGTTTCAGGTCTTCTTGTCTGGGACTGTTTAACTGAGAAACAGACATGGTCTTATGTGTGAACACATCTGAGAGTTGAATAAAATCGTCTTTGTCCAGACTAGATATTTCCAAACCTGAGATAAGACGACTGGTACAGGCTTCACTGGATTCATGGTACGCAGGAGAATTTTGGTCCTTGGTCCTGAAATGTTCAGCCTTCTTATCAAGCTTTCTGTACAGAAGGTAGATGAACTTCCATGATCCAAAAATGCATATGTTTGCAACACTGTACTCCCATTGTGGTTCTTTACTTGTTCTGGTACAATGGTTTCATCACCAGCTCCAATATGCCCACACGTTTGAGATGAGAGAACAGCATCACTCACACTTGGCTTTGACCTTGTGTTCAATATGAAATATTTCAGGATGCTCTTCTTCGCACACATCGCAAGCCAAACGACTCTTGTAGACTTTGCTCATGTGATCTATTTTCAAACATGCAAAACAGATTCCCTTCTCCTTTAAGAAATTTATTCTTTCTTTATGCTCTTTACTTTTGATCTGCCAACACTGCCCCAATGTGTGACCACTTTTCTTACAGAACAAACAAGAACTTTGTGGCAGTCAGCTTTCATTGCCTTGGTTGTCAGATTTTCCTGCACCTGTGCATCTACAGGTTTTGTAGTCGTTGCAAAAATGCTTCTGGTCGTTTGCGGCTTTTCTCTTGCCTGAGAAAAGGTAGAGCCTTTGTCAGTTGCAACTGGCTTAGCTTCCTGAATGTTTCCGAAAAGTGGATCTGATAGTATCTTCACTTGTTTCTCTCTGAAGTCTACCAGGTCAGTAAATCCAGCTCGATATCCTTTCTTTCCCTGTATCTTATGTGCCTTATCTCTCCACTTGACTCTGAGCTTATAAGGCAGTTTCAGAAGGATAACCTTCATATTGGAAGCAACATACATTTCCTGCACAGAGGCGAGATGTTTCATTGCATTGCAACAACCTCTAAGGAACAGTGAGAGCGCTTGCAATGCTTTCACATCTTTTAATCTGATCACTGACCAGGCCAATGCCTTGGCCATTTATACAGTGGCAATCTTCTGTTCACTGCCAAAATGCTCTTTCAGTAGCACACACAGGCTGCAGCTCCACCTGGCCCACACACACCGCGCTGGGCCCACAGCCCCCACCAGGCAGAGCCCTTCAGCACTGCTGGGTCCTACTGCCCACCCCCTACTACAGGTAACTGCAGCAGGGGTTCCACTGGGTCTCCCCCTTCCCCCTCCAGCCAGGTGACCCCCAGTACTCCCCACATCGGTCCTCATGCCCCCCTCTGCCCTGCTAACCCACCACCCCCCCACCATACATCCCCTCCACCTGCCCACCTGCCTCCATCCGACCCCAACCCCCACCATTGCCGGGTGTACACCATCCCCCCTGACCTCCCCCTTTCAGACACCGAACGGTCGGTCCTCAGCAGAGAGGCCTTACCTTTGTTCCCCTCCGCCCCCACATCAACGAGTTCCGCGTCCGCCATGACGTGGAGCTCTTCTTCCGCCGCCTCTGCCTCCGAGCCTTTTACCATGGTAAGGAGTCCCGACCCCCCACTGATGACCCCTTCTCCCGTCTCCAATGGACCCCCTCCTCTTGGACCCCCCCCCCCCCCGTGTGGCCAACTACCCTCACTAGAACTTTTTATCTCAAACTGCCAGCGTGACATCAGCCGCCTCAAATTCTCCACTCCCCTGACTAACTCCAACCTCTCCCCTCCTGAACGTGCAGCCCTCCACTCACTCCGCAACAACCCGGACTTAATCATTAAACCCGCTGACAAGGGAGGGGCTGTGGTAGTCTGGCGTGCTGACCTCTACCGGACCGAGGCCAGACGACAACTATCAGACACCTCTTCCTACCTATCCCTGGACCATGACCCCACCGATAAACACCAGACCTTTATCAGCAGCACCATCACTGACCTCATCGTCTCCGGCGATCTACCCCCCAGTTCCTCCAATCTCATAGTTCCCCAGCCCCGCACGGCCCGATTCTACCTCCTACCCAAAATCCACAAACACAACTGTCCCGGCAGACCCATTGTCTCTGCCTGCTCATGCCCCACCGAACTTATCTCTACCTACCTCGACTCCATCCTATCCCCCCTGGTTAAATCCCTCCCCACCTACGTCCAAGACACCTCACACGCTCTCCATCTCCTGGATAACTTCCGGTTCCCAGGCCCCCACTCCCTCATCTTCACCATGGATGTCCAGTCACTCTACACTTCCATTCCCCCACAAGGATGGTCTCGAAGCCCTCCGTTTCTTCCTCGACCGTAGAACCAGCCAATCCCCATCGACCAACACTCTCCTCCGCCTAGCAGAGCTGGTTCTTACCCTCAACAACTTTTCCTTTGACTCCTCCCACTTCCTCCAAACCAGAGGCGTAGCTATGGGCACTCGCATGGGCCCTAGCTACGCCTGCCTCTTTGTCGGGTACGTCGAACAATCCCTGTTCCAGACGTACACTGGCCCCATCCCTGAACTCTACCTCCGCTACATCGACGACTGCATTGGTGCTACCTCTTGCACCCATGCAGAACTCACTGACTTCATACACTTCACCTCCAATTTCCATCCTGCCCTTAAATATACCTGGACTATCTCTGACATCTCCCTCCCGTTTCTGGACCTCACCATCTCCATCACAGGAGACAGACTAGTGACGGACATTTACTACTAACCCACCGACTCGCACAGCTATCTGGACTACACTTCTTCCCACCCGGTCCCCTGCAAAAAGTCTATCCCCTACTCCCAATTCCTCCGTCTACGCCGCATCTGCGCCCGGGATGAGGTGTTTCACACTAGGGCTTCCGAGATGTCCTCGTTCTTCAGAAAACGGGGCTTCCCCTCCTCCATTATAGATGAGGCTCTCACTAGGGTCTCTTCTACATCCCGCAGCTCCGCTCTTGCTCCCCCTCCCCCCACTCACAACAAGGACAGGATCCCCCTCGTTCTCACCTTCCACCCCACCAGCCAGCGGATCCAACATATCATCCACCAACATTTCCGTCACCTACAACGGGACCCCACCACTGGCCATATCTTCCCATCCCCTCCCCTCTCTGCGTTCCGCAGAGACCGTTCCCTCCGTAACTCCCTGGTCCACTCGTCCCTTCCTACCCAAACCACCCCAACCCCGGGTACTTTCCCCTGCAACCGCACAAGATGCAACACCTGTCCCTTTACCTCCCCCCTCAACTCCATCAAAGGACCCAAACAGTCTTTCCAGGTGAGACAGAGGTTCACCAGCACCTCCTCCAACCTCATCTATTGCATCCGCTGCTCTAGATGTCAACTTATTTATATCGGCGAAACCAAGCGCAGGCTCGGCGATCGCTTCGCTGAACACCTGCGCTCGGTCCGCATTAACAAAACTGATCTCCCGGTGGCCCAGCACTTTAACTCTCCCTCCCATTCCCAGTCTGACCTCTCTGTCATGGGCCTCCTCCAGTGCCATAGTGAGGCCCGCCGGAAATTGGAGGAGCAGCACCTCATATTTCGCCTGGGCAGTTTGCAGCCCGGTGGTATGAACGTCGACTTCTCCAACTTCAGATAGCTCCTCTGTCCCTCCCTTCCCCTCCTCCTTCCCAGATCTCCCTCTATCTTCCTGTCTCCACCTATATCCTTCCTTTGTCCCGCCCCCCTGACATCAGTCTGAAGAAGGGTCTCGACCCGAAACGTCACCCATTCCTTCTCTCCGGAGATGCTGCCTGACCTGTTGAGTTACTCCAGCATTTTGTGAATAAATCTCTTTCAGTAGCTTACAGGTTTCAAAATAGCCTTGGGTAAATGTTGACCGCTGTGGACTAAGTCTCTTGCTTGACCTTTTGAATATTGCTCTAGAAAATGTAAGCGGTCACTGTTATCGTTAGTCTTTCTGTCCGCTCCTCTTTCAAAGGACAGGTTTTTGCAATAAACAATCCTCGTTCCGTCCAGTCGATTTCAGCTTCAAGGCTTTTGCAATAAACAATCCTTGTTTCATTCAGTCGCTTCACAAGCTCCAGTCTCACTCATAGAGCCAATTATAACATTAAATGACTCTTTAGAGGCAGGTCTACTTTATCTTCACTCACCGAGGATAGTTCTTAGTTATTCACTCCGGCTGAGGAAATCCTTACAATATGTAGTAGCAACTTCGGTCCTTCCCACTGAAGTCCTCTCCTCTTGCCACCACTTCACGGAGGAGTGGAGTGAACGTTCTTCACGCAGACCAACAACAGAGAGATTTTCATCACGTTACAGTTTAATTAGTCGGTTATTGAAGTAGTGATACAAACAGATTAGTATTTCTACCTTCATAGATCTGGTAAGAATTGTATCTCGCCACAGCTTCTCCGCCTCTGACCCCTCCCATGTCTGCATACCCAGATATACTCATAATTTTGGCTCATCCCAGACCATATATGCCAAAAATGGTGTCCAAAAACAATACAGCAGGATATAAAATAATATAATATGCTAAGACAGCTAATAAACACTAATGGCTCCTACAGACAGTGTGACAGACATTGATGAAATTGTACTTTCCTCTTGAATTTTTTTACTTTCTATCGCCACCTGGTGCCATCGCATGAGTATTTCATCACATAACCTTGAATTAAAAGAATGAGCTCCAATCATGCCACTCAGAAAATTGGATCACCAATTCTCTGCAACAGCATCATATTATCAGTTTAAAAATTACTATCTTATCATTGAGGCTACAATAATGGCTGGTAATGCTGTTGAGAAAAAAGTCTTCATCTCTTCGATACAAATGATCCCATCTGATCTCCCTTTTCTGTGAGTATTAATGAGGCATAAGAACAGTTACTAAAGGTTGTTGACTTTAATCTTGAAACAATACTTTTCCCATGTTCAGTTACATTTTGGTTGCTTCAAAGTTGCAGATAAAGATAATTTATAGATTTTTGCATTGGTTTTCAAAGAGAGAAGTCTAGTGTATTCTGAAGCATTTCAACATTGAAATCAAGTAAAGATACATGTTGTGCCGAGGTACATGTCTACGTAAAGAGAACTATTTTAAGTGCTACTTTTTTTGCAGTGGAAATGTTTTATTAGTAAGTTTTGCTAAACTATATAATTTTAACTCTATAATTGTATATTTTGAAGTGTTTGTAAAAGTGGACTTAATAATAGTTCATAGTTCAATGGACTATATTTTCAAATGGATACATTCATCACACCTACGGATTCTGTTTCCATTTATCTACAGGGGCAGTTAATAGGAATTGTTGGAAAGGTTGGCTCTGGCAAGAGCTCACTGTTAGCAGCCATAACGGGAGAGCTCAACAGGTAATTTAACAATGGATTAAAAATTGCAATATGGTGACAAACTATTTAATCCATTATTTTCACTGTTCATTTCAAGAATGTTTTTCCTTAACTTCATTTGTCCCCCACCTTTCTTTCCAATCAAACCATCATCGTAGTTTCTGAATCAGCAACAAACTCTGCAAGAGTTACTCAGGATGTCAGGATGTTAAGTTTTCTTTCCTCAATGTCTTACATTAGTTCTTTATCCATCTGCCTGACCTTTCATCTTTGTGGATTAGAATTTTCATTCAAAAGTTATTGATATGTCTTCCAGCAGACACAGCAGAGAAGGGTGATGTGCCTTGTTTCAGAAAATAACTTTTTTGTGCGTACTTCAGTTCCAGTCCTAGGACATAATGTTGTGGAGAGACGCTGAGTGCATTACAGTGCCTAGTCTAGAAAGAAGATTATTAAACACTGCTAACTATGCTTGTATACCATTTCTCCAATGTAGTTTAGAATGGTGCCAATTGAATGTTCTAACTGTTATTAATGCATGACTTGTGGTGCCTCAGATGTGAGTTATTGAAAGAGGTTCACCATTTTGTTTTAGTGTTGCAGGCAGTTCAGTGATCTGGCCAGATTATGGAGGAATATGTCAGCTGTGCTGACTCTTTTATTGAAGGTGGGCTGGTTCACATGCTGGGAATACTGTCACCGAGGAGTTTGAGTCGTTATCTCTGATTATGTGTTTAGGCGCATATTAGGATTTCATCCCATCTCCCCTTCTTCAGGCCCTTCCGACCTACCAATAGACCTCACATGCCCTGCAATTTTAAATTTCCAGGCCCTCTGACATAGGAGCAGAATTAGGCCATTCGGCCCACCATTGAATTATGGCTAATTGGCCGTTCAATCGTGGATTGGGTAGCTTATAACCCAACTGTTTGAACATTGAATTCGCCAACTTTAGGTCATTTCTACGACCCCCCCCCCCCCCCCCGCCCTGACTGACCTTGCACCCCTTATCTTTCCACCGACATTCATAAACAATTTGCACCTCGTCAATCCTCTAAATGCTATTCCCTTTCTCATGTATTTGTACACTGGATGGCTCGATTGTAATCATGTCTGCTGATTGGTCAGCATACAACAAAAGTTTTTCACTGTACTTCAGCATACATGACAAAAACTAAACTAGTTACATCATTTGCAATTCTCTCATCCTTTTGTCTCACACCTTGTGTGTGTTCATCTCTGGCCTTTGTCCAACATATGTCTATCAAAAATACCCCTCACCTGTGTTCACCAAAGACCGGCCACGGTTTGTCCTGCCCCTCCATTCTTCTTCTTTAGCTTTCTTTCTTCCCACTCCTGCAATCTATCTGAAGAAGGGGCCCGACCCAAAACATTGCCTCCCTATGTTCTCCATGGGTGCTGCCTGACCTGCTGAATTACTCGAACATTTTATGTTTAATATTAGGAGGACTCTGGCTAAGTGGGAAAATGTGAGATTAAACAGCCATCTCCGTGCATGTGCTTGTTCTCCCTGCGGGCTTTCCCAAAATGCTCGTTTCCTTCCACATCTTCAAGACATGCTGGTTGGTAATTAATTTACCACTATTGATTGCCCCTAGTGTAGGCGTGCTGATAAGAGATTCAGGAGGGAGATGGTGAGTATTGAGAGGGTATTGGTATTGTTATTGGTTTATTATTGTCCTGTGCACCAAGATACAGTGAAAAGCTTTGTATGTGTGCTATACAGGCATCTAATACAGACCTTGAGTTCAATCAAAACTTGCACAAGTACAACAACTCGTGCAAAGAGAAATATACCAGAGTACAGAATATAGTGTTACAGGATTCTAGCATTACAGTTACAGAGTAAAAATCCATGGCCCACAATGAGGTAGGTTGGAAGTTCAGTCCAATACCCTAGTTTCAGGCATGTCCATTCAGTAGACTGATAGCAGGTAAGAACCTGTTCCTCAAAGTGCTGGTACTTGCCGTCAGGGTTTTGTGTCTTCTGCCCGAAGGGAACCGAGACAAAAGGGAATGACTGGGTTAAAAAAGGGATGATTTATTGGCTGCTTTCCTCAGGTAGATGGAGTGAATGGTGGGGAGACTAGTCTGTGTGCAACATCCACAACTCTCTGCAACTTCTTGCAATTTTGGGCAGAGGTGGTGTAAGGTGTGATGCTTTTTATGGCGCATCTGCAGACGTTGGTAAGAGTCGTTGGAGACATACCAAACTTCTTTCTTCTGAGGAAGTAGAGGTGTTGGTGCTTTCTTGGCTGTCGGTTTAATATAGTTGATCCAGGTCAAATTGTTGGAGATAGTTACACCTCAAAACTTGAAGCTCTCGACCATTGATGTTGATTGGAGCGTATTCTCAACTTTGCTTCCTGAAGTCAATCGTCTAGAATAGGGGATGGGTATAATGAGTGAGGTTGATAAGATTGCGGCAGTCCAAATGTTTGTGGTTGATGAGATTGCGGTGATCCAAATGTTTGTGGATGATAGATTAGTGAAGGGAGTCAGAAAGAAGAAAATAAACAAAAGGACTTGTTATATTAATAAAATGCAGGTCAAAGCTGTTGCTGAAACCTGAAACTAAAATCCAAATGGAGAATACAAGAAGAGCACAGCATATCCAGCAGTGTATGTGGAGAGAGAAACCAAAGTTAATATTACTGTCCTGGTGCAGGGTCATAATCCAAAACATCCATCGTTCCTTTGCCTCCACAGATGCGGCTTGACCCACTGAGTTCCTCCAGCAATTAATTTATTTGCTCTAGATGGATATTCTTCAAATAGTACAGCGTGGCATTGTAATTCAGCAAGCAGTGTAGCTTTCTTACGGCTCTAGCAAACGGAGTTCAGTCCTGATTTCTCATGCTGCTCCAGTTTCCTTGCACATTCCAAAGACTTCCAGCTTGTTACTTTAATCGGTGTCTCTAAATTGACATGTGTAGGTTGGTGGTAGGTGAATCAGGGTGGTGTTGATGCAAATGCTACAGAGAAATAAATGGGGGAATTGGGTGGGTAGGATTGCTCTGCAAGCCAGCATAGACCTAATAGGTCCAAGAGCCTCATCCTATGTCACAAACAGGAAGAGCAATCGTTCTGTGTTTCATAAAAAATTTGTTGGGGTTACTCCAATACAAATTAATATATTCCTTGTTAGACAAAATATGAGTTTGAAATTTTGGGACGGACGGGAAGCTAATAAACCCCCTTGCTTTTAGTAATGCAGCCTTTCCAGAGCAGAGCTTGCAGTTGTAGGATCAGATCATTTCTGCGCATTTACCTTTTCAGGTGTTCAAAGACCGTGAAAAGAGAACCAATCATTTTATAACGTGAATCCTTCCCAAATGTTTTGCAGTAAAGACATCCCCCTTATCTACTAACTCCTTTTAAGTTGCAAAGCTGGACTCGAGGGGCATGATTGCTGTTATGGATGTTCTGAGGTTAAACTTTACAAAAATGCTCATCTGTTTTAATCATTTTCTACCCTTCCCCTTCTAGTAGATGCTGACTTTCACTGGAGTGAAGTTTCATGCAGCCTGGACTCTTGGGTATAGCACCAAAGTAGCTGCTATCAGGTTATTCAACAAACACTTACCTCTAAAGCCAATGCAAAGGGATGGCTGTTGGTGTGTGATCATCATCATATCATATATATACAGCCGGAAACAGGCCTTTTCGGCCCACCAAGTCCGTGCCGCCCAGCGATCCCCGTACATTAACACTATCCTACACCCACTAGGGACAATTTTAAAAAAAACATTTACCCAGCCAATTAACCTACATACCTGTACGTCTTTGGAGTGTGGGAGGAAACCGAAGATCTCGGAGAAAACCCACGCAGGTCACGGGGAGAACGTACAAACTCCTTACAGTGCAGCACCCGTAGTCAGGATCGAACCTGAGTCTCCGGCGCTGCATTCGCTGTAAAGCAGCAACTCTACCGCTGCGCTACCGTGCCGCCCTGGTGGCATGATACCCCTTCCCTATCCCTGCAAGGAATCTGAACCCAGTTAGTTTTCTCCACTGCCATTATGGCTAATAATTCAGCTGCCCTCTGAAGTGCCATGAGATTAATTGTTGCCTTCGGCATGAAGAAATCTTTAATGTTGGATATATTCAGTTTAAGTGGATTGACGTGTTCCAGGGAGAGTTGATGCTGGATGGATTTGTTTTCTTCTTTTCATAATAGTGTTAAAATATATTTTTCAGTCACAGAAAATGCCCAAAAATTGAGTGAAATGTTAGTCTCAATGTCCTGAGGAAGTGCGTAACAGAGAGGGTTATGACACAGTCATGGAAATCTATGATGGGATCATATCCAGAGGACTGAAGATTCCTATAGGCCACTTTGCAAGGCAATATTAGGATCATTTAATCTTGGAAAAAGTACATTGTAGATATAAAACGCAAAGTGCTGGAACAACTCAGTAAGTCAGGCAACGCGTTATTCCAGAACTTTGTATTTTGCTCAAGATTCCAGCATCTGCAATTCCTTGTGTCTACACTGTAGATCTATCTGAAGTTGGGGATTAAATGTCTAGGCAAGTTACCCAAGCTAAACTGTTCCGGCTAGAATTTAAAAAGGTTGAGGGATGATCATTTCATCAGACTTCTCAAGATACCAAGAGTAACTAAGAGTAACTTATGGTGGAGGGATTGGGTGTTACAAAGTCCTGTGGTGAGAGATTGGCCAAAAAAATAACCTATTTGTTTCTTCGCAGATGCTATCTACATGCTTAACTATTTTCAATAGTCAGGTCTGTAAGCTGGTTGTTCTCCATTGTTTAGATTCTCCCTCTCAGCGAAACATCCTCACAGGGCCCCTTAAAAATCCTCGGAGAACATGGGCCTATTCCAGGACAGCAGTGGCTCAGTACAATCAGCTCAATGGGAATTAGGAATGGACAGCACTGACATCCCAAACAAACAACAGAAATTATCCTGCTCAATCTTTTATTATCCTTGGAATCAATGCAACATCTCCAAAGCAAGAATAGTCTACCTTAAATAAGGAAAACAAAACAGAAATGACAGAAGGGCAGGAATATGGAGTTAGGTCACAAATAAACCACAATCTTGTTGAGTGAATGAACAGGTTTATGGCTAATTCCATGGTTTTATGTTTCTGATTCCTTACAGGCTTGACGGGGAGGTGTACATCTCAACACTTGAGGAAGGCTTCGGCCTAGCTGCTCAGGAGTCCTGGATTCAGTTTGCTACAATCCGTGAAAACATACTTTTTGGCAATCCATTTGATGCCCAGCGTTACCAGGAAGTGATCGAGATATGTGCACTCTCAGAGGATCTTGAAGTATGGAATCCATTATTGATCTGTCTAATGTACATAATGCAAAGAGATATTCAAAATCTAATGATCCAGGCTGATCTCATATATTGCACATGACTCGTTCACGCATTCCCTGCAATAGCTCTCACCAATCTCACTTACTTCCACTCATTTCCCTTATTTGCCTACCTGCTGTCATGACAAATTAATGTGTCTGTATAATCAGTGACCATGGAGTAGCAACCGGGTGAATATAATGTAATTAACAGAAATTACTGGAAACACTCAGCAGGTCAGGATGCCATCTGTGGGGAGAGTTCATGTTTCAGGTCAAATACACTATGTCAGAGCTGGGAAAGAGAAAAAAAGCATGTTAGTTTGAAGTTGTCAAGAGGATGGGGAGCATTGGATTGCACAAAAGGGTAGGTCTATTGTTACCGGAAATAAGTTGTACATGTCATCTGGGTTATTGAAGGTTATAAGAAAGAGAAATAAATTAACTAAAGCTATGGCAAGTGAGGAGTTTGAAAGCAGGAATACAAACAAAAATCCTTAAATAATTGTGAAATACAGGACTGTGGGACATGGAGAGTAGTCATACTGTGTTAATGGAAATAGAAAAAAGAGGCAATACAGCAGACAAAGAAAGCAAGGTAGCTGTAAATGGAGAATTTGATGGTATGCTTTGATAGCTGTATCATGCCCACATTTATGCTGAAATGTTATGGAGTCACAAAGTTGTAAAGTTGAACAAATCCTTTGGCCCACCATCTATACTTGTTCATGAAGCTTAGTTTGGGCCTTGTAATAACAATGCAGGAGGCAAAAATCAAATAAGTCAGATTGGGATGGGATGGAGAAATAAGTGGCAGACTATAGGGAACTTTGAGTTGCCCCATGTAGAAACAAGGAACTGCAGATGCTGCTTTACAAAAAAGACACAAAGTGTCTTGATTGCTTTCCTGAGGCAGCATGGAGTATAGTTGGAGTCGACAAAGGAGAATTGTGATTCATCCTGGGCTTTATGGCACAATCCTGTAGTCTGAACACACCTGGTTTGATTCTCAAATGCAGGTTGCATTGATCCCGAATTACCAGAAAAACTTCAATTTTGACTTTTATTTGGATGCAGGTCCTGCCAAATGGTGACCAGACGAGTGTCGGTGAAAGTGGAGTGACTCTCAGTGGTGGTCAGAAAGCCCGTGTTGCCCTGGCCAGAGCTGTTTACATGGTAATTTGGTTATTCCTTTGATTTCAAGGATTCATAGTCAAAGAGAGAGATGTGGGATTGCACACCATTAACAACCTCTTTATACTAGATCATCCTTCCATTTACTGTTGATTGGAATTGTGTAAAAGATTAGATCAGGGATTATACATATTCACTAACACAGCATTGAGAGGAGTGAGGACAGCATTTGCAGATCTCTGAGGAATTGAGAGAGAGGAGGCCAAACCCAGTCCCATAACCATTTGGTGAAGGGAAGACCTGTGAATAGCTGAGATGAAGTAGGAATAGACTTCTGCCATCAAAAACCTTTCTAGTTTTATAAATTCCTGAAAATATGATTTTGCATTTCCCCCCCTTAGGACTCCAGATAATCCAATCTGGTCAACCTGTGCTCCCTCCAAAGTCAATATATTGTGGACAGGATAGATATGGAAGGGACACCAAGGCTGGTGGGAGAATCTAGAATAGCAGATTGCCCATCCAAGACAGAGATGAGGTTCTGAGTGTGAAACTCTCTTCCTCGAAGAATGACAGAAGCACAATCTTTTAATATTTTAAAGACAGGTCTAGATTCTTGATAATCAAGAATATAGAATGTTACCAGAGTTGGGTGGGAATGTGGAATTGAGGTTCCATTCAGGTGAACCATGATTTTGTTGAATGGTGCAATTGACTCAAAGGGTCGAAACAATTATCCCTTCTCCTATGTTCATATGTGTGAAGGTATCACAAAATGCTGGAGTAACTCAGCAGGTCAGGCAGCATCTAGGAGAGAAGGAATGGGTGACGTTTCGGGTCGAGACCCTTCTTCAGACTGATATGATTCATATGTGTGAATGTGTATTCTTCCAAAGGTGCAGCTCTCACTGCCTCCAGGCTGTTCTATCCAGAACTTTATATCGCTGTCACAAAACATCTATTCCCTTGTACTCCAGTCTTGTAGATACAAAGCTGAACATATCATGAGCCTTTTTTAATGAATTCCTGCACCTAACCATGATATTTTACTGATCTGTCATCATAGGTATACAGTCTCCCTTGATCTCAAGTACTTCTTGCATTCCACCATTAATAAAATAAAGATGCAATTTGGATGACCTTCCATTTGCCAGTTTTACCCATTTTTTCAGTTTATTTCTGTAATTTAATTCTTCCATTTGCAGTGCCATCTCTTGTGTCTAGCAAAGTTGGATATTGCACCGTTTATAAATGTCATACTTGCCTACTATCACCGCATTTTCTCCATGGCGTTGTATGCACTGGTGATTCAAGTGCTCATCGAGATACTCAGCAAATGTTGTAAGGCATGTGCCACCACCACCTACTTATGAAGCATGTTCCAGATTTAAACCACCTTCTGGGTAAAAAGAAAATTCTCCTCTTATCCATGAAACTCGAGTTTTAGACCCCTCTGATATGAAGAAATGATTTCTCTGGCCACTGTATCGGTGCACTCCAGATAGGATCCCCTCAGCCTCTTCCACTCCAAAGAAGACTAACCCAGCTGTGCCAGCATGAGCCCTTGCTCAATATCCTGGTCATTACCTCCTGCTACTTCAGCAGAACTATGCTAATCACTTCCCTTCAATTTCAAAACATACATCTTCATCTCTTCCAGGACAAAGACGTGTACCTTCTCGATGACCCTCTAGCTGCCGTGGATGCAGATGTAGCCAATCACCTCATGAAGAATTGTATCCTGGGATTTTTGAAAAATAAGACTGTTATCCTGTGCACACACCGAACAGAATTTTTGGATGAAGCTGACATGATCGTTATGATGGAAAATGGGCAGATAATAAAAATAGGTAAGCCAGTGTGTATGTGGTTTTGCAGAGAGGACACACGGTGCCCATCCCAAAAACTTTAATCTTTTGCCTTGAACCATTCACATTCACGCATGAAAAGTCAGCATTCGTCATCAAGGAAGCTGTGACATAATGTTTTCAGTGGACAAATAATTGAAGAAATTGGAGGAAACAAAGCAGGTGTGTGCCCTTCACAATTAGACAGAGGTTGTTTAATGTGTCAAGAGTAAAGAGCACACCCCAAACAGCAAACTGTCAAGAGTCCTTTCAGACTGTTTGATAATGCTGATGGAGCTGATGCTCCTTTTTTCCAAATGGAGAGGGGAGAAGACAGAATGATCTCATGAGCAGTCTTTAATTATGTTGGCTGCTTTCCTGAGACAGCATGAAGTACAGGTGGAGTTGATGGTGGATGCTGAAGGCTGGTTTGTGTAATGGACTGGGCTGCATCCAGAACTTTCTGCCATTTTTTGTGGTCTTGGCAGTGCAGATGCTGTACTAAGCTGTGATGCATCCAGATAGGATATATTCTATGGTGAATCTGTGGAACTCGGTAAGAATCTTTGGAGACATGCTGAATTTCCTTAGCCTTCTGAAGAATTAGGCTTTCATGGCCATAAAGTCAATCTGCTTGGACCAGGATAAATTATTGCTGATACTTACAGCTAGGAACTCATAGCTCTCGACTGGTGTCTGAATTGGCCACATTAAATCCTTGTAGTCCACAACTAAACTTAGCAAATGTGATGTGGTCTGTGTTTTACCATAACTGATATCTGGGTTATCATGAACACCCCAATGGTACGTGTTGTTTTGTGTACAGCTCATGCCCTATTTGGACCCCACTCATCTACATACTAAAACTCTAGTTTGTTTGTTCCTGAACTAAACGGTACATGACAGTGCGAGAATGTTAGGCCCACCTTACTCACAGTTGTCCCTTTGGTGCTAATGGAAGAAGTTTCATTGAAATCGGTGTTATATTTTTTAAGTTATTCACATTTTAAAGTTTAAATCTATCTCCTAGGGAGGAATGGAGGGGAGGAGGGGGATGGTGGGGAGGGGGAGTGGGGGGAGTGGGGGGAGGGGAGGAAGGGAGGGGAGGAGGGAGAATAAGGGGGGGTTGAGGGGGATGGTGGGGGGAAGGAGGGAGGGGAGGAGGGAGCGAGGGGGGAGGGGAGCAGGAAGAGAGAGGAGGGAGGGGGAGGAGGGAGAATAAGAGGGGGTGGAGTGGGGGGGGAGGAGGGAGGGGGGTTGAGGGGGATGGAGTGGGGGGTTGAGGGGGATGGAGTGGGGGGAGAGGAGGGAGAGGGAGGAGCGGGAGAGGGAGGGGAGAGGGAGAAGGGAGGGGAGAGGGGGAGGGGAGGGGCGGATGGGGCAGAGGGGAGTGGGGGAGAAGAGGGTGCTGCACCAATGCAGGAGAGGTTTGGACCCAACAGGTCCACTTGGTTTAGTAACCATTAAAATGATGGTGGGTTAAAGACAGCTGAGCAGACTTTAGGATCTGTGACAAAAACATTGGTTGGTAATGACATCAAACTATTGCTTGCAAATGAGCATCTCAATCACTAAAATGATGTATGATGTAAATTATTTATAATTTCACTATGAGCTCTATATAAATTATCATTTTACAGAGACAGCGTGGTTTGGAAGGAATTTTAGTCAGTCGTTTATTAGATAAAACTTTTCATCTTATGCAAAAGCAAGGCTGCATAGGATCTGGAACCAGAATAAAGAATGACATAGAAACCTCCCAAAAGGGTACACATTGCTGAATGCAAGGTGCTTTGTAAGTTTAGTGAATGGGGACTAATTCCAGTCTGATGCACAGTCCTCTGCCACAGAGCACAGAATGATATGAGCTTATGTCCTAAGGATTGAACTTCTTTGATCCCATAATATCCCAGTCAACCAGACACTGACCAATCCTGCCCATCTGAAAAGATCAGGACAACAACAGTCTCCTACTTCCTGCCGGTGGCTCAGAATCAAATAGAAATACAGGTTCCCCTGCTCAGTTTCCATTGCTGATCCTGTTTCCACTTTGAACATACAGGTACTCCTGATGAAGTCCTAAAAAAGGCAGAAGACAACCACAAACCAAGAAAGAATTCCCAAAAGATAGCTGCAGGTAAGTGATTTCCAAACAATAGAAGGCAAAATAAACCGGTGAATGCTGGAAGCACTCAGCACAACAGGCAGCACCTGTGGAAAGAGAAACAAAGTTAACATCTCAGAGAAGCTTTCTCATTCATTCCATGTAAGGGCAGCTGAGAGTCAACCCATGTGGCTGTGGGCTGGGTTGCACAAAGGGCAGATTGTGTCACTAACCAGAGTCCCTTTCCTATTCAACATTACTGAGCTAGGTGGATTGTTCTCATTTCAGAGTCATCGTCTCTAATATCAGCTTTTTATTCCAGAGATATTCAAGTTCAAAGCCTGCCATGGCGGTATTTGAACACGTTTCTTTTGATAATTAGTCTAGGTAAGTGATTTAATAAAAGAGTCATAATGCACCATGCCTTTACGGTACACTGAATCCACTTTGGCGGCAAAAACAAGGAGGCAGATTATTATCTCAATGGTGTCAGGTTAGGTAAGGGGGAAGTGCAGCGAGACCTGGGTGTCCTTGTACACCAGTCACTGAAAGTTTGCGTGCAGGTACAGCAGGCAGTGAAGAAAGCTAATGGCATGTTGGCCTTCATAACGAGAGGATTTCAGTATAGGAGTAAAGAGGCTCTTCTGCAGTTGTATAGGGCCCTAGTGAGACCGCATCAGGAGTATTGTGTACAGTTTTGGTCTCCTAATTTGAGGAAGGACATCCTTGTAATTGAGGCAGTGCAGCGTAAGTTCACAAGATTGATCCCTGGGATGGCGGGACTGTCATATGGGGAAAGATTGAAAAGACTAGGCTTGTATTCACTGGATGAGAGGGTATGAGAGGGGATCTTATAGAAACATATAAAATTATAAAAGGACTGGACAAGCTAGATGCAGGAAAAATGTTCCCAATGTTGGGGGAGTCCAGAACCAGGGGCCACAGTCTTAGAATAAAGGGGAGGCCATTTAAAACTGAGGTGAGAAGGAACCTTTTTCACCCAGAGAGTTGTGAATTTGTGGAATTCTCTGCCACAGAGGGCAGTGGAGGCCAAATCACTGGATGGATTTAAAAGAGAGTTAGATATAGCTCTAGGGGCTAGTGGAATCAAAGGATATGGGGAGAAGGCAGGCACGGGTTACTGATTGTGGATGATCAGCCATGATCACAATGAATGGCGGTGCTGGCTCGCTGGGCCGAATGGCCTCCTCCTGCACCTATTTTCTATGTTTCTATGTTACTGAGTTCTATGGGCTAATCTGCTTGGTTCACTAGTTTGACAGGTAAAGGCATTACAATTGGTAGAGTTGGGAGAGTGTATTTCACTCATGAAATCAATGCCCCCCCCCTTGGAGAGTGGTGCAGGTATGACGTTATCACTTTCCTGCCTCCCTTCAGAGTGGAGTGCTGCACTCTGTGCCATCTTTAGGTGTGATGCACTTGATTAATCAGAACTTTAATCTCTAAACTAAACTAAACTTTTAGTTTATATATAAATATAATATCTCTAAATACTTTTAGTTTAGTTGAGAGATACAGCGCGGAAACAGCCCCTTCATTCCACCGAGGCCACTCCGACCAGCGATCCCCGCACACCAACACTACCCTAGGTACAATTTACAATGATACCAAACCAATGAATCAGAATCAGAATTACCTTTATTTGTCATCCAAAAAACAAGTCTTTTGGACGAGATTTCGTCACCCACAGTCCAACAATAAGAGCAATAAAATACGCAATTACACAACCACAACCAACACAAAACAAAAAAACAGAAACATCCATCACAGTGAGTCTCCTCCAGTCCCCTCCTCACTGTGATGGAAGGCCAGAATGTCTTTTCTCTTCCCCTGCCGTCTTCTCCTGCGGTCAGACTGTTGAAGTTGCCATGTTCCAGGCCGCGCCGGACGGTGAAAGGTCCGCAGCGGGCCGACCCCAGCCCCGTGATCCGGGCGGGCGAAGACGCTGCCGTTGCTGCTGCACGTCGGGGCAGTCGTGGCTCCCGACATTGAAGCCCCCGCCGAGCAGAGAAAAATCCCGTGGCCTATTCCAGGCCGCGCCGGACGGTGAAACCTACTAACCTGCACGTCTTTGGAGTGTGGGAGGAAACCGAAGATCTCGGAGAAAACCCACGCAGGTCACGGGGAGAACGTACAAACTCCGTACAGACAGCACCTGCAGTCAGGATGGACCCAGGTCTCTGGTGCTGTGAGGCAGCAACTCGACCACTGTGCCGCATTTTTCATTTAGTATAATTTGTACATTGATGGGATCAGACATGATTGGTGCTACTTTTTATGCTATCTGCTGTATTATTTTGATCCACTACCTTAGGAAAGTGTGAAAGCTGAGGGCATGGCCTGTAAAAGTGAAGGCAGATCAGCAGGCCAGCAGTAATGTAAGTTAGTGCTCAGAGCTGCTAGGTGAGGAAGTTAGTGCAGGGTAAGATTTGCCCAGCAAAGTTTGGCATGTGGCAGAATTTTTGAGGATGGACATGAGATGTGCATTTTCTGCTTCTTTGATGCTTCAGGGGAGGGCAGCACAGAAAGCATTTGAATAGTTGCCTGAAGGTGACGGGCATAAAGGAGGATTACAATGATAACTTGAGTGGCAGATCGTGTGTGATGGGGAGGATCTGTGTTTGGAATTTGATAGACAGGTTAATAGTGATGTGAACAATTTGGTTCAGCTGGAGCTGGCGATCATTGAGGAGTATTTGGATGAAATGTAGATGAGCTTATAATGCATTTGCCTTCCTGGTATTTAATGAGTAAATTACAAAGATCACAGTGGCATGGCCAGTAGAACTATTGCCTACTGTTCCAGCCTCTGACATCCCAGGCTGTCTGTTTGGAGTTTGCATGTTTTCCCTGCAATGTGTGAGTTTTCTCTGGGTGCTTTGGTTTGCTCCCACATCCCCAAATCATGCAGTTTGGTTTCGGTTAATTGTCCTTAGTGTGTCGGTGAATTCTGGTGTGCAGCGGAGTGGTGGAATATTGGGGTGGAGTTGTTGAGACTGTGAGGAGAGCAGATTCCGGGGGAAATTTAAGGGGAGATGTAATTGCTCTTTGAGTGTGCTGAAGTAAAACTCCTTATATTTTATAAGAAAATCTAGAAATACAGATTATTCAAGATTAGCTATAAAATAAGATAACGATTGTATTTTCAAAGCAAAAAAGCAGTGTATTTTTGTCAGGTTATTTCCCACCCCTTCACTCTCTCTTCCAGCTTTCTCCCCTCTACTCCATGTCTGAAGAAGGGACCTGAAATTTTGCCTGTCCGTTTCCCTCCACAGATGTTGCCTGGCCTACTAAGTTGCTCCAGCACTTTGTTTTTTTGCTCAGGATTCCAACATCTGCAGTCTCTTGTGTAACCAGTATATTTTTCAGCTGGCAAGAAATTGGGTAGTTTAGTGTTCACAAGCATGTTGGCATCCATGCACCAGGTCACCAAAAGCCAATATCAGATGTCACAAGCAATTTCTAATTCTTTATGCATTTGTTCTTACTACATGTCTGTCTGATGGTCTGTTTTCAAATTCAGCAAAGGAAGAACAGATAGAGGTGGAGGAGGAAAAGAAAGAGACTAATGAACTAATGGAGGTTGAACTGGAGGCAAAGCAGGAGCAGAACGAAGAGAAGAAGGCTGGAACAGTAGCCCTACATGTGTACCGAACATACTGGATGTCGATTGGCAAATTGCTGGCATGCTTGGTGCTCTTGTCTATATTGCTGATGCAAGGTAAGATATTTGACAATGTCAGC
Source organism: Rhinoraja longicauda (assembly GCF_053455715.1). Taxonomy (NCBI): domain Eukaryota; kingdom Metazoa; phylum Chordata; class Chondrichthyes; order Rajiformes; family Arhynchobatidae; genus Rhinoraja; species Rhinoraja longicauda. The sequence continues at coordinate 4,635,258 of NC_135957.1, forward strand.
TCCAACAGAGTGTAAAAGGGAGAAAGGTGATGTTTGAATTTGCAATTTCTACAATTGCCTGCCCACATCCCTCTGATCATTCGTGTTTCTCCAGGAGCTTTTCATTTGATTCCTACGTGAGCTGTTGAATAGTAAAATTAAAGGAAGATATTTGGCAGGTCAACTCTTGGCCAGGTGCTAAGAGGTTGATCTGAATGTCCCATTCTGCACCACTTTTCCTTCAGTCCTGCACATTATTCTTTCCTTCTCTTGTGAAATGAGGCTGGGAATGTGGGTGATGTGCCGGCAGGGAGTGCTTTGGAAAAGTGACCATAACTCTAAGGATCAAAGTAGTCATGGGAAAGAACAGAACTGGTCCTCAAGTTGAAGTCCTAAATTGGGGGAAGGCTAATTTCAATGGAATAAGGCAGGAACTTATTGGTTGATTGGTAGAGGCTGGTTGCAGGTAAAGGGATATCTGGCAAGTGCTGGGCTTTTCAAAGTGAAACGAAGAGTTCAAGGACTAGATATTTGACTAGAATGAAGGGCAAGACTGGCAAGATGAGGGAACATTAGTTGGTGAGGATTATTAAGGGACTGGTCAGGGAAAAGAAAGAGGCTTATGTCAGGTATAGGTCACTGGGATCACTTTGAGGAATATAAGGAACTAGAACAGGGGCCTCCAAACTTTTCAGCATGAGGGGAACATTATATATTAGGCACATTTTTGCGGGCCGTAGGAAAAAATAAAGAAGTGTGAGTTTTATAAATTTAATGAACTCAAAAAAGTTTAGACTAGGTTACATTAGATTAGGAAAGGTTAAACTAGGTTAGGTTAGATTAATGTAGTTTATATTAGGTTTGCATGGCAACAAATAAATAATGTTCAACTTTTAAAAAGAGCTTGAAATATTGGAATATAAATATACCGTAGGTATACAATTATTTATAAAACAGAAAAAATACAGTGACCACCACTGGGGTAGAGAGAGAGGGGTAAGGGGGGGGGGAGAGAGAGTTGGGGGGAGGGAGAGTGGGGGGGGAGGGAGAGTGGGGGAGAGAGTGGGGAGGAGAGAGAGGGGAGGAGAGAGAGTGGGGGGGGGGAGAGTGTGGAGGAAAGAGAGAGAGTAGGGGGGGAGAGAGAGTCGGGGGGGGGAGAGAGTCGGAGTAGAGGGAGCAGCGGGTGGGAGCGGGAGCATGGGGAGGGGGAGGGTGTCGGACGGCGCCACTTACGGGGGCTGTTCTCTCCCCTCTTTCTCTACCTTCTTTCTCTTCCCCTCTCTCTCTCTCCCCTCTATCTCTCCCCTCTATCTCTCCCCTCCCCTCTATCTCTCCCCTCCCCTCTATCTCTCCCCTCCCCTCTCCCCTCTATCTCTCCCCTCCTCTCTATCTCTCCCCTCTATCTCTCCCCTCTATCTCTCCCCCCTCTCTCTCCCCCCCCTCTCTCTCCCCCCTCTCTCTCCCCTCTCTCCCCCCCCTCTCTCCCCCCCCTCTCTCTCCCCTCTCTCTCTCCCCTCTCTCTCCCCTCTCTCCCCCCCTCTCTCTCTCTCCCAGCGCCAGTGAGATCTGCGCCGCTGCTCCACTCCCTTCCCCGGCCCCGTCTCCCTCTAATGCAGTGAAATAAGAACAAACACGCGTGTAGTTGTTGTTCAGAAGCCGCGCATCCCCGGGGTGAGTGGCGCCGGCGGTGAGGAGGGAAGCTTCACTTGTGTTTGCTCTTATTTCACTGCGCTAGAGGGAGTCGGGGCCGGGGAAGAGAGTGGAGGAGTGGCGCAGATCTCACTGGCACTGGGAGTGAGGGAGAGGGGAGGGAGGGAGCAGCCCCCGCAAGTGGTGGCGCTGCCTCATCCTCCCCCTTCCCGCGATCCCGCTCTCAACCGCTGCTCCCTCCCCCCCCACCCCACCCCTCTCTCTCTCCCCGGGGTGAGCAGTGGTGGCGAGGAGGGAAGTTTCCTTGGGTTTGTTGTTTGTGAAGGGGCGCTGCGATCCCTCGCCTTGTCCCAGCTCTGGGTCGGTGGTGATCCACTCTCTGGTGAACCTTCGCCGGCAGCTTCTGCCTCCAGTCCCCGCAGCCTAAGAGCTAGACCAAGTGGACCCAAACCTCTCCTGCAATGGTGCAGCACCCTCTCCTCCCCCCCCTCCCGTCCACCTCAATGCCAAGAAGACGGAGTACATGGCGTTCAACGGTGGTGACCATGAGCCTCTTCAGACCAGTGGCGTTGCATCTCTCCAGAAAGTGGAGGACTTCAAGTACCTGGGAGCGAGGATGCAGAGCTCGGAGAATGGCATCAAGGTCTGGAAAGCACTCGCATGGAATGCCCTCAATAACATGGGGAAAATCTAGACGTCTTGGATGTCTAAGGGTCTCAAACTGAGATTCTTCCATGCAGCTGTACGGGGGTGAGACATGGACTCTCACTTGAGCACTGTCCAAGTCTCTCGATGGTTTCTCCACCCGAATACTCAGAAAAGTTCAAAATGTCAGTTGGAGCAACCACACCACCAAAGATACTAGAGGAACAAGATGGACCACTCCGTTGAAATCGCCTATACTGGTGCAGTACGCAAACGAGCGTAACGTCCGCCATTTTAGTAGGCAAAACCCGCCGGTCGCTATGCCTCTCGTAGTGTAATCAATGTTTTGGGGGAACAGTATGTGTGATAAAACCATTAAAATGCAGAATATATCTCATCTATCAATTCACAGAATTTTGTTATTTTTCATTTAAAATGTTTCTGCAATTTTCTGCCTACTCAAATGGTGCCATGACGTACTACGATTTTTAGGGTCGAGATCAGGTGGGCGGCACGGTAGCGCAGCGGTAGAGTTGCTGCTTTACAGCGAATGCAGCGCCGGAGACTCAGGTTCGATCCTGACTACGGGTGCTGCACTGTAAGGAGTTTGTACGTTCTCCCCGTGACCTGCGTGGGTTTACTCCGAGATCTTCGGTTTCCTCCCACATTCCAAAGACGTACAGGTATGTAGGTTAATTGGCTGGGTAAATGTAAAAATTGTCCCTAGTGGGTGTAGGATAGTGTTAATGTACGGGGATCGCTGGGCGGCGCGGACTTGGTGGGCCGAAAAGGCCTGTTTCCACGCTGTATATATATGATGATGATGATGAGAAGGATGAGGCTCGCTGGTCATTGCCACCGCCACCCAGAAACACCAGCAAACCACGTTGTGCTGTGGGAACCCACCCATGGGAGACGGAACCCGGGACCACCAAACAAGACCATGCTGAAGACATGGATGGAAGATGCAAATGTAGAGACCAACGAGGAGCTGGCCAGCTGTACGTAGAACAGAGATGTGTGGGGCGTCAGTCACTGTGCCCATCGCAAACCAGCACCACTGCCTCGCTAATGTTCTCAACGATTTTTAATTAAAAATTAAAATTAAGTATTGACATGGATGGAGAATTGGTTGGCAGACAGGAAGCAAAGAGTAGGAATAAACGGGTCCATTTCAGAATGGCAGGCAGTGGCGAGTGGAGTGCCGCAAGGCTCAGTGCTATATATTTATATATACTCAGTCCTACCCGCAAAACCATCTATTTACTAAAACTCTCGTTTGTTATCTTGTTTGTGACTGAACTTCATCCAAAATGGTACACGATAGCGCGACAATTTTAGGCCCACCTTACTCACCATTGTCACTTTAGTGATAATGCAAGCAGTTTTATTGAAATCGGTGTTATATTTTTTAAGTTATTCACATTTTTAAGTTTAAAAGGAGGGGAGGGGAGGGAAGGGAGAGTGGGGGAGAAGGGAGAGGGGTGGGGGCAGTTGAGGAGAGAGGGGAGGGGGGAGGACAGGGTGCTGCACCATTGCAGGAGAGGTTTGGGTCTAACGGGTCCTCTTGGTCTAATGTACACTAATTTTGCTCACCAATCTCCTGTGTGGGACTTTATCAAAGGCTTTCTGAAAGTCCAGATACACTACATCCACTGGCTCTCCTTCATCCATTTTACTTGTCACATCCTCAAAAAATTCCAGAAGATTAGTCAAGCAGGATTTCCCTTTCATAAATCCATGCTGACTTGGACCAATCCTTTTACTGCTATCCAAATGCACCATTTATTTACCTCTTTAATAATTGACTCCAGCATCTTCCCCACCACCGATGTCAGGCTAACTGGTCTATAATTCACCATTTTCTCTCTCGCTCCTTTCTTGAAAAGTGGGATAACATTAGCTACCCTCCAATCCACAGGAATTGATCCTGAATCTATTGAATCTATTGGAAAATGATCACCAATGCGTCCACAATTTTTAGAGCCACCTCCTTGAGGACCCTGGGATGCAGACCATCAGGCCCTGGGGATTTATCAGCCTTCAGTCCCATCAGTCTGCCCAATACTATTTCTCGCCTAATGCAAATTTCTTTCAGTTCCTCTACCCCCCTAGATCCTCTGTCCTCCAGTACATCTGGGAGATTGTTTGTGTCTTCCTTAGTGAAGACAGATCCGAAGTACCTGTTCAACTCTTCCGCCATTTGCATGTTACTCATAATGATTTCACCCGCGTCTGCCTTCAAGGGACCCACATTTGTCTTTACTAATCTTTTTCTCTTAACATACCTAAAGAAGCTTTTACTGTCCTTCTTTATATTCTTAGCCAGCTTCCCCTCGTACTTCATCTTTTCAGCCCGGATTGCCCGTTTTGTTACCTTCTGTTGTCCTATGAAAGTTTCCCAATCCTCTGGCTTCCCGCTACTCTTTGCTGTGTTATACATCTTTTCTTTTAGTTTTATTCCATCCCTAACTTCTCTTGTCAGCCACGGTTGCCTCCTACTCCCCTTAGAATCTTTCTTCCTCCTTGGAATAAAATGATCCTGCGTCTTCCGGATTATGCCCAGAAATTCCTGCCATTGCTGTTCCACTGTCATTCCTGCTCGGATCCTTTTCCAGTCGACTTTGGCCAGCTCCTCTCTCATGCCTTCATAGTCCCCTTTGTTCAACTGCAACACTGACACTTCCGATTTAACCTTCTCCTTCTCACATTGCAGATTAAAACTAATCATATTATGATCACTACCTCCAAGCGGTTCCTTTACGTTGTTCCCTTATTAAATCTGGTTCATTGGACAACACTAAATCCAGAATTGCCTTCTCTCTGGTAGGCTCCATTACAAGTTGCTCTGTCCGTACCTCTCATGATGGAGTCCCCTACTACCTGACGTCAGTCTCTTCGGCTTTGCTTCAGCGCCAGGTTTTGCCTCGCAGACCTGTCCGCCACTCAGATTGGCAGTGTCTTCTGTCCCAACAAATTCCAAGAGGGTGAACCTGTTTTCAAGAGGTACAACCCCTGAGGTCTCTTGTACTCCAAGCTTCCTTCCCTTCCTCACCATCACCCACCTTCTCTCTTCCGGTACCTTCGGTGTAGCAATGTCACTGTAGGTCTTGTCCAGGAATGTCTCATTTTCTCGGATGATCCTGAGGTCATCCAGTTGCCTCTCCAGTTCCCCAACACGGTCCTCCAGGAGCTGAACCTGGACACACTTTCCACATGTGTAGCAGCCAGAGGCACCAGTGGTGCCCCTGACCTCCTACAACCTGCAAACATCACACTGACTCAGCTTACCTGTCATTTCCTTACAGCGTCTCACCCTCTCCAGCTTTTGGCGTAGTCTGCTCCCTCAGTCTCCTCGCCGAAGACTTGCATTTTTCTCACAAGGCAGTTCCCTCGACAAGGCTGCTCCCCGAAACAGCTTCTTCCAAACAACCACTCTAAACATCAACTAAACTACGAACTACAAACTGTCTCAGTAGCACTGGAGACTTTGCAATGTGAACTTTTATTGAACTTTTGTTTGTTGATTGTGTTATTTATGAGTACTATGTTTACAGACCTGTAACGTTGCTGCAAGTCACAATGTCATTGTTCTGTTTTCGATACATATGACAATTGAACTCTCTTGACTTGAGATTCAATGTGATCAGCCATGATTACATTGAATGGCAGTCCTGGCTCGAAGGGCCAAACGGCCTACTCCTGCACCTATTGTCTATGTATCTATGATTCCACCCCTCTCACCCTCTCTTGGTCTCTGCCATGTGTGTCAATCAGGCCTATAAGATTAATCTCCCAGTGTGCCCAAGAGGATATAGTTGACACAATCTCCCTGTCATATGGTTGGGGCTCAAGTGCAGTTATACTGGAAATGTCAGGGTTTGCTTCCTCCATTCCTACATGCAGCATAGCAGCCAACATCCAATCTGAAGCACAAACAGGAAGGTATTTCACAAAGAGGGTTATTTAGATGTAATATTTCACAATCTCTTCCATTACAGCCACACGTAACCTGTCTGATTGGTGGCTCTCTCATTGGATCTCTCATCTGGAACACAAAAATGGCTCCACATCAAGCAGCAATTCCCAAATGGACCCCACACTACACTTGCGATTCATTCGGTAAGCAAAGGAAATGTTCGCATATGCAGATGGTCAAATCCTTCCTTGGATGAATGTCAGGTGGTTTACATGTTCTTCAGTGTGTGAAACACCATTGAACTTTCTCAAGTGTCCTTCAGTACACACTGAGCATTTCCTCACTGCTTGAATGTGGTTAGATGCTGCTCTCCTTGTGTGGATCAGCAGAGGATCCACTCAGTTCCACTCAGTGTGTGTTAGTGTACAGAGAAATGTTCCCCTCAGTGTGTGTTAATGTACAGTGAAATGTTCCCCTCAGACTGTGTTAATGTACAGAGAAATGTTCCCCTCAGTGTGTGTTAATGTACAGTAAAATGTTCCCCTCAGACTGTGTTAATGTACAGAGAAATGTTCCCCTCAGTGTGTGTATCAGTACAGGGTGTGTGTTCGCTACCATGGGTGAATCAGTACTGGGAGACTATTCTGTGTTTGTGCATCTGTACAGGATGACTTAGCAGGAGGAAGTCGGTGTACAATCTTGGTTGCACCTTGTTACACCCATCTTCGCTGGACAGGATGACTATTCTACACAATGTGTGGATCAGTACTGGGCGATTGTTTCCCTCAGGGAGTGGATAAGTGGATGGAGACTGTTACCCTCACTGTGTGCATCAGCACATGACACCAATCCTCTGAGGTGTTGAACAGTATAGAGGACTGTTCTTCTTGGTATCTGCACCATTAGTGGGCGACTGGTCTCTTTGATGTGTAGATCTGTACCGGCTGACTGTTTCCCCCAGTGAGTACAGTGGTAAAGGACGACTGTCCTCATCAACATGTACATCAGGAGAGGGCAACTGTTTACCTCGGTGTGTGGATCGGTACAGGGCCACTGCTTCCCCCCAGTGTGGAGATCTCTACAGAGTGATGGTTTACTTCAGTGAGGTCAGTACAGGATCACTGTTCCCTCGGCATGTAGATGTGTGGATTACTGTTCTCCTCACTGTGTAGATCTGCATTGGGCAACTGTTTCCATCAGTATATCTAGATCTTTACTGGGTGAGCGCTCCCCTCAAATGTGGATCTGTGCAGGGTGACTGTTGGTGTGTGGACCAGGGCAATGTGATAGAATCAGGAAGCCATGGTAAGTCAAGACAGAAACAAAGTGCTGGAGTAACCCAGCAGGTCAGGCAGCTTCCCTGGAGAAAAAGGATTGGTGACATTTTAGTTCAGGACCCTTCTTCAGACTGATAGTAGGGTTGGGGGGAGGTCAGGAGATGGAAGCCAGAAAAGAACTGGACCATCAGGGCCAGCCACATTTGACTTCAGACTGTGTATTGGTACCAATGACCTGGTAGGTTCATTGTTGGCTAGGGAAGATGTGATCTCAAGAGAAACAATGTGGAGAACTGTGGAACTAGTAAAATGACAACGAATTTATAGAGACTAAAATTTACGTCGTCTTTAAATACAGGAGAGGTCCTGGAAGGTAGGAGGGTGGCAAATGTTGTGCCTTTATCCAAGAAGGGCTGCAGGGAAAATACCGCAAACTATAGGCCGGTGAGCTTAACACCTGTAGTTGGAAAGATACTAGAGGGTATTCTGAGGGATAAGATATACAGGCAATTAGACAGACAAGGGCTGATTAGGGGTAGTCAGAAAGGTTTTATACATGGGAGGTGTCTCACAAATCTCATTGAGTTTTTTGAAGACGACCACAAAAGGTCGATGAGGACAGAGCTGCAGATGTTATATACAAATGGACTTCAGAAAAGCATTCAACAAGGTTCATGGTAGGTTGCTCTGGAAGGTTAGATCACATGGGATCCAAGGAGATAGCTGAATGGATACAAAATTGGTTTCAGGGAGGGAAGGTTGCTTCTCGGACTGGAGGCCTGTGAGTAGTGGTGTGCCTCAGGGTTCGGCGCTGGACCCGTTACTGTTTGTCATCTATATCCGTGATTGGGATGAGAACATACACTGCAAGATTAGCAAGTTTGCAGATGATACAAAAGTGGGTGGTTTTGCAGATAATGGAGATGGTTGTGAAAAATTTGCAGCAGGATCTTGATCAATTGGCCAAATGGGCTGAAGAATGGTTGATGGAATTTAATGCAGAAAAATGTGAGGTGTTACATTTTGGGGAGTCTAATATGGGCAGGACCTACACAGTGAATGGTAGGGCTCTGGGGAGTGTTGTGGACCAGAGGGATCTAGGAGTGCAGGTGCATGGTTCCCTGAAGGTGGAGTTGCAGGTAGATCAGGTGGTCAAAAAGGCTTTTAGCACTTTGGCCTTCATCAGGCAGAGAATTGAGTATAGAAGTTGGGAAGTCGTGTTGCAGTTGTATAAGACATTGGTAAGCCATATTTAGAGTATTGTGTTCAGTTCTGGGCACCGTGTTATAAGAAAGATGTTGTCAAGCTTGAAAGGGTACAGAGAAGATTTGCGAGGATGTTGCCAGGACTAGAGGGTCTGCGCAAAGGTTACGTAGGTTGGGTCTCTATTCCCTGGAGTGCAGGAAGATGAGGGATGATCTTATAGAGGTGTATGAGATCATGAGAGGAATAGATCGGGTAGATGCAGAGTCTCTTGCCCAGTGTAGGTGAATCGAGGACCAGAGAACATAGGTTTAAGGTGAAGGGGAAACGATTTAATAGGATTCTGAAGGGTAACTTTTTCACACAAAGGGTGGTGGGTGTATGGAACAAGCTACCAGAACAGGTCATTGAGGCTGAGACTATGCCAACATTTAAGAAGCAGTTAGACAGGTTTGGAGGGATATGGACCAAACGTAGGCAGGTGGGACTAGTGTAGCTGGGACATGTTGCCCGGTGTGGGCAAGTTGGGCCAAAGGGCCTGTTTCCACACTGTATCACTCTATGACTAGGGAGGGGGAAGGGGCAAGGAGGGTAGGTTGGAAGTGGAGGGGGGGGGGGGGGGAATTATGGGACGCAGTTACTTAAAATTAGCGAATTCAATATTCATACTGCTTGGTTGTAAGCTGCCCAAGCAAATTATGAGGTGCTGTTCCTCCAATTTGTATGTGGGCTCACTCTGGCAATGGAGGAGGCCCAGGACTGAAAGGTCTGTGTGGGAATGGGAAGGGGAGTTGAAATGATTGGTAACTGGGAGATACAGTAGGCCTAGGCGGACCAAGCATACATGGTCGGCGAGTCTCATTTGGAGTATTATGTGGTCGCCCCATGACAGAAAGGTCGTGGAGATATTGAACAGTGTGCAGAAGAGGTTTACTACAGTGCTGCCTGGATTAGGTGGTACTACGTTATACAAATGTGAAATGCTTTCTCTGGAACACAGAGACTGAAGGGAGGCCTCCTAGAAGTATATATCATTATATGAAGTATAAGTACGGTAGATATGCGGGGAATGGAGGGACAAGGATCAAGTGCAGACATATGAGATTAGTTTATTTTAGCATTAAGCTCAGAACAGATTGTTGACCTTATTATCTCCATAGGGTATCAACTGATGTGTCGAACAAAAGATTGTAAACCAAGGCTTAGTACAACTCAATATTTATTAACACTCGAGTTACTTAAGCATGCTTACTGACTTCTTATAACTTCTCATTTACTTTACTATTTCAACTTATCACTTCTTAAACTAAATCACAAAGCTCATGACTTGGACTCAGATATTACCCGTATGAATGGATTGGCCAGATAGTCTTCTCTGAGTTTCAAACTCGGGTCCTTCTTCTTGCGATGGTTGTTCCCGTGTTGTCGCTGCCGATGTCACAGACCGCTTTTTTATACTAATTTTTACTTCAGTATTCGAAAGGAAGCCTTTGTTCTAACCCAAGGCTCTCACGACTGTGAAGCCAATCATTTCAAGTTGTCACTCCTCCAAGGGCTAAATAAATGAAACACATCTTCTTTCTTTATCGGGTGAGAGAGTTCTTAAATGTGTTGCCTTTTCATTTCATCTCATTATTCTAGAGTTATTTTGCAATATGTCTGTTCCAGGCTCCTTGTCTTGTCAAGGCCGTGCTGCCTAGCCATGAAGTTACCTTCAGCTCTGCTCCCACCAGATGTCAATGATGTGACTGTTTTCACTGTGCTCCTTTGTTCTCATGGCTCCAGCATTTTGCTCTGTCTGTCTCTAGCTAGTGCATCCTCCCAAAGCCGGTCGGGATACTTGACATCCAGTCTCTGTAATAAGTTATTGTGGGCTGAAGGCTCTGTTCCTATACTTTACTTTTCTGTGTTCTATGTTCTGTTCCCCTCAGTATGTGCATCAGTTTAGGGTAACTGTTCGTCTCAGTGTGTGGATGAATGCAGGGTGACTGTACCTTTCAGATTATGTATCAGTTCAGGACTAGTAAGAAAATGGTGCCTGCTATTTGGTCTCTTGGGTGCATCTAATCGTTAAGAAGGCAAATGGCATGTTGGCCTTCATTGGAAAAGGGTTAGAGTTTAAAAATAGGGAGGTTTTGTTCCAATTATACAATGTGTTGGTGAGGCCTCACCTGGAATATAGTTTTGGTGCCCTTACCTCAAAATAGTTTGGAGGCAGAAGGCAGTTTGGGGTGGAGGGGTGGGGTGGAGGGGTGGGGTGGGGGGGGGGGGGGGGTTTGAGGGGGAAAATAGGTGAGAGTCCAGGTGGTATACAGGGGAGGGGAAAGAGGAGGAGGGGGAAGTGGGGGTTAGTTAGAGGTTACGTAAACTTGGAGAATTCAACATTCATCCAGTTGGGTTTCGTTAACTTGATTGATGTATTCCCTTCACACAGCTCGTAGCACCAGGGCTTTATAAGTCTTCTTTTATAAATCTTTTGGACAGGACCTACAACTGCCTCATATTAAAGAGGGCATATGGAATGCTTGCTTTCATAAATCGGGGCATTGAGTACAAGAATTGGTAGTCATGATGCAGCTTTAGAGGACTTTGGTTGAGCCCCATTTGGAGTATTGCATGCAGTTTGGGTTATCTATTACAGGAAGGACATGGAGGCTTTGGAGAGGGGGCAGAGGAGGTTTATTAGAAAGATGCCTGGATTAGCGTGTATTAGCTCCAGGGAGAGGTTGGACAGACTGGATTGATTCTCTGGAATGCCGGAGGCTACGGGGAGAGCTGATAGAGGTATATAAGTGTATGACAAGCATATATAGACAGTCAGAACCTTTATCCAAGCATGGAAAAATCAAATACTAGAGGGCATAGCTTTAAGGAGAGAGGGGCAAAGTTTAAAGGAGATGCGCAGGGCAAATATTTTTACACAGATGGTACTGAGTACCTGGAACGTGCTGCCATGGGTGGTGGGTGAGGCTGATACCATAGTGGTATTTAAGAGACTTTTGGAGAGGCATATTGTTATGGCGAGATATAATTGATGTGCATGTAGATTAGAGATGGTCTTGGTATCATGTTTGGTTCGGACATTGTGGGACAAAGAGCCTGTGCTACGATTATTCCCCTTAGTGTGTACATTGATAGATAGTGAGTGTTCTCACTAGTCTGTGAATCTGTGCTGGACAACCATTTCCCCTGCCCCCCCTCCCTTGCATGTGGATCAGGACAGAACGACTATTCCCCTCATTGGGTAGGAAAATAACTGCAGATGCTGGTACAAAGTGAAGGAAGAAGGGTCTCAACCCGAAACGTCACCCATTCCTTTTTTCCAGAGATGCTGCCTGACCTGCTGAGTTACTCCAGCATTTTGTGACCCCTCATTGGGTAGATCAGTGCAGGTCGAGTGCAGGGTAAAGTTCCACTCAGTCTGTGCTGTGGACCAGTATTAGGAAGTGTTCTCCTGTGTGTGGAACTGTACCGAGGGACTGTTCCCATCAGGCCATTGTCCTGTCCAGTCCAGTCCCGATTGTTCTCTCATGTTGCGGCCAGAATGTGGTGAAGTGGTCTTCACTGTGTGTTGGTGTAGTTCATTGTGATTGCTGAAAATGTAAACAATGAATACTCTAGTAAATGAAGTGAGATATACTGTGAATGCTCTGCTAACTTTAGGTCTTCCAGAATATAGATCAGTCAGATTTTACGATGTGGTAAAATGTTACAGATCACAGTCAGTCATTTTCTGTTTTTGTTGTAAGGTCCTCCTACAAGACACATCTTTCGCCGGATGTCAAGTTCTACCTCATAGTTTTTGGTGCTATTGCTGTTGCAAACACTGCATTCACAGCAATACGAGCCTTCCTCTTTGCCTCTGGTGCAATCCGTGCTGCTGTTGTTGTTCACAAGAAACTTCTATGTCGCACAATGCAGGTTAGTGGTTCCTCACCTTATTGCCAACATTTATCCGTCTGTTTTAATGGGAACCTGATCTGACGAAGGGCCCTGACCTGAAACGTCACCTGTCCATGGTCTCCGGAGATGCTGCCTGACTTGCTGAGCTACTCATTTCAATCATGTTTGTAAGGCATGTGTAAGATTAGGAAATATCTCCGACAAGGATTCAGTAAGGTTTCGCATGTTAGGCTGTTCTGGAAGATTAGATTGCATGGGATCCAGGGAGAGCTAGCCGACTAGATAGAGAATTGGCTTCATGGAAGGAAGCAAAGGTTGATGGTAGAAGGTTGTTTTTCACACTGGAGTCCTGTGTCTTGTGTTTGTCTCAGTGATTGGTACTGGGCCCATTGCTGTTTGTGGTTTGATGGGAATGTAGAAGGCATGATTAGTCGGTTTGCAGATTACACTAAATTGGGTGGTATCGCAGATAGCGAAGATGATTATCAACAATTACAGCAGGATCTTGATCAATTGATCAAGTGAGTTGAGGAATGTTTAATGGAGTTTAATGCAGATAAGTGTGAGGTGTTTTAGGAAGTCAAACCAGGGCAGGACCTTCACAGTGAATGGCAGGGCCCTGGGGAGTGATGTGGACCAAAGGGACATGGGAGTGCAGGTCCATAGTTCCTTGAAAGTGGTGCCACAAATAGATAGAGTGGTCAAGAAGACTATTGGTGCATTGGCCTTCATCAGTCAATGTAGGGTACAGAATGTGTAGGAAGGAACTGCAGATGCCAATTTAAACTGAAGATAGACACAAAAAGCTAGAGTAACTAAGTGCAATAGACAGCATCTCTGAAGAGAAGGAATGGGTGACGTTTTGGGTCGAGACCCTTCTTCAGACTGAAAGTCACGGGAAAGGAAAACAAGAGATATAGACGATGATGTAGAGAGATATAGAATAATGAAAAAAGGTATGCAAAAAAGTAATGATGATAAAGGAAACAGGCCATTGTTAGCTGTTGGCTGAGAAAGAGAAGCTTGTGTGACTTGGGTGGGGGAAGGATGGAGAGAGAGGGAATGCCGGGGTTACTGGAAGTTAGAGAAATCAATATTCATACCACTGGGTTGTAAGCTGCCCAGGCAAAATATGAGATGCTGTTCCTCCAATTTCCATTTCCTAGGCACGTGACTTTCAGTCTGAAGAAGGGTCTCGATTCGAAACGTCACCCATTCCTTCTCTCCAGAGATGCGGCCTGTCCCGCCGAGTTACTCCAGCGGTTTGTGTCTATTGAGCACAGAAGTTGTGATGTTATGTTACAGTTTTTAGGTATTTATGAAGATGTTGCCTGGACATGGGCCTGAGCTCTGGGAGAGATTGGGCAGGCTAGGGCTTTATATCTTGGAGCGCAGGAGGTTGACAGGTGATCTTATGGAGGTGTATTAGATCATGAGGGGAATAGATAGGTTGAATGCACAGTCATTTTACCCAGAGTAGGGCAATCAAGAACCATATGACGTAGGTTTAGAGGGGAGCGATTTAATAGGAACTTGAGGGGCAACGTTTTCATACAGAGGGTGGTGGGTGCATGGAATAAGTTGCCAAAGAAGGTAGTTGAGACAGGTACTATAAAAACATTTAAAAGAAGTAAAAAACCACACACAATGTACTGGAGTGGGTCAGGCTGCATCTCTGAAGAAAATAGGTAACATTTTGTGTTGCACTCTTCTTCAAGCTGATAGTGGAGGGGGTGGGGGGAGAAATCTGGACCAGAGGAGGTGCAGGACAAAACTGGCAAGTAATAGGTAGAGAGTGTGAGGAGTTTTTTGATAGGTAGATGATTAGACAAAGGCCAGAGATGAAAAGACAGAAGGCTTGACACAAAAGGATGGAAGAGTTGTGAATTGTCAAGCTAGAGGAAGGAATGTAGATAGAAGGGGAGATGGACAGGAGAAATGGATACGTGGCCAGGTGGGGAGGGGTGGGGCCAGGTGGGGAGGGGTGGGGCCAGGTGGGGAGGGGTGGGGCCAGGTGGGGAGGGGTGGGGCCAGGTGGGGAGGGGTGGGGCCAGGTGGGGAGGGGTGGGCTCAGAAGGAGGATGGGGTTTTGAAATTACCTAAAATTGGAGAATTCAATGTTCGTAATGTTGGGCTGTAAGCTTCCCAAGTGAAATATGAGGTGTTGTTCCTCCTGTTTGCTTGTGGCCTCACTCTGGGTAGAGGAATTAAAATAGTTAGCAACTGGGAGATCCAGTAAGCCTTGGCAAGTGCTCAGTGAAACGATCGGCCAGTCTATGGTAGCTCTTTTTTAAAAATTTATTTTAAAATTTATTTTTAATATAAAAAAATACTTTATTCAAGTAATAAATATCATTTACAAAACATCTTTTTTAACAAGCCCATCCGACATTTCCGGAGGTTACACATTCAATACAGGCATTTACTTCCAAATTTACATACATTTCCTTACATTTCCAGACATTAACCCTTATTTGGAGGGGCGTCTCTCTCCACCACACCCTGCCCCCCATGTCCAGCAGCGGAAGGACCCTAGACTGTGGTCCTCCCCCACAGGGCCTTGGCGTTGGCTGCACCAAGCTTCAGTGCATCCCTCAGCACGTACTCCTGCAGTCTGCAGCGGGCCAGTCGGCAACATTCCTTGACGGACATCTCGCTCCGCTGGGAGGCCAACAAGGCTCGGGCAGACCAAAGAGCGTCTTTCACCGAGTTGATGACCTTCCAGCAGCACCTGATGTCAGTCTCCGAATGCGTCCCTGGGAACAGTCCGTAGATCACAGAGTCCTCTGTGACGGAGCTGCTCGGAATGAATCGTGACAGACCTCTCCAGACTCTCTTTGCAAATCCACACTCTGTGAAGAGGTGGGCCACCGTCTCCTCTCCGTAGCAGCCGTCCCGAAGGCAGCGTGCGCCGGTAGTGAGGTTCCGGCGGTGCAGGAAGGATCTGACTGAGAGGGCTCCCCTCACCGCCAGCCAAGCCAGGTCTTGGTGCTTGTTGGTTAGTTCTGGCGATGAGGCATTTTGCCAGACAAGCTGGGCAGTCTGCTCTGGGAACCACGCCACACCACATGGAGTCATCCCCCTGCAGTGCCTGCAGGAGCTTCCGTGCTGACCACTGCCCGATGGACTTGTGGTCAAAGGTGTTGGTCCGGAAGAACCTGTCCACAAACGACAGATGGTTCGGCAATGTCCAGCTGACTGGCACATTGCGTGGCATCTGCGCCAGGCCCATCCTTCGCAACACCGGGGACAGGTAGAACCTCAGCAGGTAGTGGCACTTGGTGCCCACGTGCCTTGGCTCTATGCTCCGCTGATGCAGCCACACATGAAGGTGGCCATCAGGATGAGGGCGACGTTGGGCACGCTTTTACCCCCATTTTCTGCCGACTTGTGCATTGTGGCTCGTCTCACCCGGTCCATCGCTGACCCCCAGATGAAACGGAAGACGGCCCGGGTGATCCCCCTGGCGTAGGAGGGAGGGACGGGCCACACTTGCGCCAAGTACAGCAGCCCCGAGAGCACCTCACACTTGATGACCAGATTTTTCCCCGTGATGGAGAGGGAGCGCTGCTTCCACAGCTCCAGCTTCTTCCCCACCCTGGCTATCCGCTCCAGCCAATTCTTGTTACACGCCTCAGCCTTCCCGAACCAGATCCCCAGCACCTTCAAGAAGTCGGGCTTGATAGTGAAGGGGATGGAAGATCGATCGGGCCAGTTGCCAAAGAGCATGGCCTCGCTCTTCCTGTGGTTTACCCTGGCCCCCGTGGCCAACTCAAACTGGTCGCAGACGCTGATCAGTCTGCGGACCGACCCTGGATCCGAGCAGAAGACGGCGACATCGTCCATGTACAGGGAGGCCTTGACCTGAGTGCCCCCACTGCCTGGCAATGTCACTCCTCTTATGCTCGCATCCTTCCTGATGGATTCGGCAAAGGGCTCAATGCAACAGACGAACAAGACAGGGGAGAGAGGGCAACCCTGCCTGACTCCAGACCTGACGGGGAAGCTGTCTGATTCCCACCCATTAATTTGGACTGCACTACAGATATCGGTGTAGAGCAGTTGTATCCACTTCCTGATTCCCTCCCCAAAGCCCATTTTGGAGAGCACGTCCCTCATGTACATGTGCGATATCCTGTCGATGGCCTTCTCCTGGTCCAAGCTGACCAGGCGGGCATCCACCTGTCTGTCCTGCACGTAGGCAATGGTGTCTCTCAGCAGCACCAGGCTGTCTGAGATTTTCCTGCCAGGTACAGCACAGGTTTGGTCTCTTGCCGTTCTACATCTCCTGATTGCTAACCATTTTAACTCCTCTTCCCATTCTCGTACTGACCTTTCTGTCCTGGACCTCCTCTTTGCCAGAGCGAGACCATATGCAAACTGGGGGAACAGCTGCTCATATTCCGATTGGATAGCTTACGATCTAACAGTATGATTGAGGGGCAACTGATTGAATTCTTCAAATTTGGATAACTTCAAAACACCTCCCCACTCTTTCCCCCATCTGCCTTCTCCTCTGTGCCCCAACAGCACCTATTCCTTCCCTCCACCTACATTTACTTGACAATTCTTAATTCTTCAGTCCGTTTGTCTCACTCGTTCAGTCTTTTCATCTCTGGCCTTTGTCGAACTATCTGCCTATTAAACCCCCCTTCACCTGTATCCATCTATTACAGGGCAGCTTTGTCCTGCCCCTCCCCTCTTCTAGCTTTCTGCCCACTCCCCCAACCCCCACCCCTCACTATTCTGACAAAGTCCCAATATGAAACCTCACATATCTATGCTCATAAGATTGTAAATGATAGTAGAATTAGGCCATTTGGCCCATCAAGTCTACTCTGCCATTCACTCATGGCTGACCTATCTCTCCCTCCAAACCCCATTCTCCTGCCTTCTCCCCAGAACCTCTGATGCCCGCACTAATCAAGAATCTATCTATCTCTGCCTTAAATATCCACTGACTTTGCCTCCACAGACTCCTGTGGCAAAGAATTCCACAGATTGACCACCCTCTGACTAAATAAATTTCTCCTCATCTTCTTCCGAAAAGAACGTCCTTTAATTCTGAGGCTGCGACCTCTTGTCCTGAACTCTCCCACTAGTGGAAACATCCTCTCCACATCCACTCTATCCAAGCCTTTCACTATTCTGTACATTTCAATGAGGTCCCCCCTCATTCTTCTAAACTCCAGCGCGTACAGGCCCAGTGCCGACAAACGCTCATCATATGTTAACCACTCATTCCTAGGGTCATTCTTGTAAACCTCCTCTGGACCCTCTCCAGAGCCAGCACATCCTTCCTCAGATATGGTTCCCAAAATTGCTCACAATATTCCAAATGTGGCCTGACCAGCGCCTTATAGAGCCTCAGCATTACATCCCTGTTTTTATATATAAGTCCTCTCGAAATAAATGCTAGCATTGCATTTGCTTTCTTTACTACAGATTAAAGTTGCAGATTAACTTTTTGGGAATCCTGCACTAACATTCCCAAGTCTCTTTGCATCTCTGATTTTTGGATTTTCACCCCATTTAGAAAATAATCTCCGCCTTTATTCCTACCACCAAAATGCATGTCTCCACACTTCGCTCCACTATATTCCATCTGCCACATCTCTGCCCACTCTCCCAACCTGTCCAAGTCCTTCTGCAGAGTCCCTGCTTTCTTTACACTACCTGCCCCTCCACCTATTTTCGTATCATCTGGAAACTTGGCCACAAAGCCTTGAATCCCCTCGTCCAAGTCATTAATATACAACGTGAAGAGTAGCGGCCCCAGCACCGAGCCCTGCGGAACTCCGCAACTATGTTCTCCAGAGATGATGCCTGATCTGTTGGGTTACTTCAACACTTGGACATAAACCAGCACGTGCAGTTCCTTGTTCCAATATTTAAAAGATCTTTGAACAGGTACATGGATTGGAAAGGTTTAGAGGGATATGGTCCAAACACGGGCAGGTGGGACAATGTAGATGGGGCATCTTGATTGGCATGGGCAAGTTGGGCTGAAGAGCTTCTTTCCATGCCCGATGACTGTGACATGAAGGATCAGTTCCTGATCTGTGATTGACCGAGCGAGGAGGCTTTGACGGTCTCCAGCTTTAAAGGATAGCATCTGGGGAGTATTTTACTTGCCCAGTCACACTTTGCTTTGCCTTATCACATACAGCAGTACCTGACAAAAGAAATTAGAAGAGAAAAAGTTGCAGGGAAAGACTAAATTCAGTGCTCACATGCAACTGTGCATGGTCTGCATATTCAAACCCTATGGAATAGTTGAAATTTAATTCTGGTGGTTCAGGAGGCAAAGCCCTGCAGCAGTCTGCCAGAAGCTTCACGGCGGTATTGTGGGCTCGCCTTGCTTTGCTAGATGATGGAAGCTACGGAAGCATTAGAGAGGGAAATGAACAAATACAATGGCAGTGTCGGAAAATAGCTGCAGATGCTGGTACAAATCGAAGGTATTTATTCACAAAATGCTGGAGTAACTCAGCAGGTCAGGCAGCATCAAGGAGAGAGGGAATGGGTGACGTTTCGGGGTCAAGACCCTTCTTCAGACTGATGTCAGGGGGGCGGGACAAAGGAAGGATATAGGTGGAGACAGGAAGACAGTGGGAGAACTGGGAAGGGGGAGGGGAAGAGAGGGACTATCTAAAGTTGGAGAAGTCAATGTTCATACCGCTGGGTTGCAAGCTGCCCAAGCGAAATATGAGGTGCTGTTCCTCCAATTTCAGGTGGGCCTCACTATGGCACTGGAGGAGGCCCATGACAGAAAGGTCAGACTGGGAGTGGGAGGGGGAGTTGAAGTGCTCAGCCACCGGGAGATCAGGTTGGTTAAGGAGGACTGAGCGAAGGTGTTGAGCGGAGCGATCGCCGAGCCTGCGTTTGGTTTCGCCGATGTAAAGAAGTTGACATGTAGAGCAGTGAATACAATAGATGAGGTTGGAGGAGGTGCAGGTGAACCTCTGTCTCACCTGGAAAGACTGTTTGGGTCCTTGGATGGAGTTGAGGGGGGAAGTAAAGGGACAGGTGTTGCATCTCCTGCGGTTGCAGGGGAAAATGCCTGGGGATGGGGTGGTTTGGGTGGGAAGGGACGAGTGGACCAGGGAGTTACGGAGGGAACGGTCTCTGCGGAACGCAGAAAGGGGAGGGGATGGGAAGATGTGGCCAGTAGTGGGATCCCGTTGGAGATTGTAGGGCCTGATTTGCCTTTCATTTTGTTTTAGGCCACATTGTGCTTTTTTGACACTACTCCCATTGGACGCATTGTGAACCGTTTCTCATCTGACCTCTACAGTGTGGACGACACACTTCCCTTTATCCTCAACATCTTCCTCGCCACTTTGTTTGGCCTGCTGGGCATGGTGCTCATGATCAGCTACAGTTTGCCATGGATCATGCTGGTTCTGATGCCACTTGCCATCGGTTACTTCTACCTGCAACGCTACTACCGCTTCACTTCAAGGGAGTTAAAGCGCTTCACTGCCATCACTCTCTCCCCAATCTATACGCAGTTCTCTGAGACACTGAAGGGTCTCACCACTATTCGGGCATCGCGGGCTGTTCCAAGGTAAGCTGTTTGGGAAGCAGTGAGACAATGAGTCACGCAGCATTGGAACAGGCCTCTCAGCCCACATGTTGGTGCTGACCATCAACAGTATCAAATGTTCATCTATGTACTGAAATGTGAGAATCTCTAGATCCTCAGGCAGTGCAGTCAGATTCCATCCATTTTCTGGTGGAAAGAATTCCACCTCAGATCCCTTCTATCAAATAGCTTAAACTGATGCCCTCTATTTATTGACTCCTATGCGAAGGCCAGCCATTCCTCAGTATCTATTGATAAACTCAGTTAGGTGCTCCCTCAGCCTTCTAAAGAAAATATACCTCGCCTACTTAGCACCTGAAACTCTGCACCCTGCAACCACATCCTTCATATGGACACAAAGTGCTGGAGCAACTCAGCAAGCCAGATGGCATCTCTGGAGAACATGGACAGGCAACGTTTCAGGTCAGGACTCTTCTTCAGATTCAGACTGAAGAAGGGTCCCGACTCGAAATGTTGCCTATCCATGTTCTCCAGGGCTGCTGGTTGACCTGCTGAGTTCTCAAGCACTTTTGTCTTTTTTGGTAAACCAGTATCTGCAGCTCCTTGTGTCTACATCCTTCATATAGTGTTCAACCAGACCCATGTACAATACTCCAGCTGGGCCATAGGATCATATTGTATGTACAGAAGCAGGCCCCTCAGCCCAACTCGTCCATGCTAAGGCGCCACATCTTAGCTAGTCCCATTTCCCCGTGTTTAGCCCATATTCCTCTAAACCTTTCCTATCTGTGTATGTGCCCAAATGTCTTTTAAATGTTGTTATTACACCTGCCTTAACTTTTTTCTCTGGCAGCTTATACCATGTAAAAAAAACAAGTAAATCTTTCCCCTCTCATATTAAACCTATTCCCTCTAATTCTGATTCCCCTACCCAGGGAAAAATAGTTTGTGCATTCACACTATCTATTCCCCATGATCTGAAGCACCCACACCTCCGCTTCTGCATTTCAAGGAATAAAGTCCTAGCTTGCCCAATCTCTCCCAAAAGCTCAGGCACTCCAGACCAGGCAACATACTTGTAAAATTCTTCTTGGTACTCTTTTCATCTTAATGACATATTTCCTCGAGTAGGATGACCAACATTGAACACAGTACTCCATGTAGCCTCACCAGCTTAGATTTGGCATCTTGGTTGGCATGGATGAGTAATATTATGCCCCAACTTCTGTCCTCAATTGCCTGACTGATGAAGGCCAGCATAACAAATGTCTTGAGTAGGAAGAAACTGCAGATGCTGGTTTAAACCAAAGATGGACACAAGAAGCTAGAGTAACTCAGTAGGACAGGCAGCATCTCTGGAGAGAAAGAATGGGTGATGTTTCGGGTCGAGACCCTTCTTCAGACTGCTTAGGGATAAGGGAAACGAAAGATATAGACAATGATGTGGAGAGATAAAGAACAATGAATAAAAGATATGCAAAAAGGTAACGATGACAAAGGAAACAGGCTGTTGTTAACTGTTTGTAGGGTGAAAATGAGAAACTAGTGCGATTTGGGTGGGGGAGGGATGGAGAGAGAGTGAATGCCGGGGCTACCTGAAGCTATTTTCACCCTACAAACCGCTAACAATGGCCTGTTTTCTTTATCATCGTTACTTTTATGCATATCTTTTATTCATTGTTCATTGTTCTCGACCCTTCCGTCACTGATTCCTTCTCTCCAGAGATGCTGCCTGCCCCGCTGAGTTATTCCAGCTTTTTGCGTCTACACCAAATGTCGTCTTCTCCGTCATATCTATCTGCAAAGCCACCGCCTGAGAACTATGTATTTCTTGATCTATCTGTTCCACAGGGCCCCACCATTCACTGTGAAGTTTGTGCTCTGTTTTCACTTCCCAAAGTACACCTCTCACATTTATCTCAATTAAACTTCATTTACCATTACACGGCCCACTTGCCCAACTGATTAAGATCAAGATAATTCTTGATAACCATCTTCATTGTCTGAGATACACCTTATTTTAGTGTCATCTGCAAACATACTCATCTTGCCTTGTACATTCTCATCCAGATCATAGCTATAGATGGCAAACAACAATGGGCCCAGCATGATTTCTGAGACACACCACTGGATGCAGGCCCCCATCCATAGAACAACCTTCCACCACCACCCGCTGCCTCCTTTCATACAGCCAATCTGTATCGTTACCTAGGGGTCCCATGCGATCTGACCTTCCAGAGCAGCTTGCCATGTGGGAACATTCTCAAAGGCCTTGCTGACGGCAAGTCTAGGTCCTTGTTCCTTATCAACTTTTTTATTACTTCTTCAAAAACTGAATCAGATTCGTAAGACACAAACTCCCGCATACAAAACCATGTGACTATCCCTAATCATCCATGTCTATCCAAATGCATTTATATCTTATCCCTCTGAATCCTCTGCAGTAGTTTTCCTACCACAGATTGAATTGAATTGAATACATTTTATTAGCCAAATATCAGTCTGAAGAAGGGTCTCGACCCGAAACATCACCCATTCCTTCTCTCCTGAGATGCTGCCTGACCTGCTGAGTTACTCCAGCATTTTGTGAATAAATACCTTTGATCTGCAGTTATTTTTTTACACTTATTAGCCACATATGTATTCATACAAGGAATTTGCCTTGGTGTTTTGCTCACAAGTCACAACATGATATACAGTAGACAATTAAAAATAAAGCATTATAATTTTTATACTGGGATTACAGATGTTATAAGTATAAGAAGCAGCCCTAAAGCATAAGCACAATATTAATACACCAGTGTTTTATAAAGTTGTACAAAACTCTCTGCTCTCTTCCTAGGTAATGAAGCCAAGTTTCCTTTATGTCTTCCCTACCTCTGCTGCCACCTTCAGGGATTCTTGGATATCGACACCGTCCCACCCATTTCTCAGTAATTTCAAGGATCCTACCATGCATTTTTATATCTTAACTTCATTTGTCCTCAGAAAAAAACACATCACATTTTCAGGATTAGATTGCATTTTCCATTTTTAAGGCCCCTCTAACCAGGTGATCAGTATCATTTTGAAGGCAAAGACTACCTTCCTCACTATCAAAATTGCAAACCACCCTGTCATCTGCAAGCGCACTATTGTACATTCAAATCCAAATCATTAATGTGCATAACGTATGTCACTCTGATTCCTGTGACAGGTCACAGGCATCCAATTGAAAAACAAAGTCTCCATCACGTTAATTTGCTGTCTAATTTGCCAACTTTCCCTGGATTCCATGTGGTCAAATATAGATTTGTTAAAGCCTTACTAGATGATTCATGCAGACAACATCAAACGCTGCCCTCATTGATACACTTGGTCACCTCCTCAAAAAATTACATCACATCAAATTAGTTGGACAGGATCTCCTCTGAATAAACCCAACACTGAATGTGCCTTCAAGGGGAGATTAATCCTGTTTCTGAGAATTGTTTCCAATGATTTCTCTACCACAGATATTAATTCACTGCTGCATAATTACCAGGCTTATCATTGAATTGCCACATTGAATGGTGGTGCTGGCTCGAAGGGCCAAATGGCCTACTCCTGCACCTATTGTCTATTGTGTATTGTCTATTATCAGGCCCATTAAATAATGGAACCACTCTTGCTGTCCTTCCGTCATTTGGCACCTCACCTATAGCTAGAGAAGATTTAAAAATCTCTGTCAGCCCACCAGCAATCTCCTCCCTTGCCCTTCTAAGGCAACCTGGGATACATCGCACATGGAACTGGGGATTCCCTTCTTTGCAATGGTACTTTGTTTTAAAATGGAAAGCTCTCATTTACAGCATGGTTCCCAAACAAACGTCAAAGTGATTTTCCTTTCCACCCCACCTCATGCTGAGCGTGCTGGCATATCACTTTTCCCCATTGTTCCTGAATGATCTTTTTACCCTTTTGTGAACATGGATGTGATGCACTGTCTCATTTGTTGGCTAATTGCAAGCTCATTGCACCCTCAGGTTTGAGAAGGAGAACAACCATCGTCTTGAGCTGAACCAGCGCTGTCTTTATGCTGCCAATACCGCCATGCAGTGGCTTGACATCAGGCTGCAGATGGTTGGTGTTACTGTGGTGACTTCCATTGCTCTTATTGCAGTCATTGAGCACAGTCTGAGCCGTGGCAACCCTGGTAAGATGTTAGCACTTCAGGACGAGTAGCACGATCGTGGGAGTAGCACAGAGTGTCCACGCCACATCACCAACACCACCATCACAGGCAGTAGTGCCACCAGAGGCAGTGAACTCCCTCCCCAGACCTAGAGCAACAGCTCTGACTTCAAAGTCTTCCACACATCCATCCCGCAGTGGGCTGGATCGCTACTGGTACCCCATATTCCATCATGCCTCAAGTGGAATATAGAACAGTGCAGCACAGGAACAGACCCTTCAGTCCATGATGCCTGTGTCGAACACAATGCAAATTGACATTATCCTGATCCATATCCCTCCATTCCTTGCATATTTACCTGCCTATCTAAAAGCCAATTAAATGCTACTATCGTATCTGCTTCCACAACCATCTCTGGCAGTACTTTACAGGCACCCACCAAACTCTATGCACAAAAACCTGTCCCAAAAACCTCCCTTCAACTTTCACCCTCTGATGTTAAAGCCGTATTCTCCAGTCTTTGACATTTCCACCCTGGGGAAAAAGGTTCTGACTCTCTATCTTATTATTTTATAAACTTCAATCGCGTCTTCCCACAGCTTCCGACACTCCAGGGGAAACAATCCAAGTTTGTTCAACCTCTTCTTGTAGAAAATTTCCTCTAAATCTGCAAAACAAAACTGCCGGAGGATCTCAGTGGGTCAGCCATCATCTGTGGAAGAAAATGGACAGATGACATTTTGGGTCATGACCCTTCTTCAAACATGAAGTACCTTGTCAAATGCCTTGCTAAAGTCCATGTAGACAATATTCACTGACCTACCCTCATCAATCACCATCAGCACCTCCTCAAAAAACTCAACAAACTGTCCCTAATTAACCCATTCTCTTCCAAATGTAAATCCTATTGCAAAGAATCCTCCCCAAAAGGTTTCCCACCACTGACGTGAGGCTCACTGGCATATAATGTCATGGATTATCCCAGTTTCACTTGTTAAACAAAGGAACAGCATTGGCTGCTCTCCGTGATATGGTACCTCGTCTGTGGCTAAAGGGAATGCAAAGACCTTCATCAAGGCCCCTGCACTCTTCTCTCAAGACAGAGGGTTGTGCTGGAATGACATTATTCTGGCTGGGGGTCTGTGACCACTGGAACCTCTGCTGTTTGTGATATATCTAAATGACTCAGATGTAAACATAGCAGAGCTTGTCCTCACCCTTAAAAACTTCTCCTTCGATTCCTTACACTTCCTCCAAATCAAAGGCGTAGCTATGGGCACTCGCATGGGCCCCATCTATGTAGGGTACGTTGAACAATCCCTGTTCCAGGCGTACACTGGTCCTATCCCCAAACTCTTTCTCCGTTACATTGACGACTGCATCGGTGCTACCTCCTGCAGCCATGCAGAACTCATGCAATTTGAGTGCAGGATGGAAATTGGTGGTTAATAAACCTCACCACCAATTTCCATCCTGCACTCAAATTCACTTGAACCATCTCTGACACCTCCCTCCCCTTTCTCAATCTCACCATGTCCATCACAAGAGATAGACTATCGACTGGCATCTATTACAAACCCACTGACTTACACTACACTTCTTCCCACCCTGCTTCCTGCAAAGATTCTATCCCCTACTCCCAATTCCTCTGTCTACGCCGCATCTGCGCCCAAGATGAGGTGTTTCATACCAGAACATCCAAGATAAGATAAAGTCCGATTAAAGATAGTTTAGAGGTCTCCAATTCGGTAGATTGTAGATCAGGACCACACTCTAGCTGGTAAGAGGGCGGTTCAGTGCAGTCCCTTTGCAGTTTGACTTCAACTGGTTTCTGCGCTGGTGAATTCCAGAGGTTCAATTCTCTGGGTAAGGACATTTTAACTCATCTGAGTCCTACTCTGTCCACAGTGGCTTGTCCCTTATCCTAAGATTCTTGCCTTTGGTAATGGACTCCCCTGCCATCAGGAACATCCATTCCTTCATCCAGACTGTCCAGTTCAATTTTGTAGCTTTCAATGCAATCTTATTCTTTTGAACCTTTGTAAACATATGCAAAATTGACTTAATTTGTCTTCACATTTCAATCACCAGTGTGTTTCACCTTGGGGTGGTAATTACCATTATGCTTTTCTCTATCGCAGGTCTAGTGGGTCTTGCCCTGTCCTACGCCCTGTCAGTCACAAGCCTACTCTCTGGAGTAATTTCTAGCTTCACACAAACTGAAACACAGATGGTCAGTGTGGAGCGCTTGGATGAATATACCACTGAAATTCCCACTGAGGTTCAGGATGCCAATTTTGAGGTAAGAAAAAAATTGGTGGATGGGAGAAAAAAAAAGGGAGGGTGTAAGTAAGTGTTGTTGTATGAAAAGCTGAAGATGAGAGGGATTACCAGAGCGTGCACTATTATACTGGATCACTGGAGTGAATGCTGACTTGTTTTGCCTATGATTGCACAGAATCTACCTAATTATATACATTTGGAAATCAGGAAATTCTGAAAATCTGAAACTAAAACAGAAAACGTTTCGTAAGAGTACAGGGGAAGCATGTTCCTGTTAGGATGAAAGGCAAGGCTGGCAAGTTCTGGGAACCCTACTTCATGAGAGATGTTGAGGCTGTGGTTCAGGAAAAAGAAGGAAGCATACGTCAACCTTTGGCATTCAGAATCAAGAGCATCGCTCCTCAAGAATAACAAGTGAAAGAGTACATTTAAGAAGACAATCAGGAAGGCAAAAAGAGGACATACAGGGAGCTGGCAGGCAAGGTAACGGAAAATCCCAAGAAATTCTATTAAGAGTAAAAGGATGCTAACGAAAGAATAGGTCCCTTAAAGAACGGTATTTTTGTAGAACCGGAGAGATGTTGAATGAATACTTCTCACCTGATTTTACTGAGGAGATGATTATAATAGCTAGGGAAATGAGGCATAGGAGTTGTGATGTCTTCATATACGAATTGGGAAAGAGGTGGTAAGGGCGTATATTAAGGGCATTAAGATGGATATCCCCAGCGACTGCCCAAGTACATCATTGCACCTTGTGGGAAGGTAGGGAGGAAATTATGGCGGTTCGTGCAGAGATACTTGCATTGTCTGTAGCCATAGGTGAAGTTGTTGAAGACTGGAGGTTGGATAATGGTGCACCATTATGACAGAAGAGCATCAGGAAGGAGCCAGGGAACTACAAGCCAACCAGCCTGACGTCAGTGGTGGAACATTTATTGAGGGATTTTTCAGCATAGAATCTACCAACATTTGGATGGGTACAGACTGATTATAAATAGTTACCATGGCTTTGTTCATGGGAAATTGTGTTTCACAAATCTGACAGTTTATTGAAGAGGTCACCAGAAGGATTGATGAGGGCAAGCCAGTGAATGTTCTCTATATGGACTTTCGCAAGGATTTTGACAAGGTAGCACATGGTAAACTAATCTGGAAAGTTAGATCGCATGGAATTCAAAAAGAACTAGCCAATTGGTTTCAAAATTAGCTGAAAGGAAGTAGTCAAAGGGTAGTTGTGGAGGGCTATTGTTTTGATTGGAGGCACGAGATCATTGCTGGGTCTGCTATTGTTTGTTAGAAACATCAACAATTTGCATGACCAGCTATATAGTAAATTTGGTTGTAAATTCGAAATTGACACCAAAATAGGTGGTATACTAATCAATGAGGAAGGTTATCTAAATTTATAACAAGATTAGATTTGTTGTGAAGGTAGACCAAGGAATGGCAAATGGAATTTAACTCTGAGATTAGATATGCTGGACTTTTTTCTTTGGAGCGTAGGAGGCTGATGGGTGACATTATTGAAGTGTACAGGATCATGAGGGGCATGGATAAGGTAAATGCTCACAGTCTTGTCCTATGGTAAAGGATACAAAATCTAGAGGCTATGGGGTTGACGCGAGAGGGGAGATTTAAGAAGGGCCTCAGGGGCAACTTTTTCCACTTGGGGTAATCCATATTTGGAATGAGCTGTAGACGAACCTATATAATTCTTACTTTTGATCAGAAATTTGGACATATATATGGATCGGAAGGGTTCAGAAGGATTTTGGCCAAATGGGATTTGCCCAATATGCCATCTTGGTCGGCAGAAGGCCTGTATTTGTGATGTATAGCTCTGAATATAACATTGGAAACACTCAGCAGGTCAGGCAGTGTCTGTGAAAAACATAGAGATAAACTTTCAAATGGGAGATCCTTCATCAGACTGCTGATTCATGATAGGCAGAAATATGAAGGGTCTTCCATCCGCCAACATTAACTCTGTTTTCTTTCCACAGATGATTTCTGACCCATGCATCTCTTCAGCATTTTTTATGTATCTATAAAATCTCCACCAATATCCACCTATTACCTGCCAGACTTTGTCCTGCCCCTCCTCTTTTGCTGCTTGCTCCCCCCCCCCCCCCAATCAATCTGATGAAGGATCCCGACCTAAAAAATCACTTATCCATGCTCTCCCGGGATGCCTGCTGACCTGCTGAGTTACTCCAGCACTGTGTCTCTTTTTATAAACCAGCATCTGCAGTTCATTGTTTAAGCAATGAAAATGATATTTGTTATATCTAATGGAATTTTGGGGGATGGATAAAAGAGAAACAGTTGACACAGCATGTCTGGAATTTCAAAAGGTATTTGCTCAGATACTTAACAAAAGATGATTACACAAAGTAGAAGCTCTTGGGGTTGAGTAACATGTATGTACAGGATAGAGGACTGATTAGAGGACGTATATTAAGTCATAGAGTAATTCAGCACAGAACCAGGCCCAGCTCGTCCATGCTGACCTTCCTCAACTAGTCACGTTTGTCTCTTTCCCTCTCAACTTTTCCTATCCATGTATTTTCCAAATATTTTTTAAACTTTGTAATAGTACCTGCCTCTGGCAACTCGTTCCAAATACCTATCACTTCTAAGTGAAAAACCTGTCCGTCATGTCCTCTGTAAACCTTTCCCCTCTCACCTTAAGCTAATGCCCTCTCGTTTTAGACTATCCTACCTTGTCAAACGAAATGTGACTGTCTACCCTATCTATGCCCCTCCTGATTTAATAAACGTCTATAAGGTCACCCCTCAGCTTCCTTTACTCCGGGAAAAACAGTTCCAGCCCATCCAGTCTCTCTTAATAACCCAGTCCTTCCAGTCCCAGCAAGATCCTTGTGAACCTTCTCTGACCCCTTCTTGAACTTACCCCTATCCTTTGAATACTATGGCAACCATAACTGCATACATACACCAGGTTCAAAACATCTTAAACAGCCATGCTGTTATGTCCTAACTCTTGTACTCAGTGCCCCAACTGATTAAGGCAGCCTCTCTAACTGTGTAGCCACGTTTAGGGAACTACTAGACCAAGTGCACCCGTTGGGCCCAAACCTCTCCTGCATTGGTGCAGCACCCTCTCCTCCTCCCCCCCTCCTCCTCCCCCCCTCTCCTCCTCCCCCCCTCTCCTCCTCCCCCCCTCTCCTCCTCCCCCCTCCTCCTCCCCCCTCTCC
Source organism: Rhinoraja longicauda (assembly GCF_053455715.1). NCBI lineage: Eukaryota > Metazoa > Chordata > Chondrichthyes > Rajiformes > Arhynchobatidae > Rhinoraja > Rhinoraja longicauda. The sequence goes on from NC_135957.1 coordinate 4,665,040, forward strand.
TCCTCTCCCCTCCCTCCTCCTCCCCCCTCCTCCTCCCCCCCTCCTCCTCCCCCCCTCTCCTCCTCCCCCCCTCTCCTCCTCCTCCCCCTCTCCTCCCCCCTCTCCTCCCCCCTCTCCTCCCCCCTCTCCTCCCCCCTCTCCTCCCCCCTCTCCTCCCCCCCTCTCCTCCCCTCCTCTCCTCCCCCTCCTCTCCTCCCCCTCTCTCCTCCCCCTCTCTCCTCCCCCTCTCTCCTCCCCCCCTCTCCTCCCCCCCTCTCCTCCCCCCCTCTCCTCCCCCCCTCTCCTCCCCCCCTCTCTCCTCCCCCCTCTCCTCCCCCCTCCCGCTCCCCCCTCCCCTTCCCCTTTTAAAATAAATCTAAAATCTCTCCTTCCCCTCTCCCTCCTCTCCTTCCCCTCTCCCTTCTCCACTTCCCCTCTCCCTCCACCCTTCCCCCCTCCCTTCCCCTCTCCCTCCTCTCCTTCCCCTCTCCCTCCTCTCCTTCCCCTCTCCCTCCCCCTTCCCCTCTCCCCCCCTCCCACCCTCCCTAGGAGATAGATTTAAACTTTAAGATGGGAATAACTTTAAAAATATAACCGATTTCAATGAAACTTCCATTAGCATCAAAGGGACAATAGACAATAGACAATAGGTGCAGGAGTAGGCCATTCAGCCCTTCGAGCCAGCACCGCTATCGTGTACCGTTTTGGCTGTAGTTCAGGAACAAACAAACAAATGAGAGTTTTAGTGTTTAGATATATGTGTGCCCCTTGGTATCTCTGTACTATAACACTCCCGTCACTTCTATTCATTATGTACTGTAAGTCCAGCCCTGGTTTAACTTTCCAAAATACATTATTTTGTACTTGTCTGAATTAAATTC